>NC_062214.1:43738907-44041937 GCF_902686445.1 Sciurus carolinensis
GGATCTTTTTTTGCTTTTGGTGTGAGGGTAACACTGTCCTCACAGAGTTAGTTAGAAAGTAGTCCCTATGCTTCTATTTTAAAGAAGAGTTAAAGAAGGATTATTTTTAATTTTTCTTAAATGTTTGGTAGAATTCACCAGGGAAACCATCTGGCCCTGGACTTTCCTTTGTTGGGAGTTTTTTATCACTTAATTCCTTTACTGTCTTAGTCATCATCAGATTTTCTATTTCTTCTGAAGTCAATTTCAGCAGTTCTCGTTTTTCTAGGGATTTTTCCATTTCATGCAGGTTATCTAATTTGTTGGTGTACGGTTCATGGTAGGTAGTCTTTTACAATTCTTTTTACTTCTGTAAGAGTGGTAGTAACAAACCCCACTTTCATTTTTGATTTGAGCTATTTGAGTCCCCTTCCTTCCTTCCTTCCTTCCTTCCTTCCTTCCTTCCTTCCTTCCTTCCTTCCTTTTTTCTTCCTATTTCTTTATTCTTTTTCTTAGTCTATGTAAAGTCTCAATTTTTTTTGATTATTTCAAAGGAACTTTGGTTTCATCAATTTTCTTTTTTGTGTTTCTATTTTTCATTTAATCTATCCCCACCCTATTCATTTTTCTTTCTTTTCTCTGTTAGAATTTGATTACTTTCCTTGCTCTAATTCCTTAAGATGTGAATTTAGGTTATTGAGTTAAGGTACTTCTTTTTAAATATGATATCATAACTATAAATTTCCCTCTGAATGACTTTCACTGCTTTCCATAAGTTATGTGTGATGCATGTAAATATGTATTTATTTCAGATTTTTTCTAATTGACCTTGAAATTTCTTCTTTGATCTGTTGTTTGTTTTAGAGTGTGCTCTTTTCTCTGGCATGGTGGCAAAGTCTGTAATCCCTGTGGCTTGGGAGGCTGAGATAGGAGTTCAAGGACAGCCTCAGTAACTTAGTGAGATGCTGAAAGCACTCCTGGGTTAAAGCTCCAGTACAAAAAAAATGTGCTATTTAATTTCCACCTATTTGTGAATTTGACAGTTTTTGTTAATGTTATTGATGTCTACTTTCATTCTTTTGCAGTAAGAGAAGATACATTAAACATTTACAAACTTTTAAAATTTATTCAGACTTGTTTTGTGGTCTAACATATGGTCTATTCTAGAGAATGCTCCAAGTTCACTTGAGTAGACTGCATATTCCACTGTTTTAGTGTGGAGTGTTAGCTATACGTGAAATTCAAGTCCTATTTCTATACAGACCTTTTATTCATCTATTTGTTATTGAAAGTGAGCTATTAAATAAGCAGTTGTTATTATAGAATGGTCTGTTTCTTCTTTCAATGTTGTCATTTTTTGCTTCATGTCTTTTGTGAGTCTGATGTTGTGTGTATATGTCTATAATCATTATAACCTTGTTGATGAATTGACCTTTTTATGAGTATATAATTTCCTTTATAAACATTTTTGACTTGGTTTATTTTTCTGATATTAGTACAGCCACTCCTGCTGTCTTTTGATTACTAGTCATGTGAAATATCTTTTCTATCCTTTTACTTTTAACAGATTTGTGTCTTTAGATTGGAAGTAAGACTTTTATAACTAGCATGTAATTGGATCATTTTATGAAATCCATCCTGCTAATATCTATCTTTTAATTGGATAGTTTTATCCATTTACATTTAACTGTCAGCAATAAAGAATTTATTGCCTTGGTATGAATCTTTTAAAATATAACCTATTTTGTGTTTGTTGAGGACCTTGACTGTGTAGATTCATGTCTTCCATCAGATTTGGAATATTTTCAGTCATTATTTCTTCCAATATTTTTTCTGCACTTTTCTACTCTTCTTTTGGGGTTTGATGACATAAATATTATACCTTTTGGTATTGTCCAACAGGTCACAGTTTTCTTTTTTTTATGTTTTTTCCCCCATAGTTTTTATGGTATCTACTGATCTGTTTTCAAGATAATTGATTATCCTTTGTCATCTCCATTTTTCTCTTTAAACCATTCAGTGAATTTTTAAAAAAATTATCTTTATATTTTCCAATTATAAAATTTGCATTTGGTTCTTCTTTCTGGCTTCTATTTCCTTGCTGAGATTTCCTATATTTTGCTCTTATTTCAAGAGTGTTCAAACTTGTTGGGGCATTTTTATAATAACTGTTAAAAGCCTTTGTCATATAATTCCAATTTCTATATCATGTTGTCATTGTCATGTGCCAAGTGTCTTCCCATTAAAAATTATTCTCTTCTTGGTTTTTCATGTCAAGGAATTTTGAATTGTATATAGGACATTTTGAATTATTCACATAACTCTGGATTTTGTTTTAATCATACATAGAATGTTTATAGTTTTGTTTTACTAGATAATGAATCTTTTGAGTTCAAAACATCTAACTAGTCTCTTAAGGTTGTGGTTTCAATATTAGATGCATTTTAAGATCCTTGCAGTGCTATTTGTATCTGTCTCACATATGTTTTACCCAGTCACATCTGGTATCTGAGTGGTGGTCTATCCCATAGTTCAGATCGCCACATCCCTGGTATGTGATGTCAGATCTATGCATGACAGCTTGAGGCCGAGCTCCAGAGTCAACCAATTTATGTGATACTTTCTGGAATTCTACCTTGTCTGTGGCCTCCTTAGTACTTTCTGATTTCCTAGGGGTTCCCCATTCTAGTTCTTCAAAAACAAACAAACAAGATAAACAAACAAACAAACAAAACCCTGGTGCTTTATTTAATATGCTCTGCCACATTCTCCTTCTAATTGTACCCATTGATCAGGAGGAGGAGAAGAGAGAACCCATGTGTTCATCTCACCCAGTTGGGATCACAGCTCCTTCAACTGGTGAGAAAAGTTCTCTTCCTTGGATTTTCAGGCTCCTATGGTCCCTTCATGTTTTTACTGGTGCCATCATTGGTACCTGACTGGAAACTGGAGTGTGAGAGAATGGAAAAAAAGAGAAAAAGAAGAGAGTTTCCACTCTCTTCATGAGCATCAGCGGACTCCTTTTCCATTCTACAAGTCATAGTGCTTCAAAGCCATCCAAGTTTGGGCCCGAATTGAGTTCAGGTCAGGAAACACTGGAGAAAACAAAATCGGAATTGCCAATTCAAGGCACTTGAATTTCAATATCCTACTCCAATCTGCTTGTAACTGCTTACTTTTCAAAGTATCAAAGTAGCCATTTCATGCATTCTTTACAGATTATAACTGCATTTAGGAGCAACAGACTAAATATGCTTTCTCTATTTTACCCCAACCTGAGAACTATCTTGGGTACTCTTTTTTTTTTTTTTTTTTTGCCTCTTAGGGGTCACTCTCATACCTCTATAATCAGTACTGCTCCTTTATCTTCTCTTAAGTCATCCCTCAACAACTATTCCATTCTGGTACAAAATGGGATGTGGTTAAGCTCAGCTGAAAGTGTGGTCAGTCACGCATCTCCTCTGCTGAGGATAAAACAAAATATCCAGATACCTTTCCTCTCTGACAATTTGTAAGGCAAGGTCCTAAACCAAACATTCACTGAGCAATATTCATATAATTGGCACAATACAAGAGTTAGGGGTCTTGTTAGCCACTGGACCTTTTCCATCTCTTTTTATAGACGATAGGAGTAAGATAAAGATAATGATAAAATGTATTTGTAATAATCTGTCCAATCAGAAGGGCAAGAGAGAAATAGTTAACCACTGTTTGTTTAATTAATAACAGTACAAATTATTACCACATTTTTGGAAAGCAATTTGGAAAAAAAAAGCACCCAATAATTTTAAAGTGTTTATACATATTTGGGAATATATGCTAAGAAAATAACTCTAAAAGTGAAGTCAAATACTCAAATGTACTTATTAGAGGATTATATCTAATTGGTCAGGCATTGATCATAACCCCAATGTCCTCAAACTAGAGAACATTTTATTAAATTATGGAAATAAAAATTATAGTATAGAATAGAGTAATTTAAAATGAATATTTTAACTATGTGAAGGAACACACAAAAATGCTTATACTATGATGATGTAGCACTTATCTATTGCTGTGTAACTTTAGCACTTAACTATAACCTAATAAATGCTACCCAAATGAAAGACACAGGAGATTTTTAATGGAATATCATTGAAGCCCATAATTAAATAAGAATAAAAACACTTCATGTTTGTACTTGGCATATTAAAAATTCCATCAGTAATATTTACTTTTTACATTACTACATTGTTTAATTCTTTTATTAATTTAGTAGTTTTAGCAGAGTTTTGGGAGGTTCTAAGAATGTGAACATGTAATCTTCAAGTGAAGTTCATTTTTAATGTTTTGATTATTTTGTCTGACAGCATTGATAGAAGACCTCCAAAACAATGATGAATAACAGTAATGATATAATACAATCCTTTCCTATTCCAGAGTCTTCAGCATGGCCTATCACATGAGCAATATAAAGGAGAAAAAGAGATGATTATAGCAATTCACGTTTGGCAAATGCTGAAAGGGCACTTTAACCACTCAGTCCTTATAAAAGTTCTAAGTGCAGATGGAATAAGAATCCAAAAATGAAAGAAGAAAAATGTTTTTCTAAAACTACCTAACCAACATCCTCTTTTCTATGCTAAACTCCAAAACACTCTCAAAATAGTTATTTAAAAGAGACTACATATGATGACAATATTTATGTAGTATAATAACTTTAAACTCATGAGTTATTGTGTTAAACCAAATACTCTCAAGAATTCTCATTATCTGCTTTTTAAAAAATGTTCATCTGTTGTGCCATGTATATGAACTCTTTGCTCAACCCTGTAGAGTTTCTTCTACAGTTTCTTCTGAAAGTGTTATTGGTTTTACATTTGGAATTATGATCAATTTTGAGTTAATTTTTGTATAAGGAGTGTGATTTATGTTCATTGTTTTGCCTGTAGAAGTTAAACTGACATTGTTTGGAAAGACTAACCTTTCTCCATTGGAATTCTTAAAAATCAGCTGGCCATATCTGTGTCGGTCTGTTTTGGGATTCTCATTCTGTTCTACTGTCTTAATTACTACAACTTCATTATAAGCAAGTCTTAAAATCAGGTTGTGTGATTTCTCTAGCTTTGTGCTTCTTTTAAAAATCACTTCAGCTCTTCTGGTTTTTTTGTTTTTCTATATATAAATATTAGAGTCAGCTTGACTGTATTTACAAAAAATTATTTTGGGATTATGACTTATAGTGACTAAATACCACAAAATATAAACTTATCAAAAAATGTATTCATCTGGGAATTTTACCATCTCAATAATAAACTCTGCCTAGTCATAATATATTATCCTTTCAATATAATGATGAATTCAATTTTGCAATATTTCTTTTATTTTTTTTACATTTATATTGATAAATAAAGTTAATGAAGCATAGTAGATTTTTTGTTTTCATTTTTACTTTTTTTTAGCATCCTATATGCAGGTTTTAAAGTATGATTAAACTGGCTTCATTGAAAGGATTTGAAAAGTTTTCCATTTTTTCCTGTGGTCTAGAATAGATTAATATAAGAATTATCTATATTTTTATACAGACTCTCTGAGTCTCTGCATGTCTAAAAATATCTTTCTTTTGCCTTGACAGGTGATTGATATTGTGGCTGGGTATAGGATTCCTGGAATACTGTTCTCATTCAATCATCTTTAAACATTTTTCCATAACTTTACCTCCAGTACTGCAGACAAGGTACTGGCTATAACCTATTTTTTTTTTTTTATTGTAAGTAGTCTGTTATTTCTTTCTATAAGCATATAATATTTTATTTTCTATACTTGGAATTCAAGAATTTCATTAGGAAATGTTACTAGGGGTCTAGTTTTTTAAAAAGTTTATTATGAATTTTACTTGGGTTCTGTTGTTCTTTTCAACCTGAAGACTCAAAACTTTTTCCTGCTAAGACAAATTTTATTTTATGATTTCTTTATTTATTACTTTTCCATCTGTTCCTTTTCCCCTTTTAGTAAACTTTTACTATTAACATTCAGATATCCTGGATCTGTCTTCCAAGTCTCTTTTCATAATTTCTCATGAATTTCACATCATTTATAAAAGAGTTCTTCTGCTTGACCTTTCAAAATAGTAATTTGGTTCTTAGAGAAGAATATTCTTTTCTCAGTTAATCTATTGAACTCATAACTTCAGAAATAAGTATCCTAGTTCTAGAAAAATCTTTTGTTCTGTGTTATATTAAATGTCCTTCAGGAGTTCTCATTTGTTTTTCATTTAAGTTCGTCTGTCTCTCCCATTAGTTCTATTTTAGTAAGTCATCTGCTCTCCTTGTCAAACTTAGTCTTCTCTCAGGTTGCTGAATTTCCTTAATTTGAAGTTTTTCAACACTGGTCACACATAAAAAACAAAATAAAACAAACAAAAGATAAAAAACAATGCTCTCAATGCTCTAGAGAGGTTTTAAAAATCTGAATGCCCTGGACACAGTAAAACCAATAATGAAGAATTTCTGATAATGGCATTAGTGGTTTTTCAAACTTCCCAGATCATTCCAATAAATTAGTCAAGAGTAAGTAGTACTCTTTTAAATGGGTCTCCTTTTATTTTGTCTACTCATAGGTGTATATTCCTTTAGAATTTGTATAGGCTATTATTTTGGTGTCTCAGATGGCAGACATTTGGTGTCTCATTTGGCAGATGGTGTAAGAGATAGAAGCATTTGCATTTACGAAGTGGTGATGGAAAATTGAAAAACTCTTCACTTTGCTGGAGTCGGGGAAGAATCTTTCTGTCCTTAGGTCTTTTGGAGGTGCAAAGTGGCAGTGCTTCTCCATCTGAAGGCACTGTTGTCAAGGTGTGTCAGCGAGTAGCTCCTTTCCAGGTCACAACAGGTAGGCATTCAAAGAACCAAAATGGGAACAGGCACAGGTATGGGTTTTCCCTTTGTAGGTGATTGTTGGCTGGTCCTTGTAAATTGTGTTATTCCAGATGGATAGCTGGGAAGAGGAGGTACACAGTCATGCATATAAGCAGCCATAATTCCAGAATTCCCTCTGAGATTCCCCTTGGCAATTGATAACTTAATCACAATTTAGATTTTTTAGAATCAAATAATCCATGTAAATTTGTAAAATGTCCATAGCCTCATATTGAGTGCATCAAAAATCTTAGGCATATTCACACACCAGCACAGATGAATCTCAAATTTATAATGCTAAGTGAAAGAACCCAGACTTACAAGGCTACAAACTGTATGATTCCATTTGCATACCATTCTGAAAAAGACATACCATAGGGACAGAAAACAGATCAGTTGTTGCCAGGGGCTCAGAGTCAGGGGAAAGAATTGGCCACACAGGGTTATTGGAAGAAACTGGATGTGATGGAATTCTTCTACATCTGGTTTGTGGTACTGGTTGTATCATTAAATTGCATTCGTCAAAACTTATAGAACTGTGCATTTAAAATGGTACATTTTATTATGTGTAAATTTTACCTCAATAAACTCTTGAGAAAAAGAAAAAACTCATGTATTTTCTCCATTGGACTGACCCCTGTAGCTCCACCAAAGCCTCAAAGGAATTTCAGCCTTTGCTCACTCTATTTACTGTGCCAGGGAATTCCCCTTTAATGTTCATGACTTAGATTAGATGCCATGTTCTCTGGGAAGCTTTCCATTTCATTGTAAAACTCTCCCTGGCACGTCTCTTACATACAATTTCTTGCTATTGCAGACCTCCTTAGGTGGGGTTGAGGTGCTTATGCATTTCCCCTGTTAGACCATAAGATCAAGGAGATCAAGAATTTCATCTTATCATCATCATTGTGTCCTTATTACCTAACCCATTGTAAGTATCAGTAAGTTGGTAAAGATGAAGTAGCTAACATCCAGCACATTCACCTGTTAACCAGAAACTTGTGTTCTCAGAAATATTCTGGTAAGTCCCTAAAAAAAAAAAAAAAAAAAAAAAAAACAAGAAATCAGGAAATATCCCAGGAATTACTTGCAAAATCTGTGCTCTCAAGCATGTCTGGTTGGTTGTGGAGCTCACAAGCAGTTGAACATACCATTGAGTCTACAAAATGTGGATACCTAGAGTAAGATATTTTGTGAAGGTGGAAGTAAGTTCCCTAAAAGTCTATGGACCACAACACCTCATCCATTTTTATAGGTACAATCAACATGAACACTTGCTCTATTTGCTTTCTTTACTTGACAATATAATTTCAGAGACAGATGAAAAATTTTTTCAGCACTCAAATCAATACTTCTGTTTACAGTTTCTTTTGTGCTCAACTCTCACCAGTGGAAACAATGCCAGGGGAGATGGGAAGACATATGGAAGCCCCCATGGTTTGATACTTTAACTCTTGAAAATATGTCTGTTCTAATCAAATATTGAATTTATTTTGAAGAATTTGAAAGCAAGGGTATGGTAAGAGAAGAGAAATGAAAACTTTTGGGCACTTGCCCCAAAGCTGTTGTACCTGAACAAATGAGGACGCCATTCAGACCTTGCTGCTTCAGAATTGCATCTCTTTTCCTTCTACTCAAAGTTAAGGGTATCTTGCAAAAGATCTCAGTATAGTTGGGAAATGACTCATTTTCTGCTTAACCTATGCAACTCTCAAGGGATTCTCCTTCAATGTTAAGGATGGGCCACCTCTATTAGGAAGAAGGGCTTCCACCTCTCCTGATGACCAAAGGCGATTGAAAGGTTGCCATCTCAGACTCTACCCTCAGATGAAAAGGAAATGCAACTTTCTCTTTGTGTCTTTAACCTGAACTAACTTCTCTTTTGAATTTGACTGAGTAGTGGGAACTTCCTCTCTACTACTTCAGGGTTTCTCCTCGTTTACTTTAAGGTTGCATCCAAGTTCTGGGAAGCTGCAGAGGGCCAAGTGTCCAAGGATGGTGGGTAAAGGGATGTATCACTTTCAATTTTCAATCGTTCTCATTGCTCCACCATGTGCCTTGTCCTCTCCAACTCTCGCTCCTTGACTCGGGCAGATTATTGCCTCGCAGCCCTCTAAGTCCACTGTTATGTCCTTCTCCAACCCTGTGGCTGGACCCCTTCCCCGCTTTGTCACTCAAAAACACTTATGTTCTCCTTGTCATCATTGCAAGGGATCTCTGAGGTTGTCCTGGCCCATCCACCTTCAAGTCCTTCACGGCATCTCTTGTGTCTTCAGTTCTAGAGAAAGGAAGCAAGTCTGCAGTTCTGGGGCCATCCGGAAGTGAGGCCTCAGGTTCTTGGATCCCTAGAGCTCTGGTTGATACCTAAGACTCCTACTTTAGCTGAACAGAAATGAATGGGTTGCAGGGTACAGTCCCCTTCTCAGAGCAGTCATGACAGTCTAGGCTACTACCAGTTACCTTAACAGATATATTAGAATGAATTATATGAAATTGCCAAATTTTGTTGGCTGAAACTGGTTTAGAAGTAGCAATTTTATTGAATTAAAAAGGATAAATATAGGTGGGCTATACTGCTAAATCACAATACACATTTCTCAAACTATCTCTTGACTTTGTTGAGATTTTTGTTGGAAATCTGGGGATGCAGCTTGGTGGCAGAATACTTTCTAGCATGTGCAAGGCCCTGAGTTCAAATCCCAGCACCAGAAAAAAAAAGTTTGTTGAAAAATTTCTACCAAATTTTATTCCTCCTTAGGGATCTTTAGTTGCTTTTGTAAACTAATCAAAAGGTTTCATGCTTGTATATTTTGAAGAAATTGTTTCTAAGCTACTAAAATTCTTCATTTGGAAAATTGTTTAGCAGGATGGAAAACATTTCCAAATTTTTAAAGTATGGAAGTAGCAGAATTTTGATAGATAACACACATGATTTAAGGACAAAAATTTAGACATATTAGTCATGTCTCTTTAAAATGTGGTTTGTAGCACACATGGCTTTTTAAAAAAAAAAGCCAAAACAAATTCTTATTTTCACTTTTTGTGTAAATGTCCTCTTACCTTGAATGGACAGGTAAATCACTTAAAAAAAAGAAAATATTTGTTAAATAGCAAAGTTGTGACAGCCACTTTTCATGATGGGAAAGTTCAGGCAAATTTGAAACACTTTCTGCAAAAGAAAGAGGTATGTAACTCATCTTTGAATCTGACATGTCTTTTGAGTATGTCTCTGTGAGATAACCCACAAATCTTTATGTGGCACAAAAAAGTTTCAAGGTCAGTCCCCTCCTATTATGAAGTCTTATAAAGATTCTATTTGATCTTCAAGGTCTTCCTTTGATAAATGTTCCAACATCATTGATATTCTGTAGTTTTCTGTGCATTTCTGGATGCAATGTATTTGCTTCTGTTATCTGCGAATGACGCTGTGTGTGTGTTTTACAACTCATTCTCTCTTGTTACCTTTACCCCAGAATTCCTTTTTAATCTCATAAGACCTTGTATTTAATAAAGAAATCAATAGAGACAGTCTTTCTTTGTACATCTTTACTATAGTAACTCATCCGAAGAGCTTCTTTTTGGATTTCATTATTGAAACCAATCTGGCAAATCTCATAAGCTAAAACTTGTTAAAAACATCTGTACTTGATCTACTCATAATCTCCCACACTAGATACTTATACGAAAGCTTATTTCTGCAGCAGTGTTTCTAGGCGTCTTCTGCTGGTGTTTACGGTCCAAAGGGTGCATTTTAGCTTGCTGCCATCTTGTTTTCTCTGCGTTTGTTTAGTCACTTTTTATTGTTGAGGGAAGACAAGTGTTATTCCAAAGCTAAGTGGCTTTTTTCCAGTAATGTGTAAATTTTTGAAAATATTTTGTGAACTACTAAATAGAGATTTCAAACCATAAAAAGAAAACTCAATGTTGACCTCTTGTTTTGATGCTTTTCAATAAAGTCTTACTAAGCATGATGGTTTCACCGAGCCATCCCAACTGAATTAAATCATATAAAAAGTGATTTACAGAAAATAATTTTCCTAGATTCCTTCAAGGGAAGTGTATAGTTACCTTAGTACCACTCTAGATGCATAGGAAGAAGTTAATTCATTATATTCGGTGGATATTGTAGGTCATTAAGACTTAATTTCTTGGAATTTCGCTTGAGGCAGTTTTAAGGGAAAAAAATCATCCTCAAACCTTTTGCATTATGAAATTCCCATCCTTAATTCAGTACCCCAGAGGATGTGACTCACATATGGATCCATTAAAGACCCCATGTCATTTCATGTATTAACTATCACGAAGTAGAGATTCTTTTCTATGTGTTTGATAAAAATAAATGTAAGTGTAGGTTTAACTATTGAATTGGTCAGATATTTCCTTTCTGTACCTCAAAGAAGTGACTGTCTTATCACCAGGGTTATGGACACCTCACATTGGAGAACAACACAAAATATCACTTTTCTTTATCTTTTAGAGTCATTCAGCTGGCAAAACTTCTGCATTGAGAACTCAAAAACCATGGAGGGGGAAATGATTATTAAGTCTAATTTACATAACAGCAAAAGGTCAGATGCACAAGAAATCCAAGCGTCTGTGGTAGATTATTCTCTTTGTTATGCAGCATTATTACAGTAGGCCCTGACTAATTCTGAAGAGCATGCCCCAGGTAGCTGTCCCTCCTGTGTCCTGGAGTGAGAGAATAGTCACATAGATTAGAACCAAGCTCAGTCTGTAGTCTGGAGCCAAGCCCAACTGAATCCAATAGAGCCATGGCTGACCTGCAGATCCATATGTGATATCACAAAAAAATAATGGCAAACAACAAACTTGACATTGAGTATATGAGTGTGTTGATTGCTAACTCTGGCCTCAAGGACCCCTGTACTTTATTATTATTATTATTATTATTTCTTTTTTGGTACGGAGGATTGAATTCAGGGGCACTCCACTGAACTACATCCCTAGCCCTATTTTCTATTTTATTTAGAGATAGGGTCTCACTGAATTGCTTAGCATCTCACTTTTGCTAAGGCTGACTTTTAACTCGTGATCCTCCTGCCTCAGCCTCCCGAGCTGCTGGGATTACAGGCACGTGCAACCATGTCCGTCCCCCTGCACTTTCTTATCCTATAATCTATGAAAAGTTATTTATACCGAGACATTCAGATGCACATAAACATTTTCTGAGGAATTCTGCTCAGAATTACCTGGCTATGACTTGGTTTCCAAAATATGTTAGTATGAGGCAACCATATCATTCTATGAGCCAGTGCCCAAATACATCTATTATTTCTTGTCATTTATGACTGTTGAATAAATAATGTGTCAGTCTGAAATTGACCAAGAGAACAGAGTCACTAACTATGGTACAGAAACAATGTAGGTATTGGAACTTCCATGAATGTGGGAAGGACTAGGGAAGCAGTGGTCCAAGGGCTGCAGCTAAAGAATGGGAGAAACTGTCACTTACAATTCAGAGCTAAAAATAATGGAACTCGTGGAGTTGTCTGAGAAACTGCCATGTCTAGGTGCCAGCGTACAAACTCTGGGTGAGGTTTGCTAAGTCACCATGTGGACAAAACAATGGCAGTTGACAACCTGGCTTCCCAAGAACTGTGCCTTCTGCTTTGCTTCTGCCTTCCCACCCATGTTCTTCTCACTGGTATCAAGATTTTTCTTGCAAACCATAGACAACAAACAATTCAGCACAAGGATTGACAGTGTTGTGTGTTAACTTTATGCCTGCTACCAATACAGGGCTCTACGTATCAAATCTGCTTGACTCTTCTAACAATATTGAGAAGTGGGAGTTCCTGCAGGTACTAAGTGACTAAGACAAAGGGGAGCTTGGAACCTTACGGTTTTTATCCTCATAGCTCACAGTCATCCATGGACTTATTTCCTTACTGTGTGGTGCTGTCTTAGGTTCCAAGTCTATCCCCTCAACTGGACTCCAGATTTCTTGGGGAGGGGGCCCTTTCTTATTCATCTTTGCTTCTCTGATGAATTAGAATTGTTGTATGCTTTAGCATAGCACCAGTAGGTTTAAAAAAAAATTAAATCGTTTTGATCTGGAAATAAGAAACTAAGAAGAAATTTTACCCAATTATACTAAACCAATAAACACCATTCTTCCTCCCTGTCATTTAGGTTCTGCATATTTTGCAACAGGAATTCTTGCCATACTTCTCAAAGCTGTTTCCTTTGAGAGGAATGGATCTGGTTTGTCTCCTTGAGTCCAGGCAGGGCATCACTCCAACCAGATGGAAGATCATCTTTCATTCATTTATTTATTTGAAGATTTTTCACTCTTTCTCTTGAACTTTCTCACAGATGAAGAAAAGAAAAGAGAGAGTGGCTCAACATTCTCAATGCAGTTCATTCTCAAATGGCACCTAACTTGCCTGTGATCTGATGGAATATTTGCATTTAAGAGAAGCATCTGTTAGCTCAGTTGCTGGAATTTGCTTTCACTCTCAATCCCATCCAGTCTGTCTCTCCCAGCTTCTAAAAATACAATCTTATTTTTGTTCTCCTTTCAACTTGAAACGGACACAGAATGCAGTCATCTCATACCATTTACGCCCAGAAGGCTGTCAGCAGAGGCGCTGGAGGAGAGAGTGTGTTTAATCTTGAGAAGGAAATAGAATGTATACACACCCGGCAAACTGAAATGTTTTATATTGGCCCTGGCTCCAGCTGTCCCCACGTGTGGTAGCAGCTACCAAGACGCGGCTATGAATCCCCATTGTCGTCAGAGTCCTGTGGACCGGAACAATTGCTAATGTTTTCCTGCTTCATAGACTCTGGGCCCAGCCAAGCCACTGAATCATTAGCCTGGACTGCTGGGTCAGCCTGTTTGCTGACTTGACTACTAGGGGTAACTATTTCATGACAAGTTTATAGGAGGAAGAAAACAAAAACGTAATGGTGCCTTCTGTTGCTCTCTTACTTCTGCTGGCCTTATTTGACCTCCAGAGCAAGGCACAGTCAATACTAGTTCCTGTGGGTCCCTGGGTCAATTTGGCAGTAGTGACATGGGTTCAATAATTGACAAAGTCATTTCTATAAAACAAAAAGTCATCCCTGTGAAGTAAGTGCATCTGAGCTTCTGCCTCAAGCATATGTCAGAAGGAATCATTGGCAACCTTGAGAGCAAAGAGCATTCTGCCCTGGACTCTAAGGGTAGGATCAACTGCTGGAGTGGGATGTCCAGCCAGGTCAGACAATTCAGTATATCCCCTCAAGACAAAGGCCCTATAGCTTGAGCTGTGCAGGTGCTTTTCTCACAGAGTCTTCAAGAGGCCAAAGCTTGTCTATCTTCACTTTTATCCTCTTAGACATGTGAAGAGAGACTACTTCTAGTTCTCTTCTCTTCCTCCTTATCCTCATCTACCTTTTTTCTATAATATATGGATTTAAAAGTCCATGGACTCTGGTGCACTACTGAAGGGCATGATTGACATAAACACTTCGATACAATGTTTTTACATCTAATAAAGTAGAACATGTGTATTTATATACAGAGTATATCTCTCTCTGTATATTTATATATATATCCATATATATATATATATATATAAAACAATAATTCTACTCCTAGAAATGAACACAATAGCAATGAACACATTTTTGCATCAAAAGGCATATACTATAATAATCTTAGTAGCATTATTTATAGTTATCATGATAGTTTGGATCTTAAATATCCCCTAAGGAACTATGTGTTGAAGGATTGGTCCTCAATCTAGGGCACTATCAGGAAGTGGTGGAACCTTTAGGAGGTGTGTGTGGTCCAGTAGAAAAAAGTTAGGTCATTGAGAACATGCCCTTGAAGGAGATATTGGAATCCTAGTCCTTATTCTTTCTCTCTCTGCTTCTGGGTTGCGATGAAGTGTGAAGCTTCCTCCACCATGTACTCCCATCATGCTACACAGCCTTGCCACAGTCCCACTAGCAATGGAGCCAGGTGGAAACATCCAAAAAATGTGAGCCAGAAATAAGCTTTCTTCTTTTTAAGGTAATTATTTCAGTTATTTTGTTATAGTAATGGAAAACTAACACTTGTCCCAGACTAGAAATACTATGAATGTTCATCAACAGTAGAATCAATGAATAATTTGAGCTGCACTTACACATTGCTATAGTATAGAAGTAAAATGAATACAATTCAACTGCATGAATGTTATACTTAAATATCATTAAATACATGAAAAATATAAAGTCCATGGTGGCAGAGTTTACTTTTCTGCTTTTTTCCCCACAAATTGACTGTTGGCTGATAGAAGAGTTGTTGATAAACACCCCACTTGCTCATGGTACTTGGTAGGATACTTTAGCTGGTGGGTCCTATCCCATTCTCCAGTCCTCAATCCTAAACCCAAATCTCATATTCCCCGCTTCTCTCTAATCCCACCATCACAGAGGTCCACCAGCCCTCCTTCAGCTTTCCCTCTCTACCAGCATTTTATTTACATTGGATCCATAACTCTGTTATCCTCTGCAGGTAGGGGCCTTAACAGGGCTAGCCTTGTGCTTTAGCAGGACATGGCTAAATGATGGCCTATTGAGGACCTCTAAGGGGAAACATATTGTATCGGAAGTCTCTCTATCGCTTAATTATTTTAGAGATGGCACTGAACATTCCCACTTAAATATTAAAATTGAAGGTGCATACTAATACTAATTTATCACCCATCTACCAATCGGATTTTTCATTAAGGAGTCTTGTAAGTGAGAGAATATTTAACCAATGCCACTTTGGTGGTGGTCATCTAATTATTTTTTTAATCATAAAGCTTTGAAGAATGGAGTGAAAATTTTGTTTTCCTTTTGTGTTTAATAATTATATTCTGTCCTTTCTTGACATGAAACTATAGCATAAGAGGTTTATTTAGTCCAGTGGTTTTTCAAACTGCTTTTTTAATCTGCCAAAGTTCTCTTCAAACACTGTCTAAATAAGAAGAATAAACATTCAAGAGAGGTTACAGCGGAGTTGTTGGGTAGCAGTCAGAGGACTTCTGAGGACCTCTCAGCTCCTCTAAAATGATCCCCATGCAGGTGAGTATGGTGTCTTTGAAGAGCTCAGGCTAGAAAGTCAAAAGTCTTTTCTAACCTTTTCATCTTACAGTCCTGGCTCAAGGTCACCCTGGCCATACTGGTGAGCCAGGCTGAGACTCACCACCCCCCAAACCAGTCTCTTTCCTCTTTGTCATGGAAGGTTTCCATCTTGCCTAATATTTGCAATCCAAATTTCCTTCTCTGCTTCTCTGTGAGACCTCTCCACATACTGTACACATTTTGATGAGTGCAGTCTTGCTTTAATGAGGACTTCAAGTCCAACTACTCCTCATATATTTGAAGTTCCTCTTTTAATTCCCAAAATTTGTGCCAGAGCAAGATGCTAGAAAATTAGTCTGGGTCCTGGGGCTATCCCCAAGGAAATCGAGTCTTGGTTTCAAAGTTCAGGGATTGGGTAGTGGGTTCTGCACAGAGTAAGGGCCAACTGAGCTTGGGATCTGGGATCTGGATGAGTTCTCCAGCTGGCCATTTTCTGAACTAGTTGCATGAACTTGGTGTATTTCATATGTGAAAGGAGTTTCAATACAAGACACACCATTTAACACCTTAAAACTCTGTATGTGTGTGTGTGTTTGTGTGTGTGTGTGTGTGTGTGTTTTGTAAAAGTCCACCAGCCAAAGACTCCAGCCATATATTAGGAGTCAAACAAGGTTAGGTTCATTTAATTTTCTGCTGCAGAGGTGAGCACACATAAAGGGATCTGGTGTCACAGAAAGAGGACACTGTGAGGGGCTTCTTATGGGATGTGGGCTTGTTGGGTGATTCTAAGGAAGGTTTGGAGAAGTGCAGACTAGTTATGGGTTGGGTATAATAGGAAGTATGAACAATTTTGATGTTGATAATATCTGGATAATTCTTATGGAGGCAGCAGAAGAATTAAAAAGGGGCTAAAGTTGTTCCTGGTGAAGGAACAGAAGACAATTATTAATTTTATGGTTGCAGAGTGTCCTTGTCTCTAATTAGGTTTAGATGTAATTATAGAGGGGTCATGTTTCTGTCTTGTTTCATCCTGGTCACTAAGGGTCCTTGTCTGAATATTATTTATATTCGGGGAAAGTTGTTTATATTCAGTTGGCAGCTTTACAACTTACTTGCTGTTTTGTGTTAGCTGGCATGGCCATTTTTTAACCACATGCATGAGCATACACATGCACATTATGCTATACTCAGTCCCAGATTCAAATGTCTATAATGTGTCTGTATTATCAAATGATAAAGTATATTTGCAAGTACCTGGAATGCTGTATCTGACAGGTACCATTTGGAGAATATATCTCACATAGAGGTTAATACTATGGGCTTTGGAATCAGATAAATCTGGGGTTTTTATCCCTTAAGCAAATTTCTTCTATGTGCATGTAGGAATATATCACAATGAATCCCACTTTAATATATAATTATAATGCAAGAATTCAAGCATAAAAATTTTTCACCTGTCTCAGTTTTCCCATCCATAAAGTGGGATGGGAAAATGGCATCTATGATATAGGTATACTGTGAGAAGTCATTATGTGTCTGCATCCAAAACGATAAGCATGATGCCAGGAATGGTGGTGAGTACACAATGGATTGACCATTTTGATCCTATGGTCAGGCTGATGTAGGCAGTAGGACAATTTGGCCAGAATTTGTGGCAGTGTGGTCTGATGCCTGAGCCTTTGCTCATATGATTGCTTTCTGCTTTCTGGTGCGTGGTATCTGCTCTCTAGGTGGTCAGTGACTGTCGCTATGCTAAGGAGATTCCCTATGAGTGTTTCATCAAAGTCACTGACTGCTAACCAATAGGAAGAAATCAGGTCGTTCACTGTTGGCATTAACGAGATCTGAAAGATAGACAGGCTTGACTTGTTGACAGATGGTGGAGAACACTGCAGTCTAGGATTAAGGCAGACATGTTGCTCATACAACCTCTCCATCCCTGTGTCTTTCAGGGAGACTGTGCCAAAGGAGTGGAATCACATGACCCAAGCTGGTCAATCAGAAACTCTTTCCAAGAACTTGAATTTCATTGATCTCTGTTAGATATAGATGCTGAAAGAAGAGGCTGGACTCTTGCCTCCTCCTGATGAGAAGCGATAAGGCCAGTTCTCAAGAAGAGAGAATACAAATGGACGTAAAGAAAGAGAGGAAAAGCCATGTAAACTCTTGCAGAGTTTTGTCAAGGAGTTTGGGAGAAACTTGTCCTTTTGATTCCCAGATGGGTAAAGAAAGGTTGTGGTTGACTGTTACTTAGGACCTGTGAGCAAGAAAGCATTACTTGTAGACTAGAAAGTAGGCGGGAGGTGTAACCAGTGGCTCTCACAGTGGGTCAGCAGACCAGCAGCATTACCTGGAAACTTGTATCAGAGACATAGGGGGTGGGACCCAGAAACCTGAGTTGTATGTAATCAATGCTCCAGGTGATTCTGATGCCCCTCAAGGTTGACAGTTATCTCTGGGGAATGGCAGGGGCTCTCTTGATGCAGGTGAAGAGGTGGTTCTCTATGTCAAAGCCTGCACATGCCCGTGCATACCTTGCTTTAGAGCAATTTCTTCCATCTTGTCATGAGTCAGTCTATTTATTCCATCTTATCATGAGGAGGAGGAGACATGACAGGTAGCCATGAAGAGGATTCAGGCCATGACAGGAGCCTTCCCTGTGGGTCTCCCACTACACCTAGGTTGTTTGTGGCATCAAAACTAAATAAAGGTAGAGACGAACTTCCATACAAAAGTTTTTGTGTGGGAATAATAAAAAATCAGCTTTGCAATCTGAGACATATGTGGAGACCATGATGACCTCCAGTATGCCTGAAGAACAAAACAAGGTTTTGTTGTTGTTGTCTGGTGGGGATGGGATTGAGGAGGAAGAAAAGTTGTTTTGAAAGCCAGGTTATGGACTTTTGCAGTGCTACACGGTGACTGGCAAGCCATGAGTAGAAGTGGAGTCAGCAACTGAGTATAGCTACTCTTGATTAATAGTGGGCAATTTTATTATCAGTTTTGCATAAAGTGAGTTTTCTTAAAAATCACAGCAGTCATTTCATTGGATTGGCCTAGAGGGCAGTTCCTGGAACAATCTTCGGTTACCTATCTTTTCTCATGGCCTCTTGGCTCTATTTCAGATAGGTATACAGGTGTGACAAGAATGTTTCCATTTCTATGCTCAATTTCACATGTGGGTTTTCCCAATCTGCCTTCAGAGACCTGTGAAAATACCATGTACCTCCAGGCTTATGACAACCTGAGAACTCTCCATTTTGCTTTAGTTAACCCAAGTGGGTCCTGTGTCTTGTGAACCAACCATCTCTAAGATAGTGATTCCATCTGCAGCAAAGCTGAGCTTGCTGGTGGAAAATGAGCTTACTTAACTTTGAATTACTGGAAGAAGTTTTACAGATTACTTCTGTGTCAGCTCATGCTGTGTCCCATGGGTTTAGAAAATTAGGAAGAAGATGCAGCAAGAAATGGTGTTTATTAGTTGGTAGGGCAGCCAAAGTGAATTTCTACATGGCCTTGGGAAATTATGGGTTATTGATAGTAGGAAACTTGTTTTTACTTTTCCTTGCCAAGTTCCCTAGTGTCTTGGATTTATTTAGGTTGCTTAAGGGGTTTCCAAGACTACCTCAGACTTGTTTCCTACTTTCTCCCCAATGCAATGGTCCTCTAGAAACTTTAGCCTGAGCATTCACGCAGACAGTATTACCATTTTCCTTCTTTTTAGGTGTGTTTGTAAAATCAAGGGCAAAGTACCAAACAGCCTTACTTTACAGTTAATAAAATTAACCTTATTTTATCCATTTTGAGAGACATTTGTTAAACTTTTTTGTGTGCATGAAAACAGAAGTGTCATCATTCATATTAGTACCAAACAAACATGAAAATAAAAATGTAGGCACAAAGTCAACAAAATATGTACAGGATATCTACAGAAGCTACAAAGCATTATTGAAAGAATTTTTTAAAAATATGATATTTATGGCAGAGAGATATTTCCTGTTTACATATTGTAAAATTCAAAACTGTGAAGATACATATTTTTCTCAACTTTGGGATCACGTTGACTCTGTATATACAGAGTCAATGTGATCCCAATGAAAATCCCAGCAAACTATTTTGTGTATGTTGACAAATTGATTCTAAAGTTTACACAGAAAAGCAGAAGACCTAACATAGCCAGCATTATAATGAAGAACAAAGTTGGAAGTTTGACACTATCTGCTTTCAAGGCCCATTATAAAGGTACTGTAATCAATGGTGTGGTATGGTGAAGGAAAACACATATAAATCAATGGAGCATAATAGAAAGCCCAGAAATAGACCCATGCAAATATAATCAAGTGCTATTTGGCAGTGGAGTAAAAGCAATGTAATGGAGCAAAGACAGTCTTTTTGACAAATGATGCTAGGACAATTGGATGTCTGTATATAAAAAATACATAAATCTAGACATAGATCCTAAACATTTTTATAAACATTAACTCAAAATGAATCATAAACCTAAATGTAAAACACAAAACTATAAAGCTTCTAGCTGTGAATGGTGGTGCACACCTGTAATCCCTGTGACTCAGAAAACTGAGGCAGAAGATTGCAAGTTCAAAGTCAGCCTCAGCAATTTAGTGAGGCACAAAGCAACTCAGTGAGACCCTATCTCAAAAAAACAAAAAGGGGGGGGGGCGCTGGGGATGTGACTCAGTGATTAAGTGACCCTTGGTTCAATCCCTAGTACAAAACAAACACACAAACATAAACAACAACAACAATGACAAAAAAAAAAACAAAACTATAAAACTTCTAGAAAAAAAAATAAGGCAAAATATAAGTTTGTTTTTAGGTAAAACACCAAAAGCATGACTCCATTAAAGAAAACGTGAATAAGTTGGACTTTATTAAAATAAAAAATTTCTGTTCTGCAAAAGGCAGTGCTAAGAGAATGAAAAGACAAGTTACAAACTAGAAGAAAATCTTGAAAAAAATATCTGATAAAGGACATATCCAATATGTGCAAAGAACTAGCACTTAACAATAAGAAAAGAGACAGCCTTATTTAAAAATGGGCAAGAAACCTGAACAGATTCCTCACCAAGGAAGATGGACAGATGACAAATAAGCATGTGAAAAGATGCTCAACATCGTATGTCATTAGGGAATTGAAAATTATAATAACAATGAAATACAACTACGTGTCTATTAGAATGACAGAATTTAAAAATCCAAAAATCTGGTAATATTAATTGTCAGCAAAGGTGTGGAACAACAGGAACTCTTGTTCATTGTGGGGAAGCGAGAAATGTGAAATGGTATAGCCACTTAAAGACAGTTTGTCATTTTCTTACAAAGCTAACCACAGTCTTTTCATATGATCCAACAATTATGATTCTTAGTATTTACTCAAATTCATTGAAAACTGATGTCCACATAACCTGCATATGAATGTTTATGGTGGATTTCTGCCTAATTGCTACAAATTGGAAACAACCCAGGTATTTTTCAGTAGATGTGTGGATAAATACACAATGGTATGTCCCTACAATGAGTTATCATTGAAGTCATGAAAAGATAGAGGAACCTTCAATGCATAGCACTAACTGAAAGAAGATGGTCTGAAAATGCTACTGTATGACTCCAACTAGAAGATATTCTAGAAGAGATGAAACTGGAGACACAGTGGTTGCCAAGGATTCAGGGAGAGCGGGTGCATTGAATAGGTAAAGCACAGGGCAAGTATTAGGGCTGTGGAACTGTCTTGTATGGTGTAATAATGGCAGATTCCTTACACTGACATTGTACATTTGTTCTAACTGATAGAACTTTAAAGTACAGAGAGTGAGCCTTAATATATGCGAATTAAAAACATTTTGGATATCAAAGTCTCTCTGGATTCCCTTGGTGGAATGTGTTGACCTGATTATTTTCTCCATTGATTTTAGGGTGGGCAGCTTCTACCTTTGCCCTCCTTTCTGAGAGCAGCAGGTCTATTGTAGATTCACCCCACCTGTTCATCCCTGTCTGTGTTTCCTGGTCCATTCCAGGGCAGCAGGTCTCATTCCTGGAGCCCTTCTGTCTTCTGCCACATGAGGATGCAGCATAGGGTCCCCTCATCAGATGCTGGCAACTTCATCTCAGACTTCCCAGGCTCTAGAACTGTGAAGAAACATGTTTCTGTTCTTATGAATTACCCAGTCACCTGGTTGGTGAACTCTTTCCTGCTATACTGTACATGTAAATTGTGATGAAAGGTTGATGTAGTGGTCATACCCTGTATAGGTGACTGACACTTGAAGGCAGAAGACCTTCTTGATAAATATGTGAGTTCTAATAAGTGTACATAGCACAAACTTCATCTTCCCTTCAGTTTGGTGGATGTGTGGGAAAGGAGTTTGGTAGGTGTGATGGGGGAACAAATTTCTTCCCCAGGAAAGACAGGGAGGGATAGAGATTCATCAAACAGAAAGAGAACACTTCTTATTTAATCCAGGTATGAGTTGAGGAGTGAATAGAAAAATATATTTGAAAAAGTTTTACAACTTGTGTTTGTTGAGTATTTTGGGGGAATTAGGAAACCACCCAAATGTGCCATCTCAAGCAGTAGGGATCATTCCTCTCATAGGTGCTGGGTATTCCCCCATTAGCTCACCTTTCTGACTGGGCGAGGATACAGGGCAGGGTTGTTAGCTTTAGGACTTCCTGCCGACTTCCTGTGGTCTGAATGTGCCCCCCACCCCCACCAGAATTCATGCGTTGGAGACTTGGTCCCCAACACACTAGTGTTAGTAGATGGGATCTAATGGGAGGTGATAGGCTCACGAGAGTTCTTCTCTTACGAGCAGATTAATGCCTCCATATAAAGGGCTGTGGAAGTGGGTTCACTCTCTTCTCTTCTGCTTGGTGAGGACAGAGCATTTGTCCATTTTTTCCTCTTTGGCCTTTTGCCATGTGAGGATGCAGCAGGAAGACCTTCATGAGATGCTGGAAACCTGATCTTGGACTTCCTAGACTCCAGAATTGTGAAGAAATGTGTTTCTATTCTTATAAATTACCCAATCTGTAGTGTTTTGTTACAGCAGCACAAAACAGAATAAGACAAAACCTTAGTATGGCCTATTTCTGAAACTGAAGAGAATCCTGAGACTGGGAACCCTGTGAGAATTTTGCTGAGCACTGACCACCTCCAGGCAGGCTGAGGGTCCATGGGCAGCATGAACAGTGACCACTGCTTTAGAATCTTAACCTTGAGCTCAGTGAGAAATGGAGGAAAATCAGTTGAGCTGAATCATTCCCATGATACATCTGCTAGCAGAATGTCCAAAGCCCCTCTTTGAGGCCTTCTTTGTTGAGCCATTCCTTCTATTTAGTGGGATCTCTGTATCTCTTCTAAAATTGTACTTATAATTTTTTCTTAAATTACTTAAAATTGGTTTCTTTACAATTTCAGAGTGAATGACGCAGTTCCTTCTTTCTGTCCAACACTACCCCAGGAGGGATGAGAAAGAACAGTTGGGAAGAAATTTCCCTCCTCTACCCCTTTCCATGGCTGCTCACGTCACTGACCTTGCAGCCCCTGGGACCCTTCCTGGCTATGCCTTAGCTAAAGGAAGGCCACATCCTGGTGCAAGAGCAGGAGTCCCCTAAGAAGCTCTGCTATGTGGGGTATTGTGATGCAGATTCCCAAGCACCAGATGGTCCTGCTCACTTCCTTGGGTGTCCTGACACAGTCTCAGACATGGTGGGACCAAAGATTTTGCTCTGAATTCTTTGGAATTTTCCAAAGGGACCTGGAGATTTAATAAAATTCCTCTTTTAAAGTTATTTTCCTGAAGCTTTCCTTAGCTAAGTGATTTTGTGCAGAAGTAGATACAGGCTGAGGTGGCAGAAATTGGTCAGTCTTATGGAGCTGAATTAGGAAGTACTTGAGATACAAATATGAAGAGAGAGAAGTTTGTGTCCATAGAGTTCTTTTCTTTCTTTTTATGATCAGTTGGGTTAGAAAACATCTAAGATGTTAGTTCTCAAAGGCTGGGTAACAGAGGGGTCCATGATAACATTATCACTAGTTTTCTTACTTCAAGCTGCTGCAACAACAATGCCATAGACTTGGTGATTGACATGACAGAAATTTATTTCTCACAGTACTGGAGGCTAGAAGTCTGAGATCAGGGTGTCTGCAGGGTCAAGTGCTGGTGAGGGTTCTCTTCCTGGTTGCCAATAACTGTCTTCTCACTATATCCTCACATGGTGGAGAGAGAAGGGAGCAAGCATTCTCTCATCTCTTTCTTTTAAAAATTTTTGCTTGTGAAATTAAACCTAAGAGTAAGATTCATTATTAGATATTTCTCATCTGCTAAACATGTAGAGTAATACCTAAGATTGTTTTGGGGGTAGATTATCTGAACTAATGTATGAAATACACTTAACATTATACCTGTCCCATGGGGATTGTGTTTGGGCTTACTCAGTGGAGGGTGACCTGTGCCAAAAGTGCTGTGAAAATTGAGATTACTGTTCCATGAAGAAGCTCCATCATTTTCTTATAGTTGCAGGCTAAAAGTATCATTTGCAGAGCTGGCTGCATTGTTCTGGCTTTATCCTTTCCTATAAAGATTTCTCCACACTTGTTTATTCAATGGTAAAATGAATGATTTACCACTAACTCATTGCTAACTCATGTTCCACCGAAATACTGGATCATTTGTCATTGACCCTCAATGTTGGTCATTTCAATTTGTGCATCAACTCCATAATTATTTTATTATTATACTCCATAAAGCAACTGCTTAAACATTATCATCTTCTTTGTTTTTTTTAAAGAATAATTCTACTGTCCCTTCTTCACAAGGGCTCCATTCTCATGACCTAGTTACCCCTCAAAGCTCCCATCTCTAAATGCTATCACATTGGAGACTAGCATTTCAACATAAGAACTTTGGTGGGACAAAAGCATTAATTTCATAGTAATGAGAATTAAAAAGAGGATATAGTCAGTTTTACATAAAAAATGTATCAAATTATTTTTATGAAACAATTATTATTTCTATTTTTTTAATTAGAAAGTTTACAACTTTAAACCAATTCTGCAATTTCTTTTCAACCTGCTCATAGGATAAATCACTCAAACTAGAAGGATTTGAGACTATTTACTAATTTATGTCTAGGGGAGAAAAAGCTATAAGAGATAGGTCAGTACCCTGGGATTAGAAAGCAGGGTCAATATTACCTGCTTTTGAATACAGAGGGGTAATTTCTAGAAACTGGAATGAGAGAGTTCTGTGGAGAGAGCCACCTTAAGAGAAGATATAATCTTTCATCAAAAGATGTCACCAGCCTGAGGACATCTGGCATGGCATGAAAGCCCAGGAGTAAATAGTCCACCTCAAGCCTCTCCTCCCTGAGTTCATTTTCCCTGTAATACAACAAGAGGCCAGAGGACAAGGGAGCCAGTCACTGAATGTAATACAGGTAGGTCAATTTCCTGGGACTGAGATCATGGTAGAGATGTAGTATGAACTGACTATGTACCTTCCCCCAATTTATAGTTTGAAATCTTAACCCCTAATGTCATAACATTGGGCCTCTAGGAAGCAATCAGGACAAGAGGGTGGAGGCTTCAGGAATTGGATTATTGCTCATATAAATGGACCTCAAAGAACTCTCTCGACCTTTTTCTGCCATGTGAGGATACAATGAGAAGTTGCCATCTATGAACCAGGAAGAGTGACCTCACTGGACACCTAATCTGACAGCATCTTCATCTTGGACTTCAAACCTTCAGAACTGTGAAAAATAAATGTTTGTTGTTTAAGTCACCCAAGCTACAGTATTTTTGTTGGGGAAGCCCCAGCAGACTAAGACAAGAAGGGCAGGGAATGGATCCAGAGAAGCAAACAGAAGGCATTTGACAAAATGCACCCTTTTTTCTCTTAACACTCATTTTCATCTGTCATCTGGGTAAGACATTCAGAGAATATACAGAGACTTGTCAGCAATTACATTACATGGGATGAAATCACTTTGGTTATATTCCCAGTTGAAATCTGAAATGTCAGTCATTACTGGTGTCTCAGATTTTTAGTTCAATGGAACTCTGATTGCATTTTGGAGGAATCATTCTTCCTTTGCTGCTTCTAAACCCATGGAGTCCAAGAGAAGTGAGAGGAAGCAACAAATTTTCAGATTATTAGAAGTAACAATAAGTGAGACCATTCTTGGAATTTTGCATACTGACTGGCAGAGAGCACTAAATTTGGAGGTTGGCTTAAAGCACATTCTATAGGACAGTGCCTGAATCTTATATAATGTTGGATCCCAGCTTATATAACCAGCTCCCAGCAGATCATTTCAGTACATAACAAACCACCACCTGGGTGATGGGACACATGGGAAGACCAGTGAATTCCAGTGTGTGAGTCCACTGTCACTCTCCATATACAATAACACCTGTCTTCTGAACATAAGAAACAATGCATGGGAACCCATGGTGATGGGTAGTGCATTGTCTAAGTCCCGGAACAATGGCCCTGGAAGACTTGCTGCTGTGTCTTTCATATGTGTGTATTCTATAAAGCACTCTTCCCAACCTGACGGGAGGGATGCAGTCATCTTACCACCAGGTAAATGGCTGTTGCCATATTTAGAGGAAGTCAGGAACTCATTGATATTGTCCCTATTTGTGCCAACCTTCTAATGCAGAGCCAAGTGGAGAAGGGAGGAAAGCTGAATATTGAGTTCCCAAATCTAGAACTCTTGTCCTGAGAACTTCAAACTCTACAAGTTCATGTTTTTTTTCACTTCCAGGCCATTATGGCTTCTGCTTCTCCCTCTATCAAAATGGAACCCACCTGAAGATTTTTCCCACCTTTTTGGGAACCTTTGCCCTTTCTTCACTTATTTGTATTTTAATTTTACTAATTTCAAGTGCTATTGCATTAAGTCTGGCTCATTCCTCTGAGATGACAAAGTTAGAGTTTTGAGAGGCAAGAGTATTATTAGAATTGATTTCGTAAATCTTGAGAATTATATCTGGGGCAACTGGTCATGGAGAAATTTGAGAGAAGTCTAATTTCCAGAAATACTCAGCTAATTTCCGTACAAAAAGCAAAGAAAGAAGATCAGGGCTTGGGTTCAGTTAAACCTGGGTTCAAAGGTAGGTTCTGTCAGAGGGTATGACTTGGGTCTAATTGTCCCAAAATTTCTTCTACTGTAAGCTATGAACAAGAGGGTCCCTCAGGGTTGTTAGGAAACCTGATAATGCAAGTCATATCATTAGGAGGTTCCAATGATTTTTAACTGGGTCCCTTTGGTCCCACACCCTACCCCACTGTTCATCTCTTGTCATCTCTTGCACCATTGCCAACTACACAGTCAATAGTTAGTTACATGTTTTGTTAAGGGGTCTCAAGGTCTGGGCTTCAAAGAGGAAGCTGAATATTAAAAAAAAAAAGCAGAGGTGTTAGGTAAAGTTGTGACTTTTAACCAGCAAAACCCACCACATCAATCTGTGAAGATGTGGTTTTTTTATTCTCAAGATGATGTAGTTAGTCTTAATGACCTGGCAGGAACTTCTGAGGAATGATTGTTAATAAAGCTTCAAGGACTGGGCTCAACATCACCCACTGCTCAAGGCTATTTACCTCATTTCCAAGCTCAGTTCTGTGTATCCAGTCTCTACACATGGGTTCCTAACTCCATCTTAAGGGGATTCACTTAGTGATTTGCTATCATGGGCATCCTTCCTTGTAGCTAAGAGATAGGCCTACTTTTTCAGCAGGAAAAACAGGTGAAGTAAAGAGGAGGGGAAGATAAGGAGTTGGTGTCCTTCAGGAATATGGACCAATGGCTTGAAATAGCTTGAATTGAGTGATCTCTGTGGATCACTCACAGAGTTTAGTCATGTACCGAGATTAGTTTTGTGTCCTATCTAAGGGACTATACAACTGCCAATTGGCTCTTCCACCAATTTCTCTGGCATTGCTATCTATTCTGAATATTTATAATACTCATAGTACTTACTATGACTATTCAACAGCTGTCCCTTGATTTCAGAGTAGCATATTTCAGAATAGGATACCTCCTATTCCTAAAAAGCCGAGCACTCACTTTTTTCAGACACCCGTTCAGCTAAGACTTAGATATACAATTGATCGCGATGCATGGAATCAGAGGAAAGGACATCTAAGAGCTTGTGGGAAGGATTTTCTTCTGAATTAAAAGAGTGACACAGAGAAGGAACCCATGTGTGTGTTTGGACAGGATACATGAGGATGCAATGTCAGTAATTTAATGACCAAGGGGCCAAAGCAATGAAAATCACGAAGAAGTCACACCAGAGTCTTGACATAGAGTCATGGTCTCTATAACAATATTTTAGTCAATGATGGACTGTATACACAATGGTGATCCCATGAGATTATAATGGAGCTGAAAATTTCCTGATGCCTAGTGATGAGACAGTCATCATAATGTCATAGCACAATGCTTTGCTCTTGTGTTTGTAGTGATGCTGGTGTGAATGAAGCTGTGCTGCAAGTCCTATAAAAGGCTGTCATGTTCAATTCTGTATAGTTCATAATGCTTGATAATAAACAGCTATTTTACTGGTTTATGTATTTACTACACTATACTTTTTAGTGTTATTTTGGAGTGCACTCCTAGTTATAAAAAAATTACCACAAAATAGCGTGCCATACTGTGCTGGCAATAGCCTCAACCATCTCAAGTTTACTGTGTCTCTTGATTATCTCAAGTGGCCACACCATTCATGTTTGTATGAGTACACGCTATGATGTTCATACAATGACAAAAATCACCTCATGGAGCATTTCTCAGAGTATATCTCCATCATCAAGGGAAGCATGCCTATAGTTTAGTTGGTCAATTAACCAGCCCTGGAGGCTGCCTGCCTCTGGACTTCCTGTTATTAGAAATAATCAATGCCCTTTGTTGCAGGCACTTTTATTTGATTGTTGCAGACACTTGTTTACTCTGAAAAAATATTCCTTCATATTCCTTGCTAAAAGAAGGCAATTCTGTTCTTTCTGGAGGAGATCCTCTGACTTTGGGGGAGGTGGGCAAGTTCTCTATGCTAAGTGGGGGCAGGGGGATATAAATAATTCTGGACAACAGTACATAAAGGAAAGCCTTCTGGAGGGTTCTGGGAGGTATTCTTCTTCCCTAATGTGAGGACTATGTAACCACAGATTCTGCCCCACTCTTCTGCTTTGAAAACAGCTTCAGGCAGACATGTTGCTGAGGATGCAGCTGCCCTTTTAGGATCATATGAAAATACAGAGAACTGTAGAGGAGGAATCACAAAGCTGCTAAGCTGACCCCTGACACCTGCACTTAGGGTTTTCTTTTTTCTAATTAATTTTTTGTAAATGTAGGTGGACAGCATGACTTTATTTTATGTGTTTATTTTTATTTGGTGCTAAGGACCAATGCCTCACATGTGCTAGGCAAGTGCTTTGCCACTGAGCTACAGTCCCAGACCTAGGGTTTTCCATAAAAATAATTTAGTATCATTGGATTTGTAGCTATAGGTTGCACATTTCCCTGCTAAAGGGATTTTTGAAGTGGTCAAGCTTAGACCAGGTTCCTGGGGTGGGGCAGATAGATTTTTAGGAGTGATGCAGATTAGTTCTCCAGTCTAAACAAAAGGGATGCTTATTATCTTTTTAGAGAAATGGGAAATTACCTTGAACTGAAATACTCAAGTCAAGTAAGAGAACTATCTCCTGATCAAGAGCTTTGTAAGACTCAGAAACCCAAGGCACCCTGTGACTGTGCTCTGGTCATCGATGTAGCACCGAGAAAGAGAGATGCCACGGATGACCACCGGAGTGGGCAAGCACCAGGGGACAGTGGCTTCAGCAGGGCCAGGGATGGGCTCTGGGTACTTAGTCCAGGAGATGAATCATGAATGTGGGGAGAGGGGTGGCAGTATTGTCTTCAAAAAGACAGACAGGGCCTGTCTGGAGAATCAAGGAGAGGAAAACAGAGATTAATTTTAGGGATTTGCTGGTGAGGGAAGTCAGTGACTCCGTTTTATGGCCTAAGTCCATAGCCCTGAGAAGTACCGCTAAATTGGAATGGTTTGGAAATGGTGAATGCTCATGTATTTACCCTCATCTCCTAGACTGTTTGTATGCATCTGGAAGGGAGAACTGTCTTTTACATTTCTCTGATTTTCGTTTTTGGGGCACCAAATACTTGGTTTTTTTAAAATTTTATTCAACAGATTTTTGTTGAGCCTGAACTCTGCTCTTGGAACGATGCCATGTATTGGGGAGACAGCAATGAACATTTGTTGAAAGGAGGCTTGTGGGATGCAAGCTACCTAATAACCCTTAGTGGGTTATTGAGGTTGTACCTTAGGGGCCTCTGTGCTGATCTGTATCAACCACTAGAGGGCAGAAGAGGAGACCCTTTTGCAAGAGCACGAACCATTCCCAGAGGCATTGCTCTGTAGTATTAGACTAAGTTCTAAAGACCTGAGACCTAAAAGGGAGGCAGGGCTGGGTATAGTACTCCTTGTGATTATTTCTGAGTAGTGTGCTTGGGGTTGATTTTGTTTTTGTTTTTGCTTTTTCCTTCCGAAGGCATTCCACAAATTGGAAAATCACTCAGTCACGCTAATTGTGACAGCATGAGACCTCTGTCAAATTACGGCAGTGCCTGTGCTCTGGGGAAGGTAGCCTTTTAAGCTGTAAAATGTCTCTCTCTTTTTTTTCACAATAATGAACATCTTTCAGCAGTCTAAAAATGTACAAGTGGGTTCCCAGGAAAAGTGGAATGGGCTGTCTCTCACAGGTAGTTCTTTCTCTCCAACCTCAGTTTGGCTCAGGATAATGACAAAATGACTGGATTATTTTGATGGAGATCGTGGGGGAAATCTACTCAATATATGAGTCAGAACTTCAGATGGTGCTAGTTTCTTACTGCTTGGACAATTGTGGTTGAGTAGCTAATTAAATGGGTCTAGGTTTTGAGAAATAGTTGTACAACTTCACCTTGTTCTTGATTTTCTCACCCTTTTACATGTATTAAACTCTAAGCATAGTTGCTCCCTAGTGAATGGAAAATCTTGAGTCTTTGTTTTCTCTTTTGTGTGACTTGAAGTAGTTCCATCTGTAGTGGAGTGAGCCCAAGTTTGCTACCAGGAAAGAACTGGTAGAGATTTCTGGAACACCTGCACAATATAGGGAACCTAGGAGGGAGCAGAGCTCTGAGGCTTGTCAGAGCTCCAAAAGAGTCAGAAAAAGTTAAAAATCCTGTAGACTTCTTTAAGTGAAGACTTACAACTAGTGCACTGTTTAAACTTCCCATGGAATTGCTCAAGTTAATAACTTGCTACATTATTTTGGAATTATGTCCTAAAATATTTCAGAAAAATGCCCAAATGATACACAAAACTGAAATCTACTTGTCTGCAAGCATTAGTTGTTCTGTCACAAAGTCCTGGCCACCGTCTAAATCCTGGAAAAGGGCAGAAACAAATCTCCAAATATACACAGAGTTGAAGCGACCCAAGACAAGCATCTTGGTCCTTACAGTCTCTGTGCTGCCCTTATTTATTTTGGATTTTTCAGCTACATATAGGCACTGGAGATGCAAACCGAGCCCCAAGGCCCAAACATGAAGATGAATCCAAATGATCATGAACTTAACTCTGGGGAGTGAACACATGTCACTGAGTCTGAGTGTGACAGAGGCCAACTCTATTACTGGGAATTCTCCAAATTAGCTTCCTTGTATAGTACAATATTTGTTACAGGGGAAATCATGAAAATGTGCCAATTCAAAGCCTACTTGTATATCACTAAACTGCAGTAATAGCTACAGCAATTGCTTTGAACATAGTCCCATCTTTGGAAAGGAGAATTTTATCACTGATGTTGTTTAGACTTTCTGGACCATGGTAATAATAATGATGATGATGAAATTCTAGTTGGTGTTATAATTACATTAAGATCCTTTCCTGACTGTGTATCTGTGTATTTTCTGCACCCAAGAAAGAGGGCTCCCATTTCCCTGCTCCTGGTACTCCACTGTTTTTTAGGCCTGTTCTTGAATTATCTTTACTGAGCACGACTAAGTATGGGCACCACTCCTGACAATGAAACCAGAGAAGTGAACGTAGCAGAATCCTTGACCTTACAGAGATTATTTTCCAGGGAGGGAGGCAGAGGATAGATAATAAAAATAAATAATTCTATCATATGTCATGCAGTTACAGATGCCAAGAGCTTGAACAAACAGGTTCAAAGAGGATAGAGAGATGGGATAAATGTTGTATGGATGGTCAGGGAAGACCTCTCCGAAGAAGTGATGTGTGAATAGAGATTCCAGGGAGTGAAGGGGGTAAGCCACATGATATCCCTGTATACAGAGATCCCAGCTGGGGAAAAGAAAAGCGCCATGGCCCTGAGAGAGGGTCTGTGTGAACCCAGACCAGGGTGAGAGGGGAGAGAAGTAGGGGATGAGGTCATGGGAGCAGAACTGGGCAGAGTGGAATCATTGGATGCTTCTGAGGAAGATGGGAACTCACTGGGGCTTTGATTTGAGCATACGGAAGGACCAGCTCTGAAATGTTTTAGTGGAATCATTGTGGATGCCATGTTGAACATAGATTTATGCAAGGACAGGGAGGGGAGGAAAAGGGCAGAAACAAAAGAGCTCTCTGGGCAACAGTCCAGGAACCCAAGTGAGACGTGATGGTGCTAATAATGGAGGTGGGATAAGTGATAAAATTAAGGTAGGACTGACTGGCTTTGCTGCTGGAATGAGTGCATGTGTGTTGGGGGGCAGGGAGACTCAGAGGCAGAATGAATGGTCAAAGATGACCACCTATAAGAGCTTTGCCTGACAGCTGGGGTTGCTCTAGTTTGGAGGTAATAATCCAGCAGTTGTCAGTCTGTATGCTCTATGTAACGTCACAAAACTAACAGGTTGTGTTGGAAATGTTGAGAAAGAAAAATGTGAAGCTGACTGAGAGTGTAATGCATCTGTATCAAATTTCATTATGTTGAAATCCTAACCCCCAATGGTATCAGGAAGTATAGGGTTTTTGGGAGTCAGTTAGGTCACGAGAGTGAAACATTCAATGGGGTTAGTGTCCTTGTAAAAGAGACCCAAGATGGCTCTCTTATTATCTTTCTGCCATGGAAGGATACAACTAAGTTAGAATTATGCACCCCAAGAGAGAGTCCTTACCAGAAACCTACCACGCCACTATACTGATCTTGAATGTCCAGCTTCCAGAACTATAAATAAATAAATTTCTACACTATAAACTTTTAACTATAAACAAATTTCTCTATTTTAAGCCACCAAGTCGAAGATGCTTTGTTATAGCAGCCCCAAAACAGCTAAGATGAGAAGACTCCCTGATGCTTAGAGAATTAGGAAGGGGAGAGAAAGCAATCAAGGCAACTTGCAAGGAATAATCAAGAGAGTGCTCTTCCCAAAGCTGGAGGAAGAATGAGCTACCTGAAGGAGGAAGGGATGATGATTTGTGTTGCATGTGCTGGGGGGTCAGGAAGGGTGGAGGTGGGGAGGTCCCCATGGGACTCCTGAGGATTAAACAAACTGATGCACTTAGAATAGAGATTGGCCCTGGCAAACACTCAGTGTTAGTAATAAGCACTATCACCAATATTAACACATTTTATTGTTCTTAGAATGAATGTTTTAATAACTATAAATATGAAAATATTAACTTTAATATATATAAACCTCAGGTGGAACTCTGTTTCTCAGGCAACCAATCAAAATGTTTCCACATTTTGAGCAGGAGAGAAGAATTTCGATTCCTTCTTTATCATAATTATTTCTAGTGTCATGTTGCATATTTTCTCCACTTCAAGTGCAGCAGCTGGTGGTGAAAGACTATGGTTTTCTGTGTTACCCGTGACGTTGTTGTTTAACTCTTCCATGTCCTCTCATGTAAGTGCATCGTGAGAGCACCTTCCCACTCTCTTTTATGGCTTTTTAATGAAAAGAGTGATGATGTATTTACCTTGATAAAACCACGGAGTCTAACTGTCTCTTTCCCCTTTGGTCACTTCTCAGCCCCAATTTTCCCTGCTAGATGAATAAGTTTATTTGTCTCAAGTGAATGTGACATACATAGCTCTGGCAAAAAGGACCCAGATATCTATGACACACATCACACATCTCCCTAAGAGTCTAGGTCCGTTGTTTAAGTTGGTGAGAAGTTGCCCTGGATACCTCATACCAGAGCCCCACATCCTTCAGGTACAAAGAATGAGCATCCAGGTGGTCACTTATTTCTACCAGTCTGGACTAGTGGACAGAATCCTAGTATAATTAGACATTGTTGCTCTTTTCTTTCAAACACTGTCACCTCACTGATCTCTGCCCAGTGGACCCCTGGTCACTGCCATAACAGCATCACCTTTAGGACACAAAAGATCCACCTTGAGTCTTTGGGTCAACCTAGAGAAAGGCATGATGGCCTGGACTCCAGACTTCAAGGCTAATTATAAGTTGGTTGTGACAGATCTCTGTTATCTGTGACAGAAAGACAGGAATTTTGACTACTTGGAGCCCAGTATTGTGACAAAGAGAAGCTTGGGGCTGTCTGCTCATGTGTGCCTCTTGTACATGCAGTGAAGGTCCAACATGCCTGGACCTCTCATAATGCAACTTGACACCCAACTGCCTGCTCCACATCCATACTTGAATGTTGAATATCATCTCACAGCCAATATGCCTGTCTTATTATGTTCAGGCTGCTAAAACAGAATGTCATAGACAGGGTGGCTTAGAAACAATGGAAATTTATTTCTTACAGTTCGGGAGGATGGGAAATCCAAGGTCAAGGTGTTGGCAGATTCAATGTCTGGAAGGAATGCTCTCCTCAGTTCATACATAGCAATTTTCTCCCTGTACCTTCATATAATGGGAAGGGTGAGAGAGTTCTCCAGGATTTCTTTTAAAAGGACACGAATTTCAATCATAAATGGTCCAATTTGATGGCCTAATCTCCTCTAAGAGGCTTCATCTCCAGATACCACCATGCAGGGAATTGGATTTCAACATAGGAATTGGTGGTTTGGGGGTGGGAATAAACACTTAGTCAATAGCAGTGTCCAAGTCACATTTCTCATCTCCCCCATAAGTGACAACGTCATCATCTGTTGTTTCATGCCTCAAACGTGGGAGTCAAATTTTGATCCCTTTTCACTTTTTTCAGATATCATAATATAAATCCCAAATCCAATAATTCCTCCAGACCTCTACTTACCCCCTGGGTCTGAGCTACCTTTCTCTCTCACCTGGACTGTAACTTCACAACTCATCTCATGACTTCTTCCTCTGTCTCCACTTCTCACTGCCATTGTCAGTTCTCTATCTGGCAGCTGGAATAATCCATTTAAATATAAGGGATCATATCCATTCCCTGCTCAAAACCCTCTAAATGCTCCCATCTCACTCAGTCAGTATCCCAAGTCCTCACCCTGGCTTCAAGACCTTGCATGATCAGCTCCATTACTCCTCAGTTCTCCCCTGTACCTCCTTTCTCCTTGCCAATGCAGCCCTGGCCACTCTGGCCTCCTTGCTATTCTTGGAGCATGTCAGGCACAGTGTAACCTCAGCGCCTTTTCTTCTACCATTCTTTCTTTCTAACAGAATTCTTCCCGAATATTTATGTGTCTTACTCTGTCTCTTCCAATACTACCTTCTCTGTAAAGATTTCTCATACTAACACACACACACACACACACACACACACACACACACAGAGAGAGAGAGAGAGAGAGAGAGAGACAGAGAGAGAGAGACAGAGAGAGAGAGAGAGAGAGAGAAATAGAGACAGAGACAGTGAGACAGAGAGGGAGAGAGGCTCTAAAAAGAGTATGTATTTAGTAATAAGCAGGGAGCATTGCAAATATGGAACACACATATCATGCAGCCTATCGGTGTGTTCAAAGGGCATGGGGTAAAGGGAAACTTTTGAAAAAAAAAATCAAAGCAGATTTAAGTTATTTCAAAACAATAATCCTCAGCCACAAGCATGGTGCCAGTGCAAGGTTGAACAGACAGCTATTGAATTGACATCCTTGCTAAAGTATTTTTTGTGTAAGTTTGTTCTGAAAAAGTCTTTTGGGATAGTTCTTATTATCAGGTTTATGTGTATGAGATCCCGTCCTTAAACATCTCTCAGCTTTATTTGTTTTTAAATGTGGGTTGACTTGAGTGACTCCATTTTGATTCTGACAACTTTCATATGATTCAGTGTAAAATTCAGCTCCCTGTCCCACTATTCGCAACCATCTGAACTCCTTCTACCTCCCTACTTAGTTTTCCTCTGTGAGACTTTTATTCTATAGCATAGAGCAAAAAGGTTAACAGCTTGAACCTTGATCAGCTGTGTACAAACTTGATTTCATTATGTTGTAGCTCAGTGATAACATTGGAAAAGACAGATCTGGCCAATCAGTACATTTTACCTCCTTGACCTTCATAATTGGTTGAATGATACACACATGATACATGACCCAAAAATGGATCAATAGGACTTATTTCTAGGGTCTTTGTGGGGACTCTTGAAACAGTGAAATATTTTTCACTTGGACTGCTGATGGTTGAGATATAAGTAGAGCTGCGGGTGATCTCTTAGCTAATACAGGACAAGATGGTATTGACAAGGGTACAGGGATTGCCTTGTATCCTCCAGAGGACCAAATGGACCTGACAAAATGGTAAGTGGAACAAAGAGGCAGTTTCTCCCGGGTACAAGGGGCAGCTGTGAGACTGGGCTGTGAATCTATGGTCTAGAAAACTTGGATTCTCCTAAAGCAGAAATGTCAAAATAAAAAGAACAAATATGGTTTAATTAGAAACTTTGTAACTTCTTACAAATGCCGAACCATTTTTATAGAAGGCAGATTCAGTGTGAGATTTGAGGGGAAAATATGCAACAATTGATATTGCCTCATTGTTTTTAACAGAAAAACTTGGCAAAACATAAAATTTTAACAACAGTAAGATGGGAGGGTGAGTTATAACACGTCTATGCATGAGCATGTCATGTAGCCTTTAAAAATTATATTTCAATTTTTAGTGACAATGGAAAATGTTTATGACATAAGGTTGACACAAAGTTATGTAAATGCTAAAATTCTAAAATGTTCTTCTAAATTGTTCTTTGCAGATTAAAGAGATTGGAATGAAATACATCAACATATAATAATGTTTTACTCTGGATGTTGAGATTATAAGCAATTTTAATTATTTTTATCCTCCCTGTGTTTTTCCAAGGAATTTTTACTTTCATGATCAGAAAAAATATATGTGTGTGTGTACATATATATATATATATATATATTTTTTTTTTTTTTTTTTTCCAAGATAAGGAAAAAGAAGCACAATGCTTTGCTATAGTTTAAATCTGGAATGTCTCCCACAGGCCCGTGTATTAAAGACTTGGCCCTCAAGGTGGTGCTTTTGAGACGCAATGGAACCTTTAATAGGCGGGGCCTATCAAGAGGGCTTTAGGTCTTTGGGGTATGTCTCCAAAGTGGATTGTGGGATCCTGGCCTCTTTCTTGCTCTCTTTTGCTTTCTGACCATTAGGGAAATGGTTTTTCCCCCACCATCTGCTTCCACAATGATGCGCTGCCTCACCACAGGCCCAGTGGAATGGGAGCCAACTAATCATAGACTAGTGTCTCTAAAATGGTGAGCCAAGATGAACCCTTTCTCTTTATAAGTTGATTATCTAAGGTATTTTGTTAGAGTAATAGAAAGTTGACTAACAAATCCCAAGCAATTAGTTTAAATGTCTCCTCAAAATTAAAACATCCTTTCCTCATCTCTGTCCACAGCCATTCCTCTATGAATTAGAGTTGTGCCTGTATCCAGATTCATCTTCATTGCTGAATTTGGACCCTTTGATGTTAGAAGCCAAGCCTTGGGTATTTGTGATTCCTGTAATGCCCTGTTTTGGACACATTTAGAACAGGAAATATACTGGTGAAGTTGAATTGCAAGTGTCACCCAGGTCTGACATTTAGGGCCATAGGAGAAGAAATGAAGAGATGAATAAAGACCCAAGAAATCATAGTAAAGAAGGTGATCTCCAGGCAGGATGTGAGGTATTTTGCTATATCTCTCTACACCTCACGTTGTTCATCTGTGAAGTGAAGTGGGACTAATAATAGGGCTCTCCTTACTTAAGGTGTCCATGGGAAGGTCACTTGTGTTAGCAGAGGTAAATACTTTCAACGGTCTGAGTTGTGCGGAAAGTTGCTGCAGGAACTTTTTTCTCACTGTTAGATGCTCTCACTCAAAGACTGCCCCTTCTAGAATTCCTCGCAGCCCCAGAGGGGGCCATGCTCTGTAACTGTGTAGCTGAGGCTGTGTTCAGGCACCTCAGTGCCCCCCCCCCCCCATTCTACCTTTTCACTGCTTGTTTGTAAACTTCTTACCCTCTGGGATCATAAACACCCTGAAATGGGGAATTTATTAAACTTTATATTCCCTTTGATACATTGCACCTGGCAGATACTAAATAAAACACATTTAATTAACTTTAAAATAAGTTAAAAAAATCTAATAAATTCTGCTATTATAACAAAATAAACTTAAAAACAAAACTTATTTCTTCTCTTAGGTGCCCTAATTTTTCTTTTTAAATCATGGCATTCCTTAAACGCCAATGAAAATGTCTTGTGCTGTCCATAAAGCCAATTCCTAGGGAACAGCATCCTTGGCTTCCTTCCCAAGAACAGGACTGAGCAAGAAGGCCTTTGTCCAAGGCTCCTAGCAAGACAGTGGTGAAGGCAGGTGCACTGGGCCCAGCTCACCCACTGGGACCTCTCAACACTCCCCTCCAAAGGCTGATCTTCCGTGTGGACAGGAAGGGCATTTTGTATTTCCTACTTCCTGCCACCTGTGGGTAGGTGACCACTGCATGTGCACAGCTTCTAGGCGCTCAATAAATGTTCCAGTGAATGAATATTTATCACAAAGTTCATCCGTACCCCCAGGCTGCTCAGTTACTCGCACCCCAGTTCCTTGGCAGGTATGTAGGAAACAAGCCAAATTTTTAAATTATTCATAGTTCTAGGGTTCTAGTCAAGGTTACTTTCAGAATAATACTGAGGGACAATCACACACTGCATTCCAGAGCCAGAGAGAAACAGGAGACATTCCTCTGTCGTGGAGCTTGACTCTAGTTAATATTAGAAAACAAAAACAACAAACAAACAACATTTGGGAGGTGCCCTTGAAGCACAGGGTCAACCCCCGAATTCGAGTTCTGCACCTGTGGTGTTTTTTCAGGCAACTCTCTTTCCTGGCTCAGTCTGAATGTTGTCCTCCAGCCCAGGGAGAAACCAGTGGGTTTCAGCCTTTCTCTCTTCCTGGAGCAAGGTTAGAATTCACATGGAAATGATCCCGAGGGTTTTTCAAGCTAATCTGCATTAACCCATTGCTCTGCTGATTTAGGGGCCTCTGGAAAAGGTTTCCTGTTTAATCTGCAAACAAAGCATTCCATGTCTAGTCTGATCCTGGGGTTGCTCATCACTTCATAATGGTGTTGGAGCATGTGTCTTGCCAGGCGTGTGACTCACAGGCTGAGTTTGCCTGCTGTCGATCTCACAAATTCTCCTATTCAAAAGAGGAAGGATGCTAGCAGCAGGGTTCAGAGGTGTGTGTGTGTGTGTTTAAGTTAAAAGCCTTATTTACGTGTCCTCCAAAATATTCCAAGTCCCTCCAGGAGGAGAGACAATGGTCTCTATTTAGTTGGTGAGGCAGAAGAAACAAAAACCACATTATGTGTAATACCCCCAAAGCCAAATTACAATATTTACCTCTGCATGTTGACTTGACTTGCATAATTATCTGTACTCAGAACAGAAAATGGAAGCAAAGGTTCAATGAACAGCCACCTGTGTGTTGTGAATAATGTTGTTCCAACAGAAACAAAAGTTGTGGGGGAGGATTTAGGGAGGTGAGGAGGAATATGGACATCCTTAGGAGAGGAAGGAGCAAGAAGGAGTAGCTGGGGGTGTGAGCAAGACTTCAGAGATGTGGCCTAAAGTAGAAAGGTCTTATCTACCCCATCAGCAGAGATGGGACACTCTTCAGCCATCACATTAATTCGCCCTCTGAACCACTGTTGGTGTCCTGAGTGGTCCCTTATGGATGATCAGCATAGTGCAACACCCACAGAGCTAGGCATAATGAGGGAGCATCCAGAATCCTAGGGAAAAGAATTAGCACTCATTCTGTGAAAGGCTCCCTTGTGGTCTTTAAGATCAGTGCAAGTTCATTTGTCCTGGGCCAGGTTCATTGCAGCACAGGATGCTACCTATGTAACCACGCTCCTTCCATCCAGGTGAACTTTCACTCTGAGCAGTCAGCACATGGCCTTTCTCATGGCAGACGGTCTTCAGACTGGTAAGGACTCTAGGAGACCCACAAGTTCCTGGGGATTTATCTCTTCCAGGAGCTGTGTTGAATAATGACTGATGGGTATGGAGATGTAGATACCCTACCTCTCTTGCCTTGTGACCTCCTTTCTTCAAGCCAATTCATAGCTCTGATGCTTCTCCTGATTTTCCATATGGGACTGAGCTGAAGTCTCCCTGTGCCACTCAGCTGCATACTGGGTTTCTGGTTCTCCTTTTCCATTCCCTACTAGGTTTTCCAGAAATACTTCCCAGTAAATCACTTTATATGAACTCATGGCTCATCAGTGATAGAATAAGAAACATTCCCATGTGCAGGAACACAAGATTCTACTGCTCTGGACACAACTGATTGGACTAAGGATAAGATTCCAGCCAAAATAAGACAATTAATAGAATGATTAACTGAAGAAATCTGGTTAACAGTGCCTATCCTAGATGTCAACTGGTTATGCCAATATCCCCTCTGGTTCAATTCCAATTAGCACAGAAAAAGTTGGTAAACCCAGGAAAAGCAGAAGCATCAATCAAGAGAAGTCATCACACCAAAACGATGAAGCACTCAACTAGTTACTCATTGGTCAAAGGAGTAAAGGACAAAATTTATACTGTTTGAGCTTGTTTTAACTCAAATCATTTTGTTCTATGTCCTTCTAGTCCGCTGAAACCTGGTTGTAGGGAGGCCAAAATCACTTTCTGTCTTTTCTTTTTACACATTTGCATAATCCTCTCCTCTCCTATCCCACTGACCAACATGATCATAGTAGTCACCTTTCCATCACTACAACAAAATATCAGAGGTGATTAATTTATAAAAAGAAGGGGTTATAAAGGGAAATCATTCTGGAAATTCATTGTGGAAGTTCTAGTCCACTATTGGGTAGCTCCATTGCTTTGGGCCTCTGATGAAGAAAATAGATGGCAATGTGAGGCACATGTATCACAGCAAACCACTCATATCACACACCTAGAAACAGAGAGAAAGACAGAGAGAATGTGCTAGGGTCTCACAGTCCCTCTTGAGGATATACCTAAAGACCTCCCACTTGGCTCTTAAAAGTCCACAGCACCTCCCAATAGTGCCATTGGCGGGGGGAGTCAAGCCTTTAACATGTGGGTCTTTGTGGGACTGTAGCCATATTCAAACCATAGTGATAATTACATTTCTTGCAACCTGAAGTTTAGCAAATACAAAAAAAGAATCTGGAAACAAAAACCCCCACGAAATCCCAGGACCCAGAAATAGTACTGTAGCTCCACCTCTATTAACATTGTTTAAACATATATATCAAGGTATATATATTTCCACAGTTGGAGTTATATATTATATATAATGAGTGTTTTTCCGTACCCCAAAATACTCTTCAAGCACTTGACCGACATACCACATCATATTTCATTACAGGATGAACCATAATTTATTAACCCAATCCCCTATTGGACAATTATGTTGCTTTCAATTTTTCACTAGTATAAATATTATTGTGATGACCATCTCTACATATAAATCTTAATATTTACCTCTGAATGGCAGAATTATTGGCTCAGGGGGGATGGATTTCTTCCAAACCATCATATGACTGAGTCCAAGTTCCCACATTTGGCTGCACACTGAGGTCTTCTCAGGGCCTTTGGAGAGTATTGATGCTGGGCTCCACTCCCATAGATTGTGATTTAAGTGATAGGGGATGACCAGGGCCTAGAATTTTAATATTTTAAGGAAAGATTCATGGGATAATATTAAAACTGGAGCTCACCATGCTCAATTTTTGCCAAGGCTGCTTCTCATTTTGGTTGAGGACAGACTTTGGCCATGATGGAATCCCATCACCACCTTATCAACCCATTATGTTCCATCATCTCATATATGAGATAAAATAAAAACTTATAACATTTTAAACTACACCTATAAAGTTGCTCAGTATAAATTTTATGGGTGTCCATTACACCAATTGGACATAATGAGTATTAATGACAGTCATGCACCTGACCACCCTTGAAATTGAGGTGTGTAGTCAAGGTTGTCCAAGAGAAAACAGTTTTGGCTTTAGTTTCTAGGAGCGTCTTTTACTAGCCCCTACTCTTCTCCTACCATTGATATCTTGAGGCCCCGTAGAGAGTCACTGGTATGAGTGAAGGCTGAAGAAACTGGATTGTGTTGTCCATAGGCAACAGCAGTAGCAAAAGGTGCTCAAGAATAATTGAGCTTGTGTGCACTGTGGGTTTTCTCCTTATTGTGCTTTGGTTCCATCCAGGCCCCCAGTCTGTAGGATGGTGCTACCCATATTTAGGGTGGGTCTCCCCACACTACTTCAGTTTACTCTCCCCCATGCCAATCATCTCTGGAAACACCCTTGCAGACAAACCCTGGAGTATGTTTTACTAATTTTCTAGGCATCTCTCAATCCAATTCAGTTGACAAATAAGATTAATGAAATTGGCCAAATTATATTGTGTACACATATGAGTATAACAACAAATCCCATTAATAAGTGTAATTATAATTCATCAATTAAAAATTTAAAAGACAAGATTAACCATTACATATTATTCAGGAATGGTAAGTTAGTTAAACACTACCATTGTCAAAAATTAAATTACATTAAATTATGATTAAATACGTTATGTTAAAACAAAGAAGAGCATCATCACTTATCACTTCCTTATTGTTTTACTACATTTTCCTGTTATCTATGACCTTGAGGTTAATGTCTGTTGCATGTGCATGTGTACATTGGAAAGACTCTATTTTGGTGTGCTGTGACATGTCTCTTCCTGTGACATCACTTTTGTAGCTTGAAATTGGCCATAGAGGGGATATTTATACCATGGAAACAGGAAATGCTATAAATCAAGGATTTTCTCCCCCAAGAAGCCAGGTGTTAAACATTCACCTGCACTCCACTGATTTTGTCCTCAGTAGAAAATTAGAAGTGTCTGGATACATTTTCGGTTGTCACACTTGAGGAGGGCGCTGCTGCTATCGCATGGGCAGAGATCAGGGGTGCTGACACACATCCTGCTGTGCACACAATTGCTCCCACAAAGAGGAATTATCTGGTCCAGATGTAATTGCCACTTTTAGGAAAACCTGAGCTAAGCAGGTCACAAGGTCAGACTACCTGCTTTCAGCCCTGAGCAGGAAAGGAAGGTTCATGAGGAGCATGAAGGAAAGCAGGTTGAGGAAGAAGGACAATTTCTAAATTATCCCACTGCACAGAGACAGGTTTTCACTCAGGAAATATATTCAAGAGCATGATTTACACTTGTGGCTCAGTCACCTCTCTCCACTCTATTCTTTCCTCTTTACCCTTAAGGAAAGGCAATTAAACATTTAGTGCATAAATGTTTAATTTACAGTCTCTTTGACAGAACCAAAACAAGACCTGGATATATTGCAAACTTCTTTAAGTAAAAATTCCATTGAGTGTGGTGCTTTCTGTTGGAGGAATCACTGTTGACCTTGAGTAGGGTGCTGGTTAGGACAACCTCAGTAAACAACAAACTCCATGGAAGTATCATGATGTCATACTCTGGGACAAAGGAACCAGGGTCTATCACTTGTTTTTTAAAGAACTCAAACTTCAAATAATCATCAACAAATTTGGTCCCTGAACCTGATCCTTGGAGATTTTGCTTTGCATATTTAATTCAGATTCTAATCATGGATGTAGATTTTTTTAAAATCACAGTGCTAAGCACCCAGTCTATGTGACACATAATAGATGCTCAAGAAATATTTGAATGAATAAGTGAATGACTGGGTGAATGAATGAAGTTGAGAGACATAAAGTGACTTTCCCAGGGTCGTAGAGTGAAATGGCAAACTGTTTCCCCACTGCCCTCTAAGTTCCCTGATAGTATTTAATTCGAGGTATTCTTGTGGCACTGACCTCTCTTTTTTCAGCAGTACCTGTGTAGGTGCTTTGACTTTCTTGTGAGTCTACACTTTCCTGGAGAGCAGGTGTGTGCCGTGACACCACGTAGGGCGCTTGACCAAGGGCCTCAAACCCACTAGGAACTCATGAGTCAACAATGTGTGTGCCCTCCTTTCATTTGAAGTTAAACCTTTTTGTGGCTTTCCAAATTGTGCTGTTCTAGGTTGCCTTTTCAACTTTTGCTCTTCTAATTTGTGTCTTCAAAATTTCCATGCAAGAAATCAAGAACTCAAAACTGAAATTGATTGTGTACACACACACACACACACAGCAAGTTGATTCTCATTATTCGAGATACTCATGTTCTATAAAGTCACAGAAACACTGAATTACTCAATACTAAACCATTCTCCTGGAGGAAAAACAGGGGTTAGGTTACCATGAGCCTCTGGTCACAACACAGAGCAATTCAGACCCAAGGGCAGGGTCCTGAGAGCAGAGGTCTGAGTCTTCTCATTGTGATCTGACCCTGATCTTACCTTAGACATTTTAAGTTTGTGAGCCAGCAAATCAAGCCAATTTGAGTCACCTTTTCTGCCACTTCCATGTGAATAGATCCTGATGAATTTATCTGTATAGTAGAAAATGTATTTTACTGTATTATAGAAATAAAACAACTGATATTATTTCCAACAACAGTAAGTTCTCTATCTAATGAGGCATTTTACATAAACTCTTAGGAAAACAGCCTCCCTGACACACAGGTATATGAAACATTTGTTGAACATCAACTCTATCCCAGGCACTGGAGCAGGTATTGGAGATTATAAAACAAATACAGTCTAAACCTTTAAAGGCTTCATGGTAATAGAAAAAGCAATCATGAAATTCATCTGGAAAAATAGGAGACCCAGAATAGCCAAAGCAATCCTTAGCAAGAAGAGTGAAACAGGAGGTATCACAATACCAGACTTTCAACTACATTACAGAGCAATAGTAACAAAAATGGCATGGTATTGGCACCAAAATAGACATGTAGACCAATGGTACAAAATAGAAGACACAGAGACAAACCCGCATAAATACAGTTATCTCACACTAGACAAAGGTGGCAAAGATATACATTGGAGAAAAGATAATTTATTCAACAAATGGTGCTGGGAAAACTGGAAATCCATATGTAACAAAATTACACCCTGCACAAAACTCAACTCAAAGTGAGTCAAAGACTTAGGCACTAGGACAGAGACCCTGTGCCTAATAGAAGAAAAGGTAGGCCTAAATCTCCACCATGTCAGCTTAGTAACTGAACTCCTTAACAAGACTCCTAAAGCACAGAAGTAAAATTAAGAATCAATAAATGGGATGGATTCAAACTAGAAAACTTCTTCTCAGCAAAGGAAATAATCAATAATTTGAAGAGAGAGCCTACAGATTGGGAGAAAATCTTCACCACACACACCTCAGATAGAGCACTAACTCCAAGATATATAAAGAACTCAAAAAACTTAACATCAAAAAACCAAATAACCCAATCAATAATGAACTAAGGAACTAAACAGACACTTCACAGAAGAAGAAATACAATGGATCAACAAACATATGAAAAAATGTTCATCATCTCTTGTAATTAGAGAAATGCAATTCAAAACTGCTCTAATATTTCATCTCACTCCAGTCAGAATGGCAATTATCAAGAATACAAGCAATAATAAGTGTTGGTGAGAATGTGGGGAAAAAGGCATCTTATACATTGTTGGTGGGACTGCAGATTAGTGAAACCCCTTTGGAAAGCAGTGTGGAGATTCCTCAGAAAACTTGGAATGGAATCACCATTTGACCCAGCTATTCCACTCCTTGATTTATACCCAAAGGACTTAAAATCAGCATAATACAGTGATATAGTCACATCAATGTTTATAGCAGCTCAATTCACAATAGTGAAACTGTGGAACCAATCCAGATGCTCTTCAACAGATGAATAGATAAAGAAAATGTGGTACATATACACAATGGAATATTACTAAGCCTTAAAGAAGAATGAAATTATGGCATTTGCAGTAAATGGATGGAACTGGAGAGTATCTTGCTATGTGAATAAACCAATCCCAAAAAACCAAAGACCGAATGTTTTTTTATGATAAGCGGATGCTGATTCATAGTGGTGGTGGGTGGGTAGGGAAGAATAAAGGAACTTTGGATTGTACAGAGGAGAGTGAGGGGATGGGTGGAGTGGTGGGGTGAGGAAGGACCGTAGATTGTGAGACAGACATTATTACTCTATATACATGTATAAAAAGAATTTTTTAAAAAAAATTTACCACTGTCAAAAAAAAAAGTTAATGAAAGTAAATAAATAAATGAAAGTAAAAAAAAAGAATAAATGGGAGCTAAGCATATAGATCTGTGGTAGGGAGGCCAGGAATCCTGAGGATTCAATCCTCAGTACCAATACATTGTTGGTGGGACTGCACCAACAATGTACTGAAGGTTTAGTCCTCAGTACTAATAAGTAAGTAAATAAGAATAAATGAACATTAAAATAAAAAAAAAGACTTCATGGTTTAAACTCCTTTCAAGTTTTAATACATTGTTCCTTGTGACAAGAAAAACTAATTTTCTTCTTAGTGTTATTTCACTTAGTTATTGCTATAATAAGGCTGCAAGAAAAAAATCAAGTGGAAAGTCTGGTGCCATACGGAGCTGGGGTGACTCTGAGGGTCTCCCTTTTATCTCTGGGGTTGGCTGGGGTTTGGCTGATCTAGACGGGGCGTGGCTTGGTGACTGGGCCTCTTGCTTCACATCTGCAGCTTGACTGAGATAGTTCAGTGTTGGGCTGCGGCTGCTGGGGTGCCTAACCCCCAAACCCTCTTATTCCTTAGACCTGTGGGGTGACCAGGCATGTTCTTCTCATGACAGCTGAGCTGCAGTACGGCGAAGGAAAATATGCGAGACCTCCTGAAGCAAAGGTTCATTTCCACCTTATTCTACTGGCCAAAGCAAAGAGTGAAAACTGCCCAAGTTATGGAAGCTGCGAAACGATAGTCTCTTTAGTAGAAGAGATTACAAAGTCATTCAGCAAAGGACATAAATATAGAGAGGGGTGGAGAATTGGAGCCAGTAATGCAATCTATTACATCACTCATTGTTCTTAGGTCTACTTTTAGAAATCTGCCCTAGCTGATCATGAGTGGGAATCACTTACTAAACGAAGGCTTCTACTTCTTTTGGGGGTTGCTTAGCTGAACTTGGCACTCTTTCCATGGCTTTCTACTCTTTGGGTCTTGCTTTTTCTCAAATGGGGTGGATGGCAAGAGCTATCTGTCTGTGGCAGGGCACAGAAAGCTGGAACTGGCACCTTTATAATGTGCTCTTATTGTGAGCTCTCTGGAGGCAAGGTCCTACATCATTCCAAATTGCACTCTGCAAATTGCTAAGTTCCAGAAAAGTGAATATTAATGGAAATGCATTAGGTTGGAGGTTATCTTAAATTTGTGTACTTATTCTCAAAACCACCCTGAGAAACTGTTTGCATCAAGCTAATTTTGCTTATTCTTTTCGTAGGAGTGTGTTCTGGTAATAGGATTGGACAGACTGCATTATTTCCTTTAGTGTCTTGCTAGAGAAAGATTGATTTTTCTTGATGTAAAGCATGATGCATCCTTTCCATTAAACAAATTAAACTGCTTAGGTCAGGAAAGTTACAAGAAGGAGCAGTGGTGTGCTGATAAATGTTTCACAGCCCAACTCCCTGGAAGAAAAAGTCCTGATTTGGAGTATTTGCCAATTTCCATGGTATAAACTCTCCCAGCATGGCTGATTCAAGGTTGCCATCCTGACTATGTCTCTGAATGGAGATTTGGGAAGAGATGTGCCCCTGTGAGCCTTCTCCACCACAACACTGCCTTGGCTGCTGAGCTGTTGAGATGGAGAAAACAGGTTCATTTGTTGGGGCTTCCTAGGAGACAGCCTGTGTGTCCTATGTAAACTCGCAGAAGAAAAAGTCAACCAAGGATGAATCAGGATGAATCTAGAATGCTAATGATAATATACCCAATAGTGGGGTTTGTAGTGACATTTATACACACTGATAAAATACTTTGCTTTGTTTCATTCTCTAGTATTTCCCCTTTTCCTCCTATATTCCCTTCCCTTCATCTCCTTCCTTTACTCTATTAGTCTCCCTTTCTATGTTTTAGTTGGTACATTATAACTATACCCAAATGTGAGATTCATTTTAATATATTCACATATGCACATAGCATGGTTTGGTCAGGGTTATTTGAAAGGAAAATTAACACTATCTAAATAACACTATCTGCTCCCCCTCCCCCCATAATCACTACATACCTGCTACTTCTCTCGGTTCTTCACACCATTAACACACTTACTCCTTATGCAATCCTATGAGGAAGGTTCTATGGGAGAATCAGAGGCACCAACGGGGAAATAGCATTGCACTAGCTAAGGAGTGAGACTGAAATGTAACCCCAAACATTTCAGCCCTGAGCCCTTGCTTAAAGTCATAAAACTATCCTGACATTCCCTCAGTGCCTGGGGGGTTTAAAGTTGGGACTGATTCCTCTGTTCATTCTCATATGGACCCTCATCACCCTACAGGTGGCCCTTATGTAGGGTCTCCATTTGGCAAATGAATTCTTCTGCAAAAACAAGCATTGCCTTCCCCAAGTCTGAGTGTGTATCTGCTTACCTTTGCTGTCACTCACACCTGAGGCCCCAGTCAGAGGCTCCATTCAGTGATAGGACAGCCTGGCTTGTACCTGCTCACAAAACCTGGTTGGCAAAACTTCAGGAATTTTAAAACCATTATTAAAAATTCAGTTATTTAAACTTACAGCTCAATGCATTAAAAATAAAGGGAATAAATATTCATCACGCAACTCTTCCTAAGCTTTTTACTATAATCTGGGCTCCTGGGGTTATTTATGTCCATGGCATCAATATAATGGAAACAGACATGTGACACAGGGGCTATCAAGTATCTCTTTTCAACTCTGTGATGAGTGACATCACAGTGGTAGGTGGGTAGGAATATTTGCACCTTGGAAATTCTCAAATGCTACAAAGCAGAATTTGATTTATATTGTTGATTGGCTAGACTTAAGAAGGTGATGGATAAAATGTTGCTAAAACAGATCAAATTAAAAAAATATGCACATCTGTAGTTGTTATATTGTGAATAGTATAAAAATTGAACATTTCCCCAATTATTTGAAAACTATTATTCAATTTTGTGAAGAAGTCCCTCAGACCATCAATGAACAAGTGACATTTCAACAGGCAGCTTTGTAACACTTTTTGTGTCAATTTTTTTTCCAAATTTATGTTTAACTAAAAATTAAATAGAAAATATAAAAATTCATTCTCAAGACGTTGGACAAAAATAAGGTAAGATCCATGACTACCCCAGAGTAGTGCCTGGAGAAAGTTTCAAGGCAGCAAAAGAGGAGAGGGTTCTTTGCAGGGAATGGAAAAAGACAAAACTGTTAGGCTCCCTGAACAGAGATGGAGTTGGAAGTCTAGACAGGGTGGGAGTGTGTCACAGCAGACTGTCATAGAAGAGAGAGCTACTCAGAGGAGACACTCTTTGGAGGTTTCTTATCAATATTATTTGAGTATTAATCAGTATGATTGCCTTGTATCGTTTGGTCTTTACCCAACTTGTCAGGTTAAAGCCCACACAACTCTATGTAAATAATTGTTACAGACCCTTTGTGCACTGGTATGATGGACTAAAATAGAGATGTGTAGTTTGCAATGCTTTCTTGCAGATTTTCTTACGTTGTAGTACATCAGATTTGTTTATCAGTTGACATCCCTTTAAATTAATTCACCTGGATAATAAAAGATGAGTCTGGATTTATTCATCTGGGTTGTAGCATTACTAAGAGGAAGGAGACAAAATGTTGTGCAGTACTTTGCAATATACCCTGCAACTAATGGACTTTTTTTCTCTTCTATAAACACAAGATGCAGGTGTCCATACATACCTAAGTGAGTGTCAGCTCAGGCCAGGCAGCAGGAGCTGAAGTTGCTATGTCCTCTGGATTCAGAGTCATGGACAAGTTGGATAGAATCATCATTTTTTAAAATCATGTAATTATTTAAAAGCATCTACTGAGAATTGCCAGTGCTGATCATTGGGTTGGATGGCCGGTGGACTGGGCAGGGATGGGCGAACCACTTGGGTTGGGAGCACAGAATCCTGGTGTGGCAGCATTTGAGCATGGTGAGGGAGAAAGTAGGCCTTTGTCATTTCCAAGAGGGTCACTCTGGTTCACTGGCTGCTAAAAATCATGCTTATACAATGCCTCTAAATGCAGGCATCAATTCTGTCTATAAAGTCATGGTGGCGCTTGCAACATGGAGTAAATCCTACTGCTACTGCTACTAAAACTACTTTGTATCTGGGACCAAGTACATGTCAACTGTGCCACAGACTTTTACATACATCACCTTGTTGGAAGCTGGAGGTTGCTTCAAATGAAAACATAGGCTCAGAGATAATTTCTAAGATCTCCCAGCAATGTCTGTCTGACCCTATAGCTTGCATTTTTAACTCTTGCAACATAGAAGTGTTCTTGAATAATACTACAGACCATCAGTATCCACATAGTGCTTCACTGTTGAACATTTATGTCATCTAATATACTCATTTGCATGCTCAGAACTACTCTGCTGTGCAGGTATATTTAATCCCATCATACAGATAAGGAAACAGATTTAAGCAGGTTGTGTATCTTGCTCATTTGGGGGCACCTGGGATGTGGCAGAGCTGGAATTGAAATCCTGGTGTTTTTACTGCAAATTCAAATCTCTTCCCACTCAACCACAATGATAAGAGTGTTCTTAGATAAAAGAGTGAACTGAGTTTGATATGGTTTACTAAGCAGAATGCTAATATGCAAAGTTGTCCTTAGCAGCAGCTGGAGGAGCAGGTGTGTGTATGCACAATGTCATGTGCTGCAGGAGGTCATTTCAAACTCTGCAAGTTCTGCTGTGCTGTAGCACCCAATTGGTGGTTCAATGTGCCACTTGCGGTGGGCTCACATATTCAGGACTAGAAAATGTTTTTTGACCTCATGCTTAAGAACTGATCTTCCAGATGCAAATGGTCTGTATTACAGTTCTAGCATTGGCCCTTTAGGGCTGGGCAATTTGAAAGGCATTACTTAACCCTAATGACCCTCATTTTTTCCATTGTCCATTGATAATAAAATAGCACTGCCTGGCAGGATTATTGTGAGGTTGAATTGAGATGACCCATGAGATAAAGCTTCTCCTGTACTCGCTTCTTGAAACTACTATTTTTCCATTAAGGTGTGCTCAGGTTGAACATGCTCCAGTTCAAAGAACCCTTAGGCACAGTCACCCACTGTCCTAGGTATGCATGGGAATGATGAGCACTGAGGGGATATGGACAGGGTGCTGGCAGCTGACATCATCTTCTGCTGCCTGTCTGTACCTGTCAGGTGATATGAACACCTAGGAGGATTCTCAAAGATTCCGGAGAAGAAAATCCTGGGCAAAAGCTAAACTCGTGCAGAGCTGGCAAACTGGGTGTGGAGCCTGTGTAAGGTGGCACATTAATGCCAATGCATACTGGTCTCTCTCCCAGAGGGCTGACCCTGCAATAGGTAGACTACCTTTTAACAAAGTGCACTGAGTGTTCAGTGCTCTCCTCTCCCTCAGTCAGCGAAATGTGGCAACATTTCTCCACCATTAAACACACTCTGGACTTCCAGCTCATCCTCTGCTTTCTCAGCTTCACAAGTGAGGCTTTGTTATTTTAAGGAGTGAAATGATTTAGTTAAAATTTATGTGGAGAAATTTCCAACTTTAAGGTGTTGAAAAACCTGAAAAGGGAATCCCAACTATTTTAACTCAAATGTAATAAAGGTTTAGGCATTAAAAATACTCTACAATTCATGCATTTTTAAGTTTAATTGACTTCCTGCCCCTGCACAAACACATGGCAAACATTTGGAATCTGCCATGAGTACTGTGCATTAATTGCATCATATTTTGGGAATTTGAGTACCTGAATTTTGATTGTGGTGGGCATTGGGCATTTGACCCCTGGGTGCCCTTGGGAAAGACAAGATAGTCCTTTGTTATGATTTAGATATGAGGTATCACCCAAAAGCTCATGTGTGAGAGAATGCAAGAATTTTCAGAAGTGACATGGTTAGATCACGAGAGGTATAACCTAATTGGTAGATTAATTCAGTTATGGGTATTGTTGGCCATAACCTAGACAGGTAGGGTATGGCTGGAGGAAGTGGGTCACTGGGGGTGTGCCTTTGGATTTTATGTTTTATACCTGGTGAGAGGAAATTTCTGCTTCCTGTTTCCTTGTCCTGAACTGCTTTCCTCCTCCATACCCTTCTACCATGGTATTCTGCCTCACTGGGGCCCAGAATTATGGAGTTGTCTCACTACAAATTGAACCTCTGAAACCATGAGCCAAAAGAAACTTTTCCTCCTCTATGTTGTTATTGTCAGGACTTTTGGACACAGAGACCAAAAAAAAGAAAGAAAGAAAAAGGAAAAAAAAAAAATCGACTAAGCTGCTAAACCTAGTTAAAAGGAAGACCTTGGGAGCACCTGTTGTCCTATGTTCATTTCTTTCTTAATTTTAAAAATTTAAATCACCACAAAATAAATTTTACAAGAATGACAAATGCATGAGCTCCTATACCAACCAGTTTAAGAATTAGAATATTACCGGCTCTTCTGAAGTCCCTATGAGCCCCTCCCTGATGGTGTCCCCCACCAGTCCCTAAAGAGAGTGAACCACTATTTTGAACTTTGTGTTTATAGTTACCTGGCTTTTATTTACAGTTTTATTACACATGTGTGTAAGACTCATCAATATTTCAGTTCTGCATGCTTTTTAACTTTAAATTTTGATTTATATTTTCTTTTTGGAACTTGCTTTTCCCGTTCAACATTGTTTTTGTGCTTCTCCTATGTTGTTTTGAGTTTCAGTAGCTCACTCATTTGAGCTGCCTGTATAGTTATCTGTTGTTTGGTTGTTCTGTCGGCCATCTAAGTTTATGGTTTCTGTTTGTCCAGTTTTCCTTTACTGTTCCGTCAAGCATTTCTATTCTTGCATTTTTCTGGATTGTTTTTATTTTTCTTTTCAAAAACTCTTTCAAATGGTTAGAAAGTCTTATGCTCTTTTTATCATTTAGTGCATTTCATATGTCTTAGTCTGTTATTCATTGCTATAACAAAATACTCAGTAATATTTTTAAAAAAAGAGACCTTTCATGCCATGGCTTTGGCTCCCCTGTTCTTGGCTTCATCACATCATGACAGGGATGTATGGGAGGAAGAGATCACAGGAGAGACAAGAAGCCAGAGAGACTGGGAGGGAGCCAGGCTTGCTCTTTTTAACAGCCCCTCTCATGGGAACTAACCAGGGTCCAAGGAGAACTATCTTAATTTCTTTCAAGGGTAGTACTCCCAGATATTTAATCACTTCCCACCAGAATCCACCTCTCAAATGTTCCACCCACACCCAACATGGACACACTGAGGAACAAGCTTCTAACACATAAACCCTAGAGAACAAACTCAGACCATATCCTAACTGTAGCGTTATGGAAATGTTAACACACCTACTGAAAATGTCTGAAATTAATTAATATCTTTAACTTTTTCCAGAGCAACTCAAGACTTCTAAAATCTGTTTACCCTACTATCTCTTACATACATTTAATTTTCAGTGTTTAATTTCAGTCTTTTTTTTTTTCAGTCTTCCCAAATTGGAGATTCAAAAATAAAATGTCATTTTATGAAATGTTTAATTTGATTTACCCACATTTTCATCATGTCTACCCATCCTTTCTTTTTATATTCTGAACCTTCCTTTTGGAATTTTTCACATAAAGTATATTCTTTGGAATTTCTTTTTAGTAAATTTTATTTGTGTGTGTGCCTATGGGCCTGAAAATATCTTTATTTTGGCTTTATTCTTTTTCTTTTTTTTTTTTTTTTCAGTGCTAGGGATTGAACCAGGGCCAACTGAGCTATATCCCCAATCCCCTATTTTGGCTTTATTCTTGAAGTATATGTTCACTTTGCACACATTCTCAGCTCATATTTTTCCCCAATATACTGAATATGTTTTTCATCTTATTTATTTATTTATTTTTTGCTTACCTAGTTGATTATATGAAGTCAGACCTTAGTCTAATCATTTTTCTAGGTGATCTGTCTTTTCTTCCTACAAGGTTTAATTTTGTACTCTTTGTCTTTGATGGTTCTGTAACTTCACTAGGTGCGTGACTTTCTTGCTACTAAATCTGCTTGAAATTTATACCTCTTTCTTGGTTTTCTTAGGAGTTCTGGAAATGCTCAGTTACAGTGTCTTTGAATGAGGTCTTTTCCCCATTCTCTCCAGCAGGACTGAGGGTATGTTAAAGAAAGTGGAGCACTTGCACTGGGCACAGAATTAAGGAGTAGCCCAAAACTTCAATAATCAAGGTAAATAATATTTTAATACAATATTTTTAGAAATAAAAACGAATGCAAAGAGATATATGGCAAACAAGATGTCACAATTTTGAATAAAGATAGGATCTGTCAGAACTGTGTTGAAACATTTGGAGCTTGAAGCAAAAGGAAAAATGTATACTCCTTTGATTTTTTTCTAGAACATTAAATCTTTTTCTAGAACATTACAGTTTTTGAAAAGATGTCAAAACTTGAAAGTAGGTGTTTTAAAACTTGAGATTATCCTAAGTTTAAATATTTTATTTATACCAAAGTCAGAATTTATTGTAAGTTTCCATTTCTGCTTATAATGGAAGCAAACTCATCAAAAATATTTCCACTAAAACCATTAACTATTAGAAAGTTGTGCATGGGGTGCACACTATTTTCTCTCCAGATTGTAATCTCTGGTCAACGTTATTTTCCATTGTAGAAGGTAATATTTTTAAATGATGATGAGGATGATCCACAGTATATGATCTTCCCAAAGCTCTTCAGCTGATTCAAGGCTGAGATCTTACAACTTCGCAAAGTGTTTTCTAATTATATCCAAGTTTCTGAGCCCAATATGCATACCTTATGACCCAAATCTCCATGGAAGTTAAAGTCACATCAGGGCTCTGTTGCTGGGCAAGTGCCACAGAAGTGACATGCCCCCTGGCATGATCTGAGCCAGTTCTGGGTGTTTAACAACCAAGTAGGAATGTGACAACTGGGCCTTGTGTTTACAATGCCTGTTCTCTGATTCTCAGACTTATCAAGAGGCACAGTACAAGGAAACTAGTAGTCTTATTGGCTTCCTGTAACATGTCGAAGTATTAACACAAGGATGGCTAGATATTTATATCCTGGTGCCAAATCCAGTATCATCTTATACTCGATTCCAGTTTAAATACACTTGGCATATATCATAAGCTTAAGAAGCAGTTCTAAGAGAAAACTCTAAAATTGATAAGATCCTACCCACTATCTTTTTTTTTTCACAGTCCTATTATTTCATTTTGGTAGCTTACTCCTGGCCTAGTGGAGTTTCCTGGAGATTTAGCTTAAAATTTTTTGCCAAGTACATATCTTGTTCAATTTAACTCCTTCATGCAAAGCAAAGACAGCTTTGAATGAAAATGTAATCTTGAGGTTTATGTTTCCCACCAAATCTTGTGTGGCCTAAGCATAGCAACTCTCCATTATTTCTTGACTGCCAAATATATGTGTGTGTGTATATGGGTGTGGGGGGGTACATATGTGAATGTGTGTAGTATGCATGGTATGTTTTGTGTTTGCCATGTATGGTGTGTGCACATGTGTGTTCGCATGTGCATTGTGTGATATGTGACTGTGTGGTGTGCATGTGGTGTGTATGTGTGATGTGTGTATGTGTGGTATGGTATGGTGTGTATGTGGAGCATGGTATGAGTGTGCAAGTTAACTTTGAACAGATGCTCTCAAGAACTTCCATTTTTAAGACTTTAGGGATGGTGATACAAAATTAAACTACTAGACTTATTGACTTATTGATTCTGTGTGGGAGAATATTCCTCACAAACCAGGAAGTTATGCAAACCATAACTTATGCATGATCCTCAGCTACAATTTTTGTGGTCATTGGTGTATGCACCACAGTCAACTAGAACTTTCTTGAGCTAGGAAGTGGTCTACCATTTTATCACTAACCTGGAAATAAAGCTCCAGCAATCCTAAGACCAAGGATAATAATGTCTTTTATTTCTTCCTTGAGAGATTAATGCCTTATGAGATACTTTGGGTTTGTTAGCAGATGATATTACAAAGGGTTAGACGATGAATGGTAAAATATCTGTCCCTGGACACAGGGACAAGTTAAAACAAACCTTTCTGAATCCTGGCCAAGTTCACCCTTCCTTGTTTCTATGGTTCATGTCAAATAGGCCTTCCACACAAGTTTATATCTTTTGGTTAAAAATAGGCAAAAAAATGTCCCCTCCTCTGCTTTGCTAAGAAGAGAAACACCAGCCTATAGTAGCAGCTGTTTTAGAGAATTTCTAGACTGCTTCTCTGTGAAGGTTAACCTGGAGTCCCTAGAAGGAATGTGGTTGGGAGGATTTAAAAGAGATATGTGCTCCACGTGGTTGCTGCAGTTCATAGCTGGGTACCTTCATTGGCCCTCCAAGCAAGATGCTAAGATGCTAAGTGTTAAAGTCACCCAGGTATTAATGTGTTGTGGTCCATTTGATTCTTGAAATTGAGAAGGGTTTGTTTGATATACCTAGATGCTTCATTGTTTGGGGCATAAATATTTATGATTGTTATGTCTTGTTGATGTATAATTCCCTTAAGCATGAAATACCCTTCTTTGTACCTTCTGATTAACTTTGGCTTGAAGTCCACTTTATCTGATACAAGGACAGAAATCCCTGTTTGTTTATAAAATCTGTGTGAATGATATGTTTTTTCCCATTCTTTTACCTTCAGTCATATATAAATACATGACCAGTGTAACTCCACATCATATACAACCAAAGAATGGGACCCTAATTATAATAAGTTATACTCCATGTATGTGTAATATGTCAAAATACACTCTACTTTCATGTATATCTACAAAGAACAACAACAACAAAAAGATGCTAAGTGTTCTTCCCAACACTAAAAACTTGTCCACTGAGCTTCTTTAGCCTACCCTGCCTATTTCTCACCACTTCTAAAGCCAGATTTCCTAAATAAACATTGCTTTGAGAAAAGTCTAGATGAATGTTCTGCAATGCAATGGTCACTAGCCACACACACACCCACACACACACACAATCTAATGTTCATTTCCTTAAGAGAACCAGCTACTTTCCCACTGCTCAACAGTTACCTAAGGCTAGTGACTACCATATTGGATAGCACATCTGTAAACTATTTTGTCATTATATAAAGTTCCATTGGATAGCACTGGTCTCCATAGCACATAGTATTTCTGCCTGTGTCAGGCAATGAAAACAATATCCCTGAAGTTTCAGGCTTTCACTAAGTTATTATTATCTCTTCCTATAATAAAGTCCTCATTTTTTTATAGATTATATATTTTCTTATTAAGTTATTATCTTTAATGTCTCTTGGGTCCACCACACAAAGTTTCCCAGAAGCTGTAACACTTAAACTACTTTGGCAAAAAATCACAATTTTAGCATCTCTGATTCCACTTTGTTATAGAATACATTGTACAGCTAGTTTAGATGGTGTTGGATGAATCTCCACATCCTCATGTTAGGTTTTACATGAATAATCATGGTTTGTCCTGCCAGTTGGCAATTGATGTCCAGGGCTGACAGCACGTGCCAAACAGGTGTGATTTTCAGCTGTGTTGGACATGTGGTGATGGGGGAAGGAGAGTCAGTGCCTGACTTGCTGGTACAGATAACTGAGTTCAGATCCAGTTTTTTTGATTCTCTTGACTGCTTTTATTGTACATGTGGATTAAAAAATGAAAAACTGACTTCTGAAAATGACCTGTGGTGATTTTGAAAAAACTACAAAATCGATTGCCATTCCTCCCACTGGGAGATGAAGATCTAAGTCCCCTCCCCTTGGATCTGGGTGAACTCCTGTGTTGGTTTTCTACTGCTATTTAACAAATTACCACCAACTAAACCACTTAAAACAACACCCATTTATTAGTTCATGAATTTGGTAAGTCAAAATTTCAGTACTGCCTCTCTGATTCCCTGATCAGAGTATCCCAAGACTAAAAGTAAGGTGTTGGCTAGAATGAGTTCTTGACTAGAAACTATGGGGGAAATGGGCTTCCAAGGATCCTTCAGACTCCTGGCACAATTCAGTCCCTTGTGGTAGGACTGAGGTTCCTACTTCTTTACTGACTGAGCTGGGGATTTCTCCACTACTAAATGCTACTTGCATTCATTTTCATGTAGCTTCTTCTATCTTTAAGCCAACAATAGTGCATTGAGTGCTTCTAATTCTTCAAATCTCTGTGACTTCTTTCATCAGCCAGAAGACTCTCTGCTTTTAAGGATTCACAGGATTAGATCAATGCCATTAGGATAATCTTCTGATCTTCAGGTCAACTGTCCCATAGAACAGAATATGATCATGGACACTCACAGGTTCATAGATTAGGGTGGAACACCTTCGGGGTGTCATTTGAGAAACTATTTCACAGCTGGTAACAGTTCAACTAATATAGTATAGCAGAAATGGCTTTATATTGTTTCTGAAGTGAGGTCATAACAGGTGACTTTTCCTTGTTCTCTGGCATTTCTTGGAGCCCTGTCTGCCATATAAGAAGTCAGCTACTCTGAGGTCACCATGCTGTGGGGAAGCCAAGCCACACATGCAGTTCACAGCTAGGCACTCTGGCTGGCAGTCCCAAATTCTGACCAGGCTCCAGACCTTGGAGTGAACTGGTCTTAGGTGATTATGGCCCCTAGGTATTGAGTTACCCCCAGTCTTCAAATTTTCCCAGTTGAGTTCCCAGAAATAGTAGAGCAGAAACAAGCCATCTCCAGCGTGCCCTCCATATTCAAATTCTTAACCCATGAACAGGGGGACATAATACTATGATTCTTAGGTCCTTACATGTGGGCAGTAATATTTTATACAACTATAGTAACTGGGACAAGTTTGAAGGAAGGAAAAATTAGCATTTTCTCACAGCCCTTTGACTGGTGTAGGGGTGGGGTGGGATCAATAATCACATATTCCCTAGGAATTCTAATATGTGAGAAATCAGATTCATTTAAAAATATTTATTTTTACCCTTCCCTTGTGACAGACACTAGGCTGAGTGCTGGGATCATGGGTGATGGATCAATGTGTAGTATCTCCCCTCCTAAAGATTTGAGATGCATGAGAGGAAAGAGCCTAGGAAATGGAAACTATTATAAGGAAAATAGAACAGGGCAGTGTTGGTGGAGGAGAAGCCAATTCTGACAGAGCAGCCACTGAAGGCCTGTGTGAAGAGGTAGCAGCTAAAATATGAATTCATGCTTGTTTTCAAAGCATGAATTCATTCCAATGAGATTGCTATATTAGGAAACACTCTTTGTATTTGCTTATGCATGATTTCATCTGCAAAACCACAAGGTAAACACAGAAAACAGACCCTGGTGAATCCAGCTATTTAGGAATACACAAAAGGCACGCACATGGGCCTCAAACATCCACCAGCTACCTAAGCTCACAGGCGCTGGGAGACACACCCATGCACGTCCAGAGGCGTAACTTTGTCTGATTTCAGATGACCTCCTTTCATTCCACTCCCAATAATTTACAAGGTGCAACTGTTCTGATGTCTGCTTCTACAAGCAAACATTAGAACTTTTTCAAGGCCTAGTGATGGATTCATTGTCAAGTTTATTTATTTCTTATCCATTCACCTGAGTAAAACTTTGCTTCCATTTTTATTAGGTTCTTTTTCTCTTTTCCATGTGTTGCTCATAACACTTTTGAGGGCTATAACAGTACTCCCAGTTTTCCCATAAATTCTGTGGTTGGAGTTGCATGATTTTGTACAGGAGGGTGATTTTTTAGAACACACAAGTCATGTTCTGGAAGCACCGACTTGCAGATCTTAGAACAAGTGCCCCACAGGCAGAAATGAGCTTCATATGTCTTTGGAACAGTGTGATCATCTGGATATGGCAGAGAGGACAGAAAAGAGATGAGGAGAGACAGAGCCATGCAGGCTAGATCACTAGGGCTTTATAGTAAGGATCTGGGATGGAACGCAGTGGAGAGAATAACATATCACCTGCCTTGTTAAAGGAAGAGCTGGATTGGAGAAACAAGAGATGGGGAGAGACAGGTCAGTGGCTTTCTCACCAATGCTGCCCCCTGTGGGCCGGTGAGCAGAAGTCCTCTTCAGAAGCAGGAGAATTGGGATTAGGTTTCCTCCTACTAAATTCACTTCTTTGGAGTTGCACCAGGACCTAGCACAGCACTCAGAGAGTGAATAGAAATGCAGTGTTAGTTCTGGAAGGCATCTTCACCATCCTTCATCCACCTCCACTTTGAGAGGGGAATATTTTGTGTGTAGCGTTTCATTATAGTACCCTGTGGGGGTATGTTCATCATGACAAAGCCAGGACTGGAAACTGTATCTAATTTTTGATTGTTTGCTTGGCAGGGGATGAAGCCACAAATTTTCAATTTTGTGAAGAAAGATGCTTACATTTCTAGATATTTAATAATACCCATATTGAAGGGATTTGAAGGAATCATTTTTTTCTCTCCTTCTACCAGTGTTTGCTCACAAGCATTAGAAACTTCCTTGCCCACACACTGGAAATTTTCCATTGTGATAATATTGCCAATCAAATATTTTTGAGTCCTTGACTTTCTAACACTCCCAAGGACCAAATGGCATTGCTCTCTTTGATTCCTCAATAATTCTGGGATGCTTTTTTCTTTGTACCAAGATGAGGTTTTAACAGGGCTGATTAAAGAGTAGAGGAATTTCAGTTTACTTGTGACTAGTTGAAAGGAAGTAACAGTGACTTTATAATGGGGAAACTGAGGCAAGAGACACACATTATAACAGAGCTGTGTCCTTGAATGACTCATACATAATACATTACTGTGATTTTTTTCCCCTCCTCCACCTCACTTCCTTAGCTACTCCTTTTCTAAATTTAGAGAGGCCAGGCCTTGGCCTCTAGAACTTAGCTATCAGCCCAAGAAAGACGGTGGCATACCAACGGGTACTTCTTGGGAATTTCATTTCTTCATATTCTGTGGCTACTCTTTAGGGGTTGTGTGAGGAAATCAAAGTCCTTTCTGGTCTTCTTGGGGAATTTTTTTTCAACTGTCAATGCCCTTCCCTGTTGAGAAAGGGACATGATACAAGAACCCCCAGGATCTTCTTTCAGACCTGCCATGTTTAGTCATCCATCCTCACTCATCTTCCTGCTTACCTCATCCAAATCTGCATGTCTTCTACATCCTAGATGTTTCTGAATTCCTCCATGAATATTACCTTGACTATTCCAGCATATACCAAATATCCCTGTCTATGCATTTTAGTAGCCCTTACATCTATTTTTAAAGAATAGATACTCATATGAGCTCAAGTGAAGAAAAATGAAATGAAAATGACACATGAGAAATTCACTCAAGAATATAGATAATTATAGAAAAAGGCTGAAGAATTAGGCTTCAGGATGGGAAGGACTGGTCAGTCCCAAGAACTGGATTGGTTTTTGCTGCATCTCCAGCCAATGCCCTTGTCCTCTGTCTTCCTTTTTTCTTTCTCTTTCTTTTCTTCTCTTTCTCCATTTCCTTCATCCTCCTTATTCTCCTCTCTTCCTTCTACTTTTTCACTTCTGCTATTTTTATTCAATCATTATTTCCCAACCTGCAATCCTCTGGGATTTACTTTCTTATAACTTTGGTAAGCAAAATGGCCCCAAATGACTTCCCTGTTCTCAACTCTGTATGCACATTGGCACTCACAACTGACCAAAACTTATCTCTTTGTCTCTTAGTTCTAAATCCTGGAACAAGAAAACTTTGGTTTACCAGATTATCTTTTTGAGCCAGGAAACAAGAACCCTAAACAAATGGAGAGACTCCATTGGGTCAGGTTCCACTGTGACTCAATCATTTTGACACAAAAAATTAGATAGGGTGACTAGGTTTGATGGCCATCCATCTGGAGTGCACGAACAAAGACCTCATTAAAGCCATGTGTGCAGAGTAGGGTATAAATTGGCATCTTTAATCGCACTTATATTCAGTTTCAGAGTGTAATACTTAACCATCTTTGTGATGATTCATGTCTGAATCTTGTTTCCTTTATGAGAGGGGTCTCTGTTGACCCATCTGTCAAACAGTTCCTATTTGACCTGCCTTCTCCAACAACTCCTTGTTGGGAAGATCAAAGGAATCAATGTCTGTGATGGAACTTTAAATATGCAATGTCAGTCCCAGTGTCCAATGATGGGCAATTGATTAAATAAATCATGACAGAACTGTGCAATGGAACACTATTTCACCAATAAAATGCAGTTGTCACAGAATATTTATGTGGCAAGATGTTTAAGACATTGTTAAATGGAAAAAGTGAATTCCAGACAGTATAAACATTATAATTCTATTTGCAAGTGCACACACGCACGCTCACACACGCATGCACATTCTTCTTCATATTTGGAAATCTGTTCATCCAAATAGCAGTGATACAACCTGGGTGATAAGATTATTGATGATGATGTAAACCAATTTACTGGACTATAATCTCTAAGTATTTCAAAATCAGCAACTATCACCTTTGTAATAAGAAAAAGAAATAAAAGCTATTTCCAAAAATAATATGCAATGCAAAGCTTTAATTTTCTTAAGAATTCTCTCTCTCTCTCTCTCTCTGTCTCTCTGTCTCTCTCTCTCTCTCTCGATTCTGCTACACCAAGTATGTATGAAAGTGTCAATAAATAATTTTAGATTCCCTTAAAGACTATGTGGAAAGGTTGTATGTAAATCCATAGTTGTCTCTGATTGCATTTGTAAAAATGTGATTACCTATTTCATTACGCTGAATGGCTTTCTTGGAGTTGAGCTTCCAGGAGGTAATAGTTTATTTGAGAGTGGTCCCAGGAAGCACCAATCTGAGAGTAGAAAAGTGAGACAGAATGAAAGGAAGCCAAAAGCATGTATGCTATTGAGTGCACTGCTGGGGAAACTGGGGCTTCATTCATTGGGGATCTCAGAGCGGGGCATGTGCCTTGGAGTTATTCTCCCTGAAGAGTGAGGGAACTGGTGCATTTCTCCATTACTTCCATCTACTATTGGTTTAAGGTAGCTCTCACAATATGTTAACTTCCTGGCACTTCTGGCCTCCACCTGCCCAGGCAGAGCAGGCTCCAGGGATCAAAAAAGGTCTCTGGTCTGACAGAGACCCACAAGTGCTTATAGTTGGAAAGCACTGATTGGGTTGATGTGCATAAGAATGGCGAGTGTCCAGGGGGTAAGGGTTAGCCACCAGCAGCATCCATTGCCTTTGCACTCCATCCTACCCACAGTCCTGTCCTGGTGAGCCCAGGCTAGTGTCACGAAGAGGACAAGAACTGTTAATATGTGGTAGGTGCATAGGGAAATATTATGACTGGGCTTGGTACTACCTTGTCACATACCAAATACCTGAGTGACCATCTCTGGGGACTCAAAGAATATCCAAAATAAAAGTTGTGAAATGCAGGTTCAACATTAACCCTCTATGGTCAATGAAACTGAAGAATGTACCATGAATGCATGATATCACAACTCAGAGATGTTTATTTATAAGTTTGGCAGGGTCTTTTTATTTTTTATGATGCATTTGAGTTCTTCTGCATACAAGGCAGAATTCCATCAACCCAACAAGCCTATAAAATCCCTCAGAATTCTTTTTATAGTGTTTTAAAATACTTTAGGATGAGTTATTTGTTGATGACTTGTTCTTTCTTTTTGATGCCTCAGTTGGGGATTATCTTTCCCAAAATAGGATTGTTAACTTCTTGGAGACCTGTGACCATTGTTTGCTAGCAGGACAAATAAACGTTTATTTATTGGTGCCAAGTAGGTAACAACAGTTATGGGACTTAGGAGCTTTAGTAGGAACATGAATTTTAGAAATAATTCCAAGTTTTTTCTTATGGGTGAGGAAACTGAGGCCCCAGGTCACCCAGCTAGTTTGAGGTGAAACTGGAATGGAACTCCACCATCACTTCCCATGAAATAGCTTATGAAAAGGTTGATTGGTGGCCCAATCTGGTTGGTCAGTAAACAATACTGATTCTAGAAGTCAGTGATTCCTACCAGGTTCCCTGTGGTGGGATTTAATGGGATCTCTCTCCTTGGTCACGCTGTACTTGGTGGTGATGTCATCTTCTGTAGATTTCCTGGGCCTTTAACATTTTAAATTCCAGATTGTTCAGATTTTCTCCCTCAGAAAAGACTGGCAGATTACTTAAGAACTTTTCCAACCAACTAGAAAAAGTCTTTATGGGCTCCTAATGTAACATGTTGGAGTGTCAAGGACACACAGAGAGAGATTAGATGACTGTGACCCAACACATTTAAGTTTTCTGGTCTGGACCTCTTTCTACATCAGTGGGGGCAATTTTGAAGATAAATTAAATTATGTGTTGAGGAACCATTCTAGGGTAAGGTTTAGTTCATTGGGGATTAAATGTTCAGAATAAGAAGAGGGAAATTGGTCTTTTTAAGGATTCAAGGACGACATCGGTTTAAATTGAAGTACAATGTACTGGGGCTACCTACTGGCTGGTGAAGCGAGGCAGGGGTTTTAACATCAGGCAAGGGCAAGGTGGGCAGGTAATTTACAATTTGTACTTTGGCAGTACGTGTACAAATAGGCAGAGAACTTGTAGGTTATTAAATCAGAGAATAACCTTTCTTTTAAAAGGAAAAAAATAAAATAACCTTTCTTGGCTTCCATGTGTTCATTTGTAAAATTGAAGTCATTTGCATTTCCTTTTCGTCTCTTGATTAGATTAATTAGGGCATAATTTAAAAAGCACATAGAACAGTGCCAAGAATACAGTATGTGTTCAATAGATATTAGGTACCTATTATCTATCTAATCTATCTATCTATCTATCTATCTATCTATCTATCTATCATCACCAACAGAAACAAAGTCATGACCAACAAACACAACTTTCTGTTTCTTTCCTCTCTGAGGCTTTGTGAATTCATTTTTACACTTGACTTTATGTTCTTGTTCTTGAGGGAATTTTGAGCCCAGTTTTAGCTTCTTTCTTTGTAGATATGGGGCTCAACTGCTTTATCTCAACTCCCAACCCACCTGAGCACTCATACAAAGCTTTGGATGCAGATTTTTCTGCAGGGGCCCATGCTGCAGCAACTCTGACAGATCCACCTGGCTCCTTCCCAACAGCCACTACTCATTGCTGGTGGGAATGCAAAATGGAGGTATATTCCCAACCATTATGGAAAGCAGTATGGAGATTCCTCAGAAAACTGGAAATGGAACCACTATTTGACCCAGCTATCCCACTCCTTGGTTTTTAACCAAAAGACTTAAAATCAGCATATTACAGTGATGCAGCCACATCAATGTTCATAGCTGCTCAATTCACAATAGCCAGATTGTGGAACCAACCTAGATGCCCTTCAATAGATGAATGGATAAAGAAAATGTGGTATGTGTACATATGTATATGTATACATATGATGGACTATTACTGAGCTTTAAAGAAAAATAAAATTATGGCATTTGTTGGTAAATGGATAGAGTTAGAGAGTATCATGCTAAGTGAAATAAGCCAACTCCCCAAAACCAAAGGCCAAATGTTTTATCTGATATGCAGATGTTAATTTGCAGTAAGTTGGGGGGATAGGGAAGAATAGAGTTACTTTATATTAGGTAGAGGTGAGTGAAGGGAGGGGAAGGGGTATGGGGGTAGGAAGGATAGTAGAGTAAAACAGACATTATTACCTCATGTACATATATGACTGCATGACTGATGTGATCCTACAATATGTACAATCAGAAAAATGAGAGATTACAGTCCACTTATATATGATCTATCAAAATGTATAAGTACATTCTACCATCATGTACAACAAATTAGAACAAATAAAAATTTTTAAAAAAATTTTAAAAGATTAATATAGTCAATGGAGGAAAACAAAAACAAAAACAAAAACCAGTCAATCTTCTAATTCCAATTCTTGACCCTGATGAATAACAAAGAGAATCAAAATGGTTTTCTTAAAAGAAAGTGAAAAGCCAATATTTCACTAAGTAGAGCTTAATATAAGTTGTGTTTGAAAACAGAGACACGTGTTCAGGGATTTATACTACTTTTGATATTACTTAACTCACCTTCACTTTGCATATAGTTAAAAATCATACATAGAGTTGTAAGGGTGTGTGCTTTCTGTGTGGGGCATTTAGTGCAGAGTCACGGAGATCATAGTACCTGAAAGAGTAAGTGCTCAGGAAATGCCAGTCCCCTTCATTACTAGTACTAGTAAAAAGGAGTTATCTATGCACAAGGACATCAGCCTTTGAAGTCACACAGTCTGCCTTCTGATGTCACCACATCTGCCATCAGGACTCAAGAGTAGATGTAGCTCAAGCCTGTCCTGAAGAAGGAGCTGAGCACCCAGCCTCATATTTCTCTAATTCTAAGGTTGGAAGTGTCTCCTATGAAAGACCATACCTGTGCCATGACAGTTGATGAATTTTATGAAGTATGGAAAAAGAGAAGATTCATACTCTACTACTGACTTAGAAATCTTCAAATCCTCGATCTTTCATCTTGCTCTGGAATAAATTTAACTGTGTAGAAAAGGAGAAGAGGAATGTTCCCGTAGACTCCTTATGTCCAGCTCATTCCACAGCAAACATCTTACATTGTCTTTGTTTCTCCTTTATTCCTATGTTTTTTTTTCCTTGAATTTTAAGGTTAGCCTTTTATACCATGGGAGAAATAATCGACTATTTATTCCCCTGTTTTCTTATTTTTCCTTTAACTTTCAACCTGCCTGTTCCCCTTCTTTTGAAGGAAAGGCAGAACTTAAAACATGAATAACTGTCTCTTTTCAGAGAAGATGAATTTACTCTGGCCTAGGGACAGGGGAGGAGATAGATGCCCAGTGGAGCTAGCCGGCCGGTCTCCTACTGACTTGCCTGCACCACCGCCAGCTGGGTACCGGCTGACCCTGGCTCACAGACCTCTCTGCCATTAGGAGGAGCTGTGGGGAGTTTTCCAGTGTGAATGCCGACAAGAGCCGCTGTCCTCTAACCATTCAAAGACTTGTGCTCACAAAAGCTAAAGTAAAACCACTTTGTCCCCATATTATTTATTTAAGACAGCAAAGCATGTTAAGAGCACGGGGATCCTTGGTCTTCTGCTGGTGTGAGCACGTGCCTGGTCTGAGTGGCATGCTCAACCTTTGTTGAATGAAACCAGGTAGAAGGTAGAAGATCACAGCCAAGGGCATCATGCTAGTTACTGTTACAACTTCGGCAACTTGAGTGGAGAGAGGCCAGTGGCCTTATTTCATCCGTGTGTCTTTTTCTCCCCCACCTCCTTGCCAAGTGCCCGTTACCCTCCCCGATTAGAAGCTCTGCTTTTTTGCTCGGTTGAAGTCTCACACGATCACATCCCAGTCACAGGGTACACAAAGAGGGTGGCAGGCACCTGCAGAGGGAGTTAGATAAACAGACCCTCCTCATTCCTCATCCTGGACTTCATCACTCTCGGGTGTGTGCCCAGCTACCTGGGGTGTGGGCAGGGGTGTTAGGTGGTCCACTGCTCCACACTGGAGTCTGGGGGCAGGGATCCCTATAGAAGAGGGCATATCAAAATGGGATTCTTAAAAATGTGTGTGTTAAGACACGTCTTCACAAAAAGGCAACCCTTAGGCTTATGCATAGGACTTTTATAGGACTATGCCCTCAGAGGGTATTCGTTTAGGAACAGTGAGAAATTTGGGAGTTTATCCAATGCCTTTTTCCCTTCCTGATCCCATTGAAATGCTTCCAAAGTGATTAAAAACATCCTATCACTTTAAAGTTCTGCCAGTGAGGGAATTCTACTCCCTTTCCTCAGTCCACTTGGTGGTTTAGTGGTACACTAAAACGTTGCGAGTCCAAGAACAGCTAAAAGCTTTCATTGGGCCAAAGTCTAGAGTTCATCCTCCATGGGGCATAGGGTCCTTATGGTTTGAGATATATCATGGCCTCCAACCAGCTTCTTTTACTTCCTTCTGAAAATAGAACTTGTCCATTTAGAAGTCAGCAGTAATGAGCCCCGGGAATCCTCCCACCTGGATTCCCACAGGGCTGCGTGCATACTGAAGGGCTGTCCAGGTTTAACCTGGAGATGGGCATGCAGAGCAGTCAGCAGGGAAGGCTGTGCAGGGCTGAGCTAGTTTTAAACTGGGCTGCCAGACAAATAAGTGTGTGTGTGTGTGTGTGTGTGTGTGTGTGTCTGTGCACATGCACATGTGGCACAACTGGCATTTGTATTTTAGCTGGGACCCCAGAGGAATTTTTGTGCTTTTCAGAAACATCCCGGCTTGGGATTGGATATGCTCAACATTGGCATTCAGTTGTGGTTATTTTGCTTTGGGGACTTCTTGTTTATTCTCTTTTCCTTTTTTCCTTTTTCTCTGTCTTTCCCTTCCTTCCTCTCTGTTACTCATTAAGGGCTTCTGTCTCCAGAAAAAAACAAACAAAAAAAAAAAACAACAAAAACCAAAAACCTCTGCGGACCACCTCTCCTAGAACATTGGCCACATGCCAGGTACTTTAACATCGATGGTTGGAGTCCATGGATGAGTGGGCCTTGGTGGCAGGTGATATTCGGGGAGCAACTAAAATAGATGCTACTGTCGGTACCATGACTCTAGGGTCTCATCACCATTTCTGGGTACATGCCATGTTTTCACTTCCAACAGCCAGCCTCATCTCTGCTGGAGGACTCTCCTTGGGTCTCTGGATGGTTCTCTCTGTACACGGAGATCTGGAAGTCCTTAAGGAGTATGTTTTATCTTTTAATCAAGCTAACAATAAACAGGCAGATTTTATAGGAAGCAGTGCACTGAGACACTAAGTTTGGAACAGGTGTCTGCTACCTTCTCCCTTGGCACTGAGACATAATTTACATTTAATGCAACCTTCAGGTCTTGAGTTTTGACAAATGTCTACACCTCTAGCAAGATAATAAACGTTTTTATCACCATAAAAATTTCTTTGTACCCCTTTCCAGTTAATCCTCATCCCTCCAAAATCATGGCAACCACTTTCTCATTTACATTAATGTTGTTTAAATTTTCCTGTTTGAGAACATCATGTAACTGGAATCACATTTATATCCTCTTTCCTTCAACATTATGTTTGCTACACCTGTGAGTGGCAATCATTCTATCCTGCTTGCAGCCCACTAGTATTCTATTGTATCAATAGACTACAGTCTGTGTATATCCTTCTGTTATTGGTCACTTGGCTTATTTCTGGCTTGGAGTTATTATGAATAAAACTGCCGTGAACATTCATGTCGAAGTCTTTCTATAGATCAACTGTTTTCTTCCAGATAGTTTTTCTTCCTCTCTGCTCCACCTGAGCTAAGTATCTACTCCATGTTGTACTTGGAGGTGTTTTATTGACAATTCTATTTTGGAGAAAAGGAGTTTTATATCCCAATTTCAAGCCATGCCCTTGTAAAGTAGTATACTGAAAAATTTAAGGCTTAGGAGGGATAGGACTTCATTCCTCTGTCATCCTGACAAAGGCCTTGTAGACGGAGCCTTTGCATGAGCCTACATGTGTGGCTACCCTTTCCCAGCCTCCCTCCCTCCCTGCTGTCCTTATGTTCCATCTCTTTCTCTTGGGAGATTGCAGCTCCTCCTCCCTTACTAATACCCTGACATCACTGGGGTAAGTCTTGTTTGAGTCTCTGAGACTGGCTTACGTCAAGCACACTTCCACACTAGCCCACACATGTCCCTCTCATCCTTAGGGGACTTCTAGTCCCAACCTCAGTGAGAACCTTTCCCTTTTGTGGAAAGAGGAGAGTTTTGTCTGTCTTCTCTGACTGCTGTTCACTGCCCAGAAATCTAAGAACAATTGGTTAAGGTTGCACAACTGTCAAAGAGTGAAGCCAGAATTTAAACTCAGGTCTACTTCGTCCCAAAGTCCACACTCTTTCCACCCCCACCCCTTAGATTATAAGTTAAAAATATGTCCGGTTAAGAAGGAGAAGGGGATTGCAGATCAAAATATTTAACTTAAGAGTTTTTAAAATTTTTTTTTTATTCTTACAGACTGCATTTTGATTCATCCTACACAAATGGGGTACATCATTTTGTTTCTATGATTGTGCACCATGTAGATTCATACCATTTGTGTAATCATACATGTACATAGGGTAATGATGTCTGTCTCATTCCACCATTTTTCATGCCCCCCCTCATTTCCCTCTATGTAAAGTTCCTCCATTCTTCTCTCACTCCCCACTCCCTCATCCCCAATTTTATATCATCATTCACTGATCAGGGAAAACATTCAGCCTTTGGTTTTTTGGGATTGGCTTATTTCGCTTAGCATGATATTCCCCAGTTCCATCCATTTATCTGAAAATGTCATAATATTATTCTTCTTTATGGCTGAATAATATTCCATTGTGTACATATACCACAGTTTCTTTATCCATTCATCTGTTGAAGGGCATATAGGTTGGTTCCACACTCTAGATATTGTGAATTGAGTTGCTATAAACATTGATGTGGCTGTGTTACTGTAGTATGCTAATTTTAAGTCCTTTGGGTATAAACCAAGAAGTGGGATAACTGGGTGAAAAGATTGGTCCATTCCAAGTTTTCTGAGGAATCTCTACACCACTTTCCAGAGTGGCTGCACAAATTTGCACCTGCACCAACAATGTAAAAGTGTGCCCTTTTCCCCACCTCCACACCAACATCTCTTATCATTTGTGTTCTTGATAATAGCCATTCTAATTGGAGTAAGATGAAATCTTAGAGTTGTTTTAATTTGCATTTCTCTGATTACTGGAGATGTTGAACACTTTTTCATATATTTATTAATCACCTGCATGTCTTCTTCTGTAAAGTGTCTGTCCAGTTCCTTGGCCCATTTATTGACTGAGTTCTTTGTACTTTTGGTGTAAAGTTTTATAAGTTCTTTATAAATTTTGGAGATTAGTGCTCTATCAGAAGTGCATGTGGCAAAGATTTTCTCCCACTCTGTAGGCTCTCTCTTCACATTCTTGATTGTATCCTTTGCTGAGAAAACGCTTTTTAGTTTGAGTCCATCCCATTTATTAATTCGTGCTTTGATTTCTTGTGCTTTGGGAGTCTTGTTAAGGAAGTCTGATCCTAAACCAACATGATGAAGTTTTGGGCCTTCTTTGTCTTCTATTTGGTGCAGAAAACCTTAGAAGATGGAAAGATCTCCCATGTTCTTGAATAAGCAGAATCAATATTGTCAAAATGGCCATTTTACCAAAGGCGCTATACAGATTCAATGTAATTCCAATTAAAATCCCAATGACATTCCTCATAGAAATAGAGAAAGCAATCATGAACTTCATCTGGAAGAATAAGAGACCTTGAATAGCCATAACAATCCTAAGCAGAAAAAGTGAAGCAGGAGGGATCACAATACCAGACCTTAAACTATACTACAGAGCAATAATAACAAAAATGCATAGTATTGTCACCAAAATAGACAGGTGGACCAATGGTACAGAATAGAAGACACAATGACAAATCCACATAAATACAGTTACCTCATATTAGACAAAGGAGCCAAAAACATACAATGGAGAAAAGATAGCCTGTTCAACAAATTGTGCTGGGAAAACTGGAAATCTATATGCAGTAAAATGAAATTAAACCTCTATCTCTCACCCTGCACAAAACTCAACTCAAAATGGATCAAGTACTTAAGAATTAGTTTTTTTTTTAAAAATGTATAATCACAATACAAGTTAGGCAGGTTCAGGGCACAAATGACCTGTGCAGGAGAAAATAGAAGTGATTGAACCTCGTGCCACATAGGGATGCTTCTCAGGCAAGCAGTGTGAGGAGGACAGCCATGTAAACCTCTGTTGATCTCCAAGAATGTTCTACAGGTATATACAGTGGCCAGGGAGAGGAAGGGAAGGTTCATGTCTAGTGAAAAAAACACATTTTATGTAGTTTGGGGAAATGGAACATAGGTCAAATAGAGAAAGCTGAAAATTCAGACTTACTGAGGAGTGGTGATTCTTTTTTGTGCCACCCAGGGACAAAAATGGAAAAAGATACCATGGAGCCCTGGGTTGATTTAATTGTACAGAATGCTGATCTTTAGAGCCTTCAGAAGCTTTGGGGTTTTGGAAAACCTGGAAAATGTCCTTCAGCGCTGAACTGTACTCCTCTGTAGGCTCTTTTCATCATTTCCCTCCACACTGGGATTTGCCATCATGCTGGGAACATGACTGGTGTGTGCCAAAGTTTCTGAGGGCAAGCGGAGAGGGAGCCCTGGGAGGAAGGGTGAGCAGGTGGAGATGGCTCAGCTGTTGTGGCAGGCAGGACCACCTGAATTAGCCACACTCAGCTCCGCAGCAGCACTGCATGGTTAGGTGGGGGGTGGGGGTGGTGAACGTGTTAGAGGTAAGCATGTGTTGTGGGTGCATTCTAAGAAATGTTACGTTAGCAAAATAGAAATATTGACCAGAATACATAATCCTTTGCCTGATAAAATAGTCACGGCCTTTCATCTACGAGTCATTGTAATCTATATGCTTCTGGGTTGAATAATGACGTGAAAGCTTAATAAAATACAATTTTTACTTCTATTTTGATTCCCATCTCTTGTATGTTACCTACCTGCCATTATGCAAGAATAGCCAGGTGACTGGAGAGAGGGAAAGGCCCCTTGGGAAGGAGGCTTTGATGTAAGTCCTGGCTGACAGGAAATAGAAATGAAAACCTCCCCAGGGAATTTGTGGAAGAAGGAGGAAGAGGAGGAAATGGAGGAGGAGAAGGGTTATAAGGAGAAATGGTGAGGTGTATGATCTTGGAGGCAGAGTGACATTAACCATGTTTTCTGCTTGGAGTTTTAGTTCCCCCAATTAGGCAAAGAAGAAGAAGAGAATTTGAGTAAGCACTTCCATGATTCCTTCATTCCTGTGTAGCATGTTAGGGTCCAGACAGATCTCAGAAGGTCTGAGGATGGAGACTCAGTGGTACAGCCTTGGTAAGCTGGCAGATGGGTTTCCATGTTGGAGTAAAGTGACTTGAAGAGTTACAGGGAAAGTCACCCAGACTGGCAGCTGAATCTCAGATCCAAACGGATTTCTGTACCAGAGTGTTGGGGTGAGAGACCAAGTCAAGGGGAGAGGACCAAGAAGCTGGAGCCCGAGTTCTCCAGCCACAATTGCAGCCTCCAGTGGAAACAGAGCACCTTGAGAACAGATGCCCAGGGGCTTCTCCAGAGAGACCTGAGGAGCCACAGCTACACCTGACCTATATGAGCATAGCTCAGAGAAGCCCTCTCCTCCATCTCAAATACCACATAGCACTTGGAAGGAACAGAGAACCAGGATACCAGGCGTGCATCTGAAACACACTGATGGTAAGTAGGAGGCCTACCAGGCCCTGACAGATTAAACAACTGTGGACTTCATCAGGGGTGTCCCCAGGGACACTGTCAACCCCTATGCAGATGGACTCAGGGAACAACATCACAGGGACTCCACTCCCTTCCTTACCCTTGAGTCCTTTCCCAAAGACAAAATGAATACTTTCATATAGGGGAGAAGGAGAGAGGATTTGAAAGATGCAAGTATTTATCTCAAAGAGACTGTAATAAACTACCTAAAGGAGACAGGTTATACCCAAAGAAGTAGAATTCTTGTTTATTGTCAAGTATGTTTCTCATTTACTCCATGGGATGGAACACGGTGGATTTCTTTTTAATAGATTAAATAGTTTACTGTTAATAGGAAAGCTATACTTTCTGTGTTTGTCAGAAGTGCCTTACTTTGTGACTTCACATTTTTTATTTTAGGTGAGCTGAATAGCCACACCTCTTGTCTGGTCTAAGGTATATATATATTCTTTGTTCAAACTCTCCCCGAATTTCTGATGTAGTGACTTCTGGGGACAGACCACTCAAACCTGAGCTTTGTTAAGGATCATAGATGCTCTGTTGAAGGCAGGAGGGTGAGCCAGATGTCTTCTATCTTCATGAGCCTGTAGTTGGTAACACAGTCTGCTTTACAGTGAGAAAAAAATCAATATTAATTTAGTTCTCCCAAGCTGAATAGCCTACATTCAAGTAACAGATAAGTAGGATGTATTAACTGAGTGAGACATTAGGGACTTATGGTGACTGTAGCATACTGAAGACCTCATGCCTGGTCAGGGATATACAGATACTTTTTTAAAAAATAAAGGAAGATACTGCACTCAGCAAGCAACAGTGACTAGGGGCAGTATACAGGCTACTAGTTTGAACCTCACTTTAACAGCTAATATTTTCAAAATTTTAAGGTCTATCACATGGAAATAATTTTTTTTATTGTAAACAAAAGGGATACATGTTGTTTCTCTGTTTGTACATGGAGTAAAGGCATACCATTTGTGTAATCATAAATTTACATAGGGTAATGTTGTTTGATTCATTCTGTTATTTTTCCCCTTACCCCCACCCCTCCCATCCCTCTTTTCCCTCTATACAGTCCTTCCTTCCCCCATTCTTGCCCCCCTCCCTAACCCTCACTCTAACCCTAAAACTAACCCCTCTCATGCCCCATTATGTATCATCATCCACTTATCAGCGAGATCATTCATCCTTTGACTTTTTGAGACTGGCTTATCTCACTTAGCATGATATTCTCCAATTTCGTCCATTTGCCTGCAAATGCCATAATTTTATCATTCTTTATGGCTGAGTAATATTCCATTGTATATATATGCCACAGTTTCTTTATCCATTCATCAACTGAAGGGCATCTAGGTTGGTTCCACAATCTGGCTATGGTGAATTGAGCAGCAATGAACATTGATGTGGCTGTATCCCTGTAGTATGCTGATTGTAAGTCCTTTGGGTATAGGCCAAGGAGTGGGATAGCTGGGTCAAATGGTAGTTCCATTCCAAGTTTTCTAAGGAATCTCCATACTGCCTTCCAGAGTGGTTGCACTAATTTGCAGCCCTACCAGCAATGTATGAGTGTACCTTTTTCCCCACATCCTCGCCAACACCTATTGTTGCTTGTATTCTTAATAATCGCCATTCTGATTGGGGTGAGATGGAATCTTAGGGTGGTTTTGATTTGCATTTCTCTTATTACTAGAGATGTTGAACATTTTTCCATATGTTTGTTGATTGTTTGTAGGTCTTCTTCTGTGAAGTGTCTGTTCATTTCCTTAGACCATTTGTCAATTGGGTTATTTGTAGTCTTGGTGTTGAGTTTTTTGAGTTCTTTATAGATTCTGGAGATTAGTGCTCTATCTGAAGTATGATTGGCAAAGATTTTCTCCCACTCTATAGGCTCTTTCTTCACATTGCTGATAGTTTCCTTTGCTGAGAGAAAGCTTTTTAGTTTGAATCTATCCCAGTTATTGATTCTTGCTTTTATTTCTTGTGCTATGGGAGTCCTGTTGAGGAAGTCTGGTCCTAAGCCGACATGTTGAAGATCTGGACCTACTTTTTCTTCTACAAGATGCAGGGTCTCTGGTCTGATTCCGAGGTCCTTAATCCATTTTGAGTTTAGTTTCGTGCACGGTGAGAGATATGGGTTTAGTTTCATTCTGTTGCATATGGATTTCCAATTTTCCCAGCACCATTTGTTGAAGAGGCTATCATTTCTCCATTGCATATTTTTGGCCCCTTTGTCTAGTATGAGAAAATTGTATTTATTTGGGTTTGTGTCCGTGTCCTCTATTCTGTACCATTGATCTACCTGTCTATTTTGGTACCAATACCATGCCGTTTTTGTTACTATTGCTTTGTAGTACAGTTGAAGTTCTGGTATTGCAATACCCCCTGCTTCATTTTTCCTGCGAAGGATTGCTTTAGCAATTCTGGGTTTCTTATTCTTCCAGATGAATTTCATGATTGCTTGTTCTATTTCTGTAAGGTACATCGTTGGGATTTTAATTGGAATTGCATTGAATCTGTATAGCACTTTTGGTAGTATGGTCATTTTGACAATATTAATTCTGCCTATCCAGGAACATGGGAGATCTTTCCATCTTCTAAGGTGTTCTTTAATTTCTTTCTTTAGTGTTCTGTAGTTCTCATTGTAGAGGTCTTTCACCTCTTTTGTGAGATTGATTCCCAAGTATTTTATTTTTTTTTGAGGCTATTGTGAATGGGGTAGTTTTCCTAACTTCTCTTTCTGAAGATTCATCACTTATGTATAAAAATGCATTAGATTTATGAGCATTGATCTTATATCCTGCTAGTTTACTAAATTCCCTTATGAGTTCTAAGAGTTTTCTGGTGGAATTTCCTGGTTCCTCTAAGTATATAATCATATCATCAGCAAATAGGGATAGTTTGAGTTCTTCTTTTCCAATTCATATCCCTTTAATTTCTTTGGTCTGTCTAATTGCTCTGGCTAGAGTTTCAAGGACGATATTGAATAGGAGTGGTGAGAGAGGGCATCCATGCCTTGTTCCAGATTTTAGGGGGAATGCTTTCAGTTTTTCACCATTAAGAATGATATTAGCCATGGGCTTAGCATGATGGCCTTTACAATGTTAAGGAACGTTCCCACTATCCCTATTTTTTCTAGTGTTTTGAGCATGAAGGGGTGCTGTATTTTATCAAATGCTTTTTCTGCATCTATTGAAATAATCATTTGATTCTTGACTTTAAGTCTGTTGATATGGTGAATTACATTTATTGATTTCCTAATGTTGAACCAACCTTGCATCCCTGGGATGAAACCCACTTGATCATGGTGCACTATCTTTTTAATATGTTTTTGTATGCGATTTGCTAAAATTTTGTTGAGAATTTTTGCGTCGATGTTCATTAAGGATATTGGTCTGAAATTTTCTTTCCTCGATGTGTCTCTGTCTGGTTTAGGTATCAGGGTGATATTGGCTTCATAGAATGAGTTTGGGAGGGTTCCCTCCTCTTCTATTTCATGGAATAGTTTGAGGAGTATTGGAATGAGCTCTTCTTTAAAGGTTTTGTAGAACTCAGCTGAGAAACCATCAGGTCCTGGACTTTTCTTTGTTGGTAGGCTTTTGATGACTTCTATTTCATTACTTGAAATTGGTCTATTTAAATTGTGTATGTCCTCCTCGTTCAGTTTAGGCAATTCATATGTCTTCAGAAACTTGTTGATATCTTCAAAATTTTCTATTTTGTTGGAGTATAGATTTTCAAAATAGCTTCTAATTATGTTTTGTATTTCAATCGTGTCTGTTGTGATATTTCCTTGTTCATTCCGAATTTTGGTGATTTGGGTTTTCTCTCGTCTTCTCTTTGTTAGTGTGACTAAAGGTTTATCAATTTTGTTTATTTTTTCGAAGAACCAACTGTTTATTTTGTCAATTTTTTGTATTGTTTCTTTTGTTTCAATTTCGTTGATTTCAGCTCTGAGTTTAACTATTTCCTGTCTTCTACTACTTTTGGTGTTGGTCTGTTCTTTTTCTAGGGCTTTGAGCTGTAGTGTTAGGTTGTTTATTTGTTGAGTTTTGCTTCTTTTATTGAATGTGCTCCATAAAATAAATTTTCCTCTAAGTATTGCTTTCATAGTGTCCCAGAGATTTTGATATGATGTTTCTTTGTTCTCATTTACCTCTAAGAATTTTTAAATTTCCTTCCTAATATCTTCTGTTATCCATTCATCATATAATAGCATATTGTTTAATCTCCAGGTGTTGGAGTAGTTTCTGTTTTTTACTCTTTCATTTATTTCTAATTTCAATCCATTATGATCTGATAAAATACAAGGAAGTGTCTCTATTTTCTTGTATTTGCTAACATTAGCTTTGTGGCATAATATATGGTCTATTTTAGAGAAGGATCCATGTGCTGCTGAGAAGAAAGTGTATTCACTCTTCGTTGGATGGTATATTCTATAAATGTCTGTTAAGTCTAAATTATTGATTGTGTTATTGAGATCTATGGTTTCTTTGTTCAATTTTTGTTTGGAAGATCTGTCCAGTGGTGAGAGAGGCATGTTAAAATCACCTAGTATTATTGTATTGTGGTCTATTTGGTTTCTGAGATTGAGAAGGATTTGTTTGACATACATGGGTGAGCCACTGTTTGGGGCATAGATATTTATGATTGTTATGTCTTGCTGATTTATGGTTCCCTTAAGCAGTATGAAATGTCCTTCTTTATCCCTTCTGACTAACTTTGGCTTGAAGTCCACTTTATCTGAAATGAGGATGGATACCCCAGCTTTTTTGCTGGGTCCATGTGCATGGTAAGTTTTTTCCCATCCTTTCACCTTTAGTCTATGGGTATCTCTTTCTATGAGGTGAGTCTCTTTCAGGCAACATATTGTTGGATCTTTCTTTTTAATCCAATCTGCCAGTCTATGTCTTTTGATTGATGAATTCAGGCCATTAATATTCAGGGTTATTATTGAGATATGATTTGTATTCCCGGTCATTTGACTCATTTTATTCATTTCTTTGTTTATTTTGACACGACTTGGTTCCTCTTTATTTGAGAGTTCCTTTAGGATATCTCCTCCTTTTGCTGATTTGCTTCTTTGTTTTTCATCTCTTCTTCATGGAATATTTTGCTGAGAATGTTCTGTAATGCTGGCTTTCTTTTTGTATATTCTTTTAGCTTTTGTTTATCATGGAAGGATTTTATTTCGTCGTCAAATCTGAAGGTAAGTTTTGCTGGGTATAAGATTCTTGGTTGGCATCCATTTTCTTTTAGGGCTTGAAAAATGTTATTCCAGGCCCTTCTAGCTTTTAAGGTCTGGATTAAAAAATCTGCTGATATCCGTATTGGTTTCCACCTGAATGTAATTTGGTTCTTTTCTCTCACAACCTTTAAGATTCTGTCTTTATTTTGTATGTTAGGTATTTTCATTATAATGTGCCTTGGTGTGGGTCTGTTGTAATTTTGTGTATTTGGAGTCCTATAAGCCTCTTGAACTTGATTTTCCATTTCATTCTTCAGATTTGGGAAATTTTCTGAAATTATCTCATTGAATAGGTTGTTCATTCCTTTGGTTTGTTTCTCTAAGCCTTCCTCAATCCCAATAATTCTCAAATTTGGCCTTTTCATGATATCCCATAGTTCTTGGAGATTCTGTTCATGATTTCTTACCATCTTCTCTGTTTGTTTGACTTTGTTTTTGAGGTTAAATATTTTGTCTTCAATATCTGAAGTTCTGTCTTCCAGGTGTTCTATCCTATTGGTTGTGCTTTCTATGGAGTTCTTAATTTGGTTTATTGTTTCCTTCATTTCAAGGATTTCTGTTTGGTTTTTTTTCAATATCTCTAACTCTTTATTGAAATGGTCTTTTGCTTCCTGTATTTGCTCTTTTAACTGTCGATTGGTGCATTCATTCAATGCCTGCATTTGCTCTTTCATTTCATCGTTTGCTTCCCTTAGCATGTTAATTATGTACATTCTGAACTTCCTTTCTGACATTTCTTCTGCTATGCTGTCATTGGATTTTATTGATTTAACATCCAGATTTGTTTGAGGCATTTTCTTCCCTTGTTTTCTCATGTCGTTCAGGTATCATTGGACTGCTGATATGTTGCAGATTTCCTCTATTGACTTATAATGTCCCTGAAGATTGCTAGTGTATCCCCTCTTATCCTTCAGTAGCCTGAAGTCTTAGAGGAAGTTGATACTGCGGTGTTCCTGAAGGAAGCTGCCTCTCTAGGGGTGGTGGTCTTCAGGAGGGGTATATTCCCTGCTAGTGGGCAGAGGTGCCTCCACTTGTTGACCAATGGTCATCCAAAGGGGAACTAGGCTGCGGGCTGAGGCAAGGCCTGTTTGTGCCTGTGTCTCTGGTTTTACCATCCTTGTGGGAAAACCTCACCCGGCAGGGAAGACTCACCCGATGGGGAGGTCTCGCTGGTCAGTTCCCCTCCTAGAGGTTCCCCTCAGTCCACAACTACCACCTGGGCAGGGCAGCCTTCCCAGGCAACGTTCCCAGGGGCCCGGACCTACCTCCTGGGCCTGGGAGCCCTGCCCTTTGCAGAAGAGTCTCCTTAGGTAGCCCCTCCTCAGAGAAGCTGCCTGCAGTCCTGGAACCTTCGCTCCGCTTCTCAGCTTGTCTCTGTGTAGCTCTTTCAACAAAAGGTGCCTAGGTCCCCGGACCAGACCGTGCCTTGCACCTGATCGCCTGGCTATGCGACCCGTCCTCTGAGCAGTCACTTGGAGCCTCGTACATATGCTCCAAGCCCCAGTGACCCGCCGCTCGTCTCTTCCACAGGCAGCCAACCGGTGTTCTGTGTGGGCGCTTGGAGACCAAGCAACTCCCTGCGCACCTCCACCTCCTCAGGACAGCCCCCCGCTGTTGTTCAGGCGGTTGCTGAGTCCAAATAGCTCGCCGCCCAGTTCTTCCTCTGGCAGCCGTGGAAGCCCCGCAGATTGCTCCAAAACCAAGCGCTGTGCTGCGCAGCCTCCTCTGCAAAGTTCCCCACTGTCCGTGTTCACTGCTCCAGCGGGGGGAGGGGCGTCTCGCCGAGCCACTCTACTTCACAAAGTTCCCTGCGTTCTGGGGCTACTGCCCCATCCGGGACGCCTCCCCAATGGGAGAAACTCACCCGGCGGCTTTGAGTTGGTCCCAAGTCACTCACTATCTCCTCTTTTGAATCTTGAGTCCTGGAGCAACATGAAATGCAGCCGCCCTCTAGTCTGCCATCTTGAAACCCCCTCGGAAATAATTTTTAAAAGAATTTTCTGTTAGGAAACAACATCATTTCTTTTCACATTTAGTTATTTTTGTGTGTGTGTGTGCCACTTTGAAGCTCCAAGGGGCTCAGGGGTCATAAGAACTTCAGATTACCTTAGGAAAGAATCGGTTAATACTAAAAGTTCTGCCAAAAGAGAGGTGAGTTCACAGTGTGAAATTTTCAGCATTTTGCTTCACCAGGAGACATGAGCTGTGAGAATTTTTTTTCTTATGCTATTAAATTAGAGTGTCCCTGTTGACCCCTGAATGCAATAAAAAACACAAAAAGAATTGCCAAGAAAAACACCAGAATTGTGTATAAAAGGCTCTAGAGATCAAAGGGGCCACCTGGCAAATGACAACACAGCTTCCCCACCCAGGTTGCCCTGAGCTCTATGGACCACGATTTCAAACTACTCAGAGATGAACGTGATGGCTCTTTGACCATGACTCTCCTCACCTCAGGGAGAAAGTTAGATATCTGGGTGGTATGAAGCTGCCCCTTTTCAGGTGGAGTCATGGAGTCGTTTAGCCGAGGTACAGAACGTGTGTGGGACACATGTGGATGCCAAGTAGCCAGAGTGGACTGTACCAGTCACAAAGCTATTGCCTTCTGCTCCCAGCTCAGTCAGCATACTCTGCTTTGTGGGATGGGACTGGGACTCATTTCTGTTCCGCCAGCTGTTCTCTATTGGTCTCCATCAGGAGGGCATGAGCGAAGATTGCAAGGCTGGAGGGGGAGGACTTGATCTTTTCTGTTTGATTCTCATCTCTGTCTTTCTTCTCCACACTGGCAGCAACAGATTATTGCTCTAGTCATAGCTGAGTCTCGTTCACAGTTTTGCCAACATGCACAGAATCAACCTTATTACACCTTACCCCCAGGTACCAGCAATAGCTGGCCAGTGTCTTTTCCCTAGAGGGCTTCATCCAACCTCATAGGGACCTTCCTCTGAGCTCACAGACACGGACTCCAACACCTGATGTCCTATTCTCAGTGGTATGTGCTTTGCCTGCATGGGACATCTCCTTAAGCACTGTGTTTTGATAATTCCAACTTCTTCCCTGGGTTCCTCCGGTCCTACTGCTGCTTTCAGCTCTATGTCCATGACATCTCAGTGTTCTTGTCTTGCCTTTTCACCCTTTCCATACTTAAGTAACAATTCTGAATACTAAATTGTCCTTGTGAAGAGAAGCAGTTTTTCTACCTCTGTGAAAATAAGATGAGCATTCATAGGTAAAGGAAGAGCAAGCCAACAAAAGTCCTCATAACCGTAATCTTACTATGTGGGGTCATCTAGCTCAAGTAAACTCCATTGTCAGGGGGTTCCCATAGGCATATTCTTGTTTGACTCCCCACCTGCTGCCAATCTCCAGGGACAGACTCACTTCCCCCCGAGGAGAATGGTTTCTAGTGTGCTCAGCATTTGGACACAATCACAAAACTCCAGAAAGCAAAGATATCCTTCTATTCACCCTAATGTAAGGTCTGTCTTCAGAGGCAATGTATTTCATCCTATGTAGACTTCTTCTCAGTGGCTTACAGTGAGAAAACCTAGATAAAACTACTCACAGGAGTGTGAGTTTGCTGCCTGCCTCTCACAAGACTAGAAGAAAGTAGACCAGTATCTGGACATAGTGGACTATCCCATTTAATGCTAAGGATTAGAGAGGCCATCCAGAATATGCTGGGTTCCCATCTCCATTAATTTTCAGTTGTTCCCTCGGTATGAGGTACAAAAAGTCCTCCATCTCCATACCAACTCTTCCTAACCTGCTCAGAGAAAATATCCACAACTCTATAAGCACAAGCATTAGTATGGGGCATAGTATATAAACATAGACACAGTTCTGTGGACATATATTTTTCCCATTTAGGTAACAAATCCTACAGGCAAAACTTGGTAGAACACATATCAACTTTACATTCCCAAAAAGAACATTTGACCCCTCACTTCTAAGATCAACACTAAAGTTAACAGTGACTTCCCCCGAGAATACCCAGTGGGCCCTTGGTTTTATTTATTTATTTATTTTATTTATTTATTTATTTATACTAGGGATTGAACCCAGGGATGCTTTACTACTGAGCCACATCCCCATCCCTTTTTATTTTTTATTTTGAGATAGGGTCTCACTAAGTTGCTTAGGGCCTCACTAAGTTGCCAAGACTGCTTTTGAACTTGAGATCTGCCTCAGGCTCCTGAGCTGCTGGGATTTATTATAGCAGCTCTAGGAAACTAATACTTTGTGTGTGACTTTGAAAGATGAAAAACCCTTAGGAGTAGTCCAAATGAGCAAAGTCACTAAAAATTACAGTTATGGAAAATAAAAAATTGGAAATTTATTTGGCAGGTGATTTCCTGAGAAAGGTGAGAGTTATGTCAATAAAAACTTCCCAAACTGAAAGAAATGGAAAAAAAAAAAAGAATAAAAAAGGCAGAATAACCAAGAATTACAATTACAAAAGTGATAATATATATCTAATGAGATTATCAGAAGAGAGAAAGGAACAGAAGAAATATTTGAAGCAAGAATAAGTGATAATTTCCCCCCAATTGGTGAAAGATATCAAATGACAGATCAGATCAAGGAGTCCTGAAAGACCCCAGAAGAAAAAAAAATCTCACCTATAGAGCAATAAGCATACAAATTACAATGGACTTCTCAGAGATCATACAAGCATGAAGACAGTGGAATGAGATATTTATTGAAAGAAAAAGCTAGCAGTTTAGAATTCTTAATGTACCAAAATTCTCCTTAAAAAGTGAAAGAACAAAAAATACTTTCTCAAACCAACACAAATTGAGGACATGTGTAACTTCCTTGCAAGAAAATTTCAAAAATAAGAAAAAAATAGTCTTTAGAAACAAGGGAAATTATTTAGGTCAGAAACTTAAATTTATATAAAAAAGGAAGAGTAGCCTTTTTGAGGTTGAGAGGAGTTCCTTCTATCCAGTTTCTTCAGTGTTTCTAACATGAAAGTCTGTGGGATTTTGTTGACTGGAGAACATCATGGTAACTGAAAAAAGCCAGATTCAGAATGTCAAGGGTTAAATGTTTTCTCTCATATATGGAAGTAGAAGAGAGAGAGAGAGAAAAAAGAATGAAGTAAAAATGATCTCAGGAAAAGAAAAGGGAGAACAACAGAATAGAGGGAGAACATTGAGAGGGAGGGAGGGGGAACAGAAAAGGGAGTACTGGGGAAAGAAATCCATCAACTTAAACTGTGTCTGCATGAACATACCACAATTAATTCTGCATATATAAATAAATAAATATATATATAATACACATTGCACTAATTAAAATATTAATAATAATAATAATAATAATAATAATAATAATAAAAGGGAGATCAGTAGAGCACAGCAAGTGGATGTGGGGGGAAGAGAGGAAAAGGGAAGGTACTAGGGAACGAAATTGATCAAATTTTGTGCACGTATAAATCTGGCATAATGAACCTCACTATGATGTATAATTTATAATGCACCAATTTAAAAAGGAAAGATAAGGAAGAATGTTAGAGGAGGAAAAAATGAAGGTAAAGTATGTTTGTTTTTTTTATTCTTAATTGTCCTAATAGATAAATTTTGTTCAAAATAATAGTAGCAATAATATATTTAGTGATTATAGCCTATAGAAGTGTGAAATTAATATGGAAGTGTTCCAAGGGACAGGGAAGTAATTGGGAATACTCTGTTATAAGATACTTACACTACACATGGAGAGGTGTAGTAGTATTTTAAAGAGCATGTGAATTAGTTAAAAATACGTAGTGCAAACTCCAGGGCAATCACTAAAAAAAGTACAAAAAGGAGTACAATTGATAGGAGGAAATAAAAATGGAATTGTGATTGCTCAGTTAAAATTTAGGAAGGCAGAAAATCAATGGAAGAGCCGGGGGGGGGGGGGAAGCAAAGAACAAGGACAATAAACAGAAAACAGTAGCAAACATGGTAGGTATCAACCCACTTAGATCAATAATCACCTTAAATATCAGTGGTCTAAATACATCTATTAAAAGGCACTTTCAAATTGCAAATATTTTATTGAGGAGTTTTGCATCTGTATTCATCAAGGATATTGGTCTATAGTTCTCTTTTTTGTTGTGTCCTTATCTGACTAGGGTAGTAGAGTAATACTGGCTACACAGAAACAGTTTGCAAGGATTTTTTTTTCCTTCCTTCCTTCCTTCCTTCCTTCCTTCCTTCCTTCCTTCCTTCCTTCCTTCCTTCCTCCCTCCCTCCCTCCCTTCCTCCCTTCCTTCCTTTCTTCCTTTTTCCTTCCTTCCTTCCTTCCTTTCTTCCTTTTTTCCTTCCTTTCTTCCTTTTTTCCTTCCTTCCTTCTTTCTTCCTGATTTAGTGGAACAGTTTGAAGTGCATTGGTATTAATTCTTTCTTTGTAATTCTGGTAAATTCAGCAGTGAACTTATCTGGTTCTGGGCTTTTTTGTTCTTGTTGGGAGAACTATTATTGCCTCAATCTCATTGCTTGTTATATCTCAGGCCTTTTATATCCTCTTGGCTCAATTTTGGAAGATCATCCATGTCTACAAATATGTTCTAGATATTCCATTGTATTGAAGTATGGTTTTTGAAGAGTCCCTAATGCTCATCTGGATTTCTGTGGCATATATTGTCATATTCCCTTTTCATCACTAATTTTGTTTATTTGGGTCTTAATTTTTAGTTAGATTGACTAAGGGTTTGTCGATCTTGTTAATCTTTTCAAAGTACCAGGTCTTTGTCCCTTTGTATTTTTCTTTTCATCTCTAATCATTTAATTCAAATGTGATCTTTATTATTTTTTCCTCTATTGATTTTGGGTTTGCCTTTTCTAGGACCTTGAGATGAATCACATTCAACAACACATTTAAAACATCATAAATCATGATCAAGTTGGTTTCATTCTAGAGAGTCAAGGATGGTTTGACATATACCAATGAATAAACATAATATTTAAATAGAATTAAGGATAAAAACTATATCTTAATATACAAGAAAAAGCCTTTGACAAAATTCAACATTACTTCATTTTAAAATCTGAAGAATGTAAGGATTGAAGAATCATATATCAATATAATGAGGCAATGTACAATAAACACATAATAACATCATACTGAATAGGGAAAAACTGAAAGCATTTCCTCTAAAACCAGGAAAAGGACAAGGGTGTCCCCTCTCACCAATCTTATTCAAAATATACTACTTAAAGTTTTAGCCAGAGCAATAAAATGATTCTATAGATAGAAGAACCTGAAGACGCCACCAAAAAGATTCTGAGAACTGATACACAAACTCAGCAAAATAGCCGGATAATATCAATACAAAAATATATTAGCTTTTCTATACACCAATAATGAAGTCCCTGAGAAAAAAATCAAATTATTGTTTATCTTTTCAAAGTGCCAGGTCTTTCTCCCTTTGTGAAATGCATTCACAATAACCTCAAAATAAAACCAAAGTAAAATACCTAGGAATGAACATAACCAAGGAGGTGAAAGACCTTCACAACAGAAATTATGAAATATTGAAGAAAGAAACTGAAGACCTTAGGAGAAGGAAAGACCTTTCATGTTCATGGATTGGGAGAATTAATATTATTAAGATGGTCTTACAACCAGAAGCTGTCTACAAATTCAATGCATCCCCATCAAAATGTCAATGACTTTCTTTACAGACTAGGAAAAAGAAAGCCTTAAAATTCATATGGAAGTGCAAATGGCCCCAAAATAACCAGAGAAATTTTGAGCAAAAAGAATAAATCATAATTCCTGACTTCAAAATATACTGCTGAGTCATGGTCACAAAGCAGCACAGTATTGGCATAAAAATAGACACATAGAACTGTGGAACAGAATAGAGGACCCAGAATTAAACCCACACACCTATAGCCATCTAATTTTCAACAAAACTGCCAAAAACATGTCTTAGAAGCAAGATAGCCTCTTTAAGCAAACGGTACTAGGAAAACATGCAGAAGTTTGGAACTAGCTTGCTATCTCTCATCATGTACAAAAATAAACCTAAAATGGATCAAAGGCCTTAATGTAAGAACAGAAATGTGGAAATTACTTGAGGAAAACATATGGAAACACTTCAAAACAATGCCAGTGGGAATGCAAAATGGTGCAACCATTACGGAAAGCAGTATGGAGATTCCTCAGAAAACTTGGAATGGAGCCATCATTTGACCCAGCTATCCCACTCCTTGGTTTATACCCAAAGGACTTAAAATCAGCATACTACAGTGACATAGCCACATCAATGTTTGTAGCAGTTCAACTCACAATACTTAAACTGTGCAACCAACCTCGATACCCTTCAACAGATGAATGGATAAAGAAAATGTGGTATATATACATATGATGGAATATTACTCAGCTTTAAAGAAGAATGAAATTATGGCATTTGCCAGTAAATGGTTTGAGTTGGAGAATATCATGCTAAATGAAATAAGCCAATCTTCCCAAACCAAAGGTCAAGTGTTTTCTCTGATATGCAGATGCTAATTCACAATGAGGGGCAGTGTCACTTGTCACTAGGGAAGAATAGAGTTACTTTAGTTTGGTAGAGGGGAGTGAAGGGAGGGGAAAGGATATGGGGGTAGGAAGGATAGTAGAGTGAAACAGACATTATTATCTCATGTACATATGTAACTGCATGACCTATGTGATCCTACAATATGTACAATCAAATCAGAAAAATGTGAAATTATACTCTATTTATGTATGATTTATCAAAATGTATAAACTCATTCTACTGTCATGTACAATTAATTAGAACAAATTAAAAAAATATTAGTACAGATACTGATTTTCTGAATAGGACTCCAGTAGCTCAGGAAATTAAAATAAGAACTGATGGGTGGAATTACACCAAATTAAAAGCTTCTACACAGCAAAGAAAACAGCAGACTGAAGAGTCAACCTACAAACCTGGCGCAGTGATGCATGCCTGTAATCCTGGCAGCTTGGGAAACTGAGGCAGGAGGATGGCAGGTTCAAAGCCAACCTCAGAAAAAGTGAGGTGCTAAGCAACTCAGTGAGATCCTATCTCTAAACGAAATACAAAATAGAACTGGGGATGTGGCTCAGTGGTAGAGTGTCCCTGGGTTCAATCCCCTAGTACCAAAAAAAAAAAAAAAAAAAAAAAAAAGAGTCAACCTACAGAATGGAAAAAGCAAATATTTGCTATCTAACAGAAGATTACAATCCAGAAAACATAATGAACTCAAAACAGTCAACATTCAAAGAACAGGCAATCCATTCAACAGATGGACAAATGATCTTAAGAGACACTTCTGAAAAGAAGAAATATAAATGGCTAATAAAAGATGATAAAATGGTCAATATCTTTATCCACCAGGGAAATGCAAATCAAAACTTCGTTGAAATTCCATTTCATCCTAGTCATAATGACTATTATCCAAAAACAAAAAACAAAAAAAAAACCACACACACCCACAAAAATAACATGCTGGAGATGTTAAAGGAAAGAAGGAACCCTTATACACTGGTGGTGGGGATGTAAATTAGTATGGCTATTATGGGAAACGAAATGGAAGTTCCTCAAAAAACTAAAAATAGATCTACCATATAATCCAGCCATACCATTCCTGGACCCCCAAAGGAAATGAAGTCAGCATACAAAGAGACACCATCATACCCATGTTCACAGTGGTACTATTCACAATAACCAAGATATGGAATCAACTTAGGTGCCAGTCAACAAAAAAATGGCATATATTCACAATGGACTTTCATTCAGACATAAAGAGGAGTGAAATCATGTCCTTTGCAGGAAAATGGATGGAGCTGGAGACCATCATATTAAGCAAAATTATCCAGACACAGAAAGACAAGTATCATGCAAATAGGAGAGTATTAGGGAAGAGGAAGGAGACTGGGGAGAGGGATGGGGAGGGGGTAATAGGGGAGGGGACATCCAGGTAATAGGAAGGGTGGATAAGATCAAAGCATGGTATGTGCATGTATCGGAACTGTACAGTGAAACACTTTAATTTGCACAATTAATATGATTGAATTATTATAATTTAAAAAGTCACTTTCAGAACGGGTAACAAAATACAATCCAGCTCTATGTTGTCTATAAGAAAACTATTTTTAAAACTCATCTAGATTAAAAGTTATCAAGAAAGAAACACTATGTTAACACCAATCAAAAGAAAGCTGGAATACTATATTAATTTCAGATAATACATACTTCAAAGAAAGAAAAATTATCAGGAATAAAGAGAATCTTTGCTAATGATAAAGGGGCCATTTTCGTGTCAAAAGACATGAAAATCTTTCATATGAATACGTATAACAACATGGCTTCAAATAATGTGAAACAAAAACTGATAAAACTGTAAAGAGACAAATTCACTATTGTAGTTGTGTGATGGGCTGACAGATCTGGCTCCATGAGAATGTTATAGGCCAGACTCTAAGGGAAATGACTAAACAGACTCCATTTTGCTCTGAGACTCCATGTTATGTAGGAAATAATCTTCTCCCATGGGAACACCCCACCTCTGCGCCCATCATCAGTTACTTGGTGTGACATGTTTAACAATACAGAATGATAATTCCTATGTAAAGAAAAATTGCTCTCTTTTGATTCCTATTGCTCCTAAACAACATACCATGTGAACAGTGATTGTGTGGATGTTAGTAGCCATTCTTTAGTTTGTACCTAGGTAAGGGTCATTTTGACCCACTTCCCCTCTGTCGATGATCTCATGATGCTAATGTGTAATTTCAAATCATAGCAACAGACACTTATGATTAATGTGATTTTTGGTATAAGAACCCCTACAACCCTGTGGTTGGGGCTGTTCTCCCAATAGCCATTTTTTGGGGCATTGTGTGAGACAGTCAGCCGGCTGGCTTAATAAAGACTCTCAAATTTGGACTTCTCAGTGGTGAGTGGTCTGTTCTTAAGTTGCACCCCATAACAGTTGGAGATTTCAACACCCTCTGTCAGTAATTGCCATTTCATCAGTCAAAAAAATCAAGAATATAGGTGAACCAAACAGCACCATATATCAGTTGGATCTCATTGATTCATAGGGACCATTTCATAAAACAACAGAATACACATTCTCAAATTTACACAGAATATTCATCAAGATAGACCGCACTCTGGGATGTAAAGTACACATCCACAAATTTAAAATATAGAAATGTTATGAGGTCTGCTCTCAGATTATGATGGAATTAAACCAGAAATCAATAAAAGAAATAACTGAAACAGCATAGGTGGAAATCTCTCCAAACTTAGAGATTATAAATAACATATGGGTCAAAGAAGAAGTCTTAAGACAAAGCAAAAAATAGTTTGATGTACATGAAAAGGAAAATACAGCTTGTCAAAATTTGTGAGTACAGCAAAAGCAATGCTTTGAGGAAATTTATAACACGGAACGCTTGTACTGGAAAAGAAGAAAGATTTGGAATGAGTAAGTTTTCACCTTAGGAATCTAGAAAAAGAAAAGCAAATGGAGCCTAAAGTAAACAGAAGAAATATTTGCATGTGTATGAGTCATTTTCTTTTAGTCCTTGTCTTAATTGGTTTGGGCTCTTATAATTTTACCATAGACTCAGTGGCTTATGAACAACCAAAATTAATTTCTCACAGTTCCAGAAGGTCAAAGGTCACTTCTAGTGAGGACCCCTTTTCAGGTTCCTGACTTCTGACTTCTCATTGTATTTTCGCATTGCAGAAAGAAAGCAAGAGCCCTTGTATAGGAGAGCACTAATCCCATTCACAAAAGCTCCAACCTCAGGACCTAATCACTGTGAATGCCATCACATTTGGGATTAAAATTTCAACATGCATTTTAAAAAAAATGAAACTACTTAATAAAATGGAATTTAATACGGAGAATAGCAAAGGAAAGATGTTAAAGATTACCATTACTCCAATTCCCTTGGTTATTCTTAATCTCACAGTTACGTTCAGTTGGGGAACACATGAGCCATCAGAGACAGCAGCAGACCACATGATTCAATATTCCAAAATCATACGGTGGAATGATTTCGTCGTCAGGTGCTCCAATAAGAAACCCAGAAACTAGACAAGAAGAAACACTGCTGACTCTTCAAATTGTGGGTTTCTGAGTTAAAAGAGCCTTAGGCACCCAATCCACCTGCGTCAACTAGAAAAGACAACAAGGAGGATGAAGGAGACCCAGGAAAGTGACAGACGTCTTGATTCCCTTGTTCTTTTTATGGCTGCACTGTAATTCCAGAAGCCTTGGCCTGTGTACTGTTCATGAAATGAAGGACTTGTTTAATCTGCTGCTAATAAATCAGGAGACCCTGCCGGATTGTTCATCCCAGCCAAAGAAACAAGGTGGTTTGTAGATGTCAAATCCCGCCTAATGCACTTCCTATTGTAGTGAGATTAGTAGGAATTGTTGGGGGTGGGGAAGGAAAGAACACTACTTTTCTCAAATTAGGTGCCTACATTAATCTAAATTTTAATTTGGGGGTAGGGCTTACCAGGGATTGAACTCAGGGGAACTCAACTACTGAGTTCTATTCCCCAGTCCTGTTTTGCATTTTATTTAGAGACAGGGTCTCACTGAATTGCTTAGCACCTCATTTTTGCCGAGGCTGGTTTTGAATGTGCCATCCTCCTGCCTCAGTCTCCGGAGCTGCTGGGATTACAGTCTTGTGCCCCTACACCCAGCAATCTAAATATTTTCAACATGAATTTTTGAGGGACAAACATTCACTCCATTACACTCTTTTTTGAAGAATTCTTGTTTACTGACATTCCTCTTATGCTATTTATTTTTTCTCATGAATTTTTAAGAGATGTATGTAAACTCTGATTCAAATTTTTTACAACTTTTATATGAGGCAAGCACCTTCTCCCAATATGTGAACTGCCTTTTAATTTATTGGAATCTGCTATGAAAAGTTCTGAAATTTCATGTAGCTGAATTAAGCTAATTTTTTTCCAGTCTGATTTTTCCCATTTGTGTTTGTTTAAATAATTTCTTCTCTATAGATGATGCTTTTGGTGCCCCAGGTCACATCCCATCAGTCCAATTTGATTTCAGCATTATTTTTGTTGGAATGTTCTATATAAACTTGGACTCACTTCAGTAATTTCATTAATAGATTTTCTAATGTGGGTCTAACCTTATGTTCCAGGAATAAATCCACCTTAGTCCTACACACACACACACACACACACACACACACACACACACACACACACTTATAAATATACATATATCTGATTTTCATGTCTGGATTTAATGTGCAAGTGTTCTGTATAGGGCTTTGTGCATCATCTCTGGTCATGATTGTAATTTCTTCTCTCCTGTCTTTGTCTGATTTTACTATCTAGTTTATGTTTCTTTTTGGTTCTGAGTTTGTGCAGAAGTAGAATTGTCTATTCTTTAAGTGCACAGGTGAATTCAACTATAAAACTGAGCCCAATATCTTATTCGTGGACATCTTACAATTAACTGTTAAGTTTTGTAAGTTAATATTATCTCATTCAAATTTTTCTATTTCTTCTTGGAGTAGTGAGCTTTGGTAAATTATGTATTTTTAAGAATCTATTCATTTCATCCAAATACTGGTATAGTCATAATATCCTTTTAATTCTTTTAATGTTTATAACATTCATGGTGAAGTACCCTTTTTCATTACTGATATAATTTGTTAGAACCTGTCTGCCTCTTTTTTTCCTTTTCCCCCAGCTCTCTCTCTCCCAGCCTCCTTCTCTTTCTGCTTTTCTTTCTTTCTGATCAATCTTGCTATAGGTTTGTGAAATTCGTTCATCTGTTAAAAAAGCACTTCTGGCATAAATTGATTGTTTCAATTATATTTTTGCTTTGCATTTCATCTTTGTTCTTTAGTATTTGTTTTCTTCTATATCACTAAATTTTATTGTGCTTTTCTAGCCTCTTAAATTGGATGCTTTGCTCTTTTTGGTATGTTGATTTTTTTTTTTTTTCTTTTTTTGTGGAGCTAGGGATACAACTCAGGGTCTCACATTCCAGGCAAGTGCTCTACCATTGAGCTACAGCGCCAATCTTTAGCTCATTTCTTTTTTCTAGAAAATACATGCCATTCATAGACCAAGTGTGATAAGTGTCTAGTTCAAATCTCATCTTCTCAGATGAGAACTATTTCACAGAAGAGAGGTTAAATCTATCCTTGTGAGAACAGATAATTGCAAAAAATATTAAATTGGACACTATGTTTTGGGCTATTACAAGTTTAAACTTGTTATCTCTTTCTGGTAAATTGATAGTTTTATCTGTATGTTGTAACACTTCAGTTCTGAACTTACTTTGAGAGGAATACACCCAACCTGCTATCTTTGGGTTAGTATTTGTCTGGTGTATCTCTTTTCCATTTTTTTAAACTTTCAAAATTTCTTTGTTTTGCTGTTTTAGATATATTGCTTATATGGTAAATAACTGGATTAAAACACAATGCAGTATGAAAACATTTTCCTGGAAAATTTGTTTATACTGATTAATGATCATGGGAACTTATTTCTCACATCTCATTTTTTACTTTGTCTCACTTTTCTGTTTCTGCTCTCTTTGCTCTGTTTTATTGCATTTTTTTCATCCTACTAGATTGAAAGATATATACCCAGTTCATTTCTTTAGTGATTATATTAGAAATTGTGACATATATATGTAACCTAAGAACAGCCAATGTTAATCAATATCTGTATACTCTTTAAAAAGCTATCGTTTTTTAAAAAATCAATTCCCCCTCCTCATGTTGGTCTCAGATTTCTAGTTTCTTAAATTCTGTGGGTTATTTCCCTCTATTGATAATGCCCTTTTCTTCATAAAAGATTTTAATTTCAACAAATTCAATTTATTTATTTTTTCTTTTGTTGCTGTGTTTTTGATGACATACTAAAGGAGACATTACCAAATTCAATGTCATACACCTTTGACTTGTTTTCTTCTAAAAGTATTTGTGGTTTTTGCTAAATATTAAATATTTAATTTTTTCATCATTTTTAAATCGGTTTTTCTGCATGGCGTGAGAGGAATCTGACTTTTGGGAAGAGTTTTAAGATTAGTGGCTCTCTTTTAAATATTTGGTAGAATTTATGAGCAAAGCTACCTGACCCTGGATGTTTCTGTGCTGGGAAGTTTTTCCTTACTGATTCAATCTCTCTCTCTTGTCTTTTCTGGTGCCAGAGATCGAACCCAGGGCCATGTGCATAGTGTGTAAGCACTGTACCACTGAGCTAACCCCCAGCCCCCAATCTCTCTACTTGTTATAGGTCTCATAAGACTTTCTATTTCTTTTTGAATCAGTTTAGGTAGTTTGTGTGTTTCTAGAAATGTTTCCATTTGCTCTAGATTATGTAACTTCTATTTGTACAATTGTTTAGACTATTTTTTATGATCCTTTTTGTTTTTTATGATCCTTTTTGTTTTCTAGTTCTCTCTCTCTCCTGTGTGTGTGTGTGTGTGTGTGTGTGTGTGTGTGTGTGTTTGGTTAACAGTGCTATTTAATTTCTACCTATTTGTGAATTTTCCTGTTTTTCTTCCGTTTTAAATTTCTAGCTATATTCCTTTGTGTTTGGAGGAGACACTTTGTAGGATTTCAATCTTTTTTAATTTATTGAGGTATTTTGTGCTCTTGTAAAGAATTTGTGTTCTGTTGTTTGATGGAGCACTCAAGTCATGTCTGGTGGTTTATAATTTTGTTTAAGTCTTCTATTTTGTTATTGATTTTTTTAGATGTTCTACCTAAAATTGAAAGTAGTGTATTGAAGTCTTCAACTATTATTGTAGACTTACCTATTTTTCCTGAATTCTGTCAATTATTACTTTATATATTTTGGGGTTCTGGTGTTAAGTGCATATAGGTTTTTAATTGTTATGTCTTCTTGGTGAACTTATTTCCTCAATATAGCACAATCTTGCTTTTCCTCTTGAAATAGTTTTGACTTAAAGTTTATTTTGTTATTTTAGTACAGTCACTCTGGTTTCTTTTGATTACTATTTTTCTATAGTGTCTTTTTTTTTATTCTTTTGCTTTCAACCTATTTGTGTCTTTGAAGCTAAAGTGAGCCCTTATAGAGAGCATATAGGTGGATCATGGTTTTTTAAAATCCATTCTGTTAATCACTGCCTTTTAATTGTAAAGTTTAATTCACTTACATTTAAAGTACTTATTGAAATGGAAGGAATTCTGCTGTTTTTAAATTATTTTACAAATGTGTTGTACATTTTTGTTCCTAATTTCCTCTGTCACTGCCTTCTTTTACATTTTGTTGTTTTTGCAGCGAACCATTTTGATTCCCTTCTAATTTTATTTGCATGTGTTCATTAGATATTCTCTTTGTGGTTACCATGGGGATTACATTTAACATCCTAAATTTATAACAATCCAATTTGAATTTTTACCAACTTAGCACAAATAGAATATAAAAACTCTCCCTTTAAATGGTTCCACCTCCTCTATGTTATTTTTGTTACAACTTACATCTTTATACCTTGTGAATATACATTGGAACTTCTATCTTTCTACTTACCTGGCCCATGCTTTGTTGCATGTTTTCTTTTTTGTCTATTAGAGTTGAAAGAACTGAAAGGCACAAGTTCTATTTAAGAAGCCCGAAGGTTAACATGGAAGATGAAAAGCAAAGTCAGACACATTAAAAACCTCTGACATCTACTTTTCCAGCAAGCAGACACAGTTCAACTCCTAGACAAAGTTAACATGAAATGTAACACTAAGGGCTTTTATGGCACTCACTCTTATCATCCAACACAACACTTCTGACTTTCAATAAAAAATTATAATATGTGCTAAAGGGTAAGGAAAGATACAACCTGAAGAGAAGAAATGTCATCAGAACCAAACTCAGATATTACACAGATTCTGAAATGATCCTTCAGGGATTTTAAAATAATTATGATTCATATGTTAAGGGATATAAAAAGACTAAAACATGAAAATGGGTAATATAAGCAGATAGATGGAAACTCTAAGAAAAATCAAAAGCAATATAACAGAAATAAAGAAAGATTTTGGTGAGCTAATCAGCATACCCACCCCAGAGAGGCTGAGGATTCCCAAATTGACATGCAAAAAACCACACACACACACATACACACACACACACACACACACACTCAAGAATTTTAAAAGGCAGAAAAAAATATCCTAGAACTATGGGAAATTTTCAGAACGTACACACAGTTAAAATGCCAAAAGGAAAAGAAAGACAGAGGAGCAGAAGGAATATTGGAAATAATGAAGGTAGAATTGCAAGGTACTTCTCATCAGAAATCATGCAAACAAGCAGAGAGCAGAGCAAAATACTTAAAATACTGAAAGAAAAAATTAGAGTTTTATATCCAGTGAAATTATCTTTAAAAAATGAAGAGCAAATAATGATTTTTCTCAGTAGCATAGAAACTGAGGGAATTCATTTCCAGTACATCTTCCAAAAAGAAATATGTTTTTAAAAATTTTTTCATGAAAAATGAAAATTATGAAGGTCAGTAACTTGAATCTACAGAAAGAAATGAATGGAAGGAGTGGGTAAGAAATAAATGAAAATAAGATAAAAATTTACTTTTATCATTATTAATTGATCTGAAAGGCTTTAATAATAGTGACAATGGACTGGGTAATTATAGCATAGATAAATGCACTGAATAATGACATCACAAATAATGGGATGGACAAACTGGAAATACAGAGTAGGAAGTGGTACCACGTGTGAAGTGGTACTGTGTTATTTGAAGGTGGATTTAGATAAGTTGTAAATGTATATTACAATTCTAATGCAATAATTAATATGTGTGAATGTGCTAAGCTTACTAATTTTAAAAGTTAAAAATTATCAGACTGGATTTAAAAATAATACTCAAGTGAATATTATCTACTGGAAATCCTCTTTAAATATAAAAATTCAAACAGGTTAAAAGTAAAGGGAAAGAAACAGATATATCATGCTAACACTAATGAAGAAAAACAAAGGATACATTAATTTCATACAAAGATGGTAGGACAAGAAACAATGGCAAGGATAAAGAAAGGTATTACAAAATGATAAAGGGGTGAATTCCCTTACACACACAATCCTTAGTGGGTATTCACATACCAACAGAACATCAAAACACATAGAGTAAAAAGTAATAGAATCACAAGAAGAAATAGATAAAATTACTATTGTAGTTGGTGAGTTAAACATTCCTCCCTCAGAAACTGACAGATGGAACAGGCAGAAAACCAGAAAGGGTACAATTGATCTGAACAGTGGTTAATCAACTTGACACATATATGTGTCAACACATATACTCCATCCAACAAGAGCAGAAAACACGTTTTTCTCAAGCTCATGTGGCACTTTCACCAAGACTGACCATATTCTGGATTATTAACGACACCTTAACAAATTTGAAAGAGTAGAAATCATATTGAGTATGTTCTTAGAACATAATAGATTGAAACTAAAAATCAATTACAGCAAAGATGGCTGAAAAATTTGGGAATATTTGAGTATTGAAAACATACCTCTAAATATACATTAATCAAAGAGAAGCCTGAAGATGAGTTTACAAATATTGTCAACTAAAAATGAAAAAGAAAATACAACTTACCAAAAAATGCATAATCTTCATGACATGCTTACCAGAATGTGCTCTTCCAGGAAAGGACCTTTCTTCAGTGACAAGTCACTTAATTTTAGTGGAATGATCTGACTCCATCACTGAAATGATGAACTCCACCCTCAGTGTACAGGTCAGCCGCCTCAGATCGGCGGCTTTAGTTCTAAGGGACAGGCACACTGTGGATGGAAGTTGCGGAGTAGAAGCTCTTGGGGAGGGAAGGAATTCATCTGTACCTCTCATGGGGTACAGAAAATTTGGATACTGTCTGCATTTGATTACAGACACCCCAGTAAAACTGGAAATGTTTTCAGATCATAACTTAAAAAATTACTTTTTAAATGACATTACATTCTCAAACAGGTTCTGAGTCTCAGGTCTACATGTGCTCATACAGGTATTTTGAGTTTAATTGGGTCTAACAAGAAGTGTTGGCACCGAATTTACAGATGTATCAAAGTTTAGTTTCGGCCTCAGTATTGTGTTCCTGTTATTACCTATCTTTTCCAGGTCTCAGTCTTAGGAAACACAAATAGTTTAACTCACCTATTCCACCACTCAGTTTTCAAACTTATGTTAATGATCATGTGGTCACATAAGTTACCCTTATAGTTCACTAGAAACATGCCAATAATAGGAATAAAGCATGTCCTTTATATTTATTTTTAATGTCTGGATATTAATTTCCAAATATAGACTAGAATTATACATATAACAGAGTAAAAAAATCTTTAAATGTTCAAATTTTATTAATTGAAGTATAAATGAATATTTATTACTGCAAGAGTAAAGTGTACAAATTAATGATGATTGAATCATTAGACATGTATAAAATAAATAGCATTTCAAGTTTTTTAACAGGAAAGAGATTCATCGTATTATGATTAATTTTTAAAAGAGAGGCTATTAGGTAAATAACTTCACTAGAGACCAACTGTCTCATCCTTTCTGAGCAAACAAATGTTTATAAAAATTCAAATAATAATTGCATCAGGTCACTCAAGTTGTGGTAATAGAATATCGCAGGTGGGTGGCTTCAACAATAGAAGTTCACCTTTTCCTTGTTCTAGAGGTTGGAAGTTCAAGATCAAAGCCCCAGGGCTGGTTTCTGGTGGGTCTTCTTTTCCTGAATTGCAGGAGTCACCTTCTCATTGTGTCCTCAAGTGACCTTTCCATGGTGCGTGCACTCTGATGTCCCTTCCTTTTCTTATAAGGACACAAGTTCTGTTAGATTATGACCCTACCCTTTAGATCATATCTACCATTTTTCACCTCCTATCTGCAAATACAGTTGTATAGGCATTAGGGCTCAACATAGGAACTGGTGATGGTTAGGAAGCAAAGTTCAGTCCAAAACAGTAATGTAGGGTAAAACAGTAACAGCAATACCATTTTGGTCTATGAGCCTCCATATAATTAAATAAAGTAACACTTAAGAACTGCAATAAGGTTTAGTTGTTTAATGCCATTTAATCTGGTCTTTTTAAAAAAAAGTCTTATGTAGCACTTCTTCATATCCTATGTAGGACAAATTAAAAGCATATCTTCAACTTTTTCACCTGAAAAATCCACGGGAAAGAAAAAAATCCAAAACCTTTATGATAAAACATCTTCAGTGCAAATATAATAAAAATGAAGACATACTTTGAAAATTATGTAGGAACAAGTGTTTTGTTCTTAGCAATAAAAATTCAAAATGATAGAATTTATAGTTTTGAGTTAATAGAAGTTCAAGTTTTAAATAAAAATGTCAAAATATTTGCTTTAGATTACAAGAGTTCTCCAAAGTTTTAAATGAAGCTATGGATACTATCTGCAAAATTCCTTCTAAAAATGTGTACAAAAAGTGCTACTAAATTATACAATGCCATACTCAAAAAGGTTAATAATATAATTTAACATGTTGTTTCTCTATCTTGAATCAGGTACATGTAAAATAACTAGAGTCCTTTTTGCCTGTGATAACATGGCTTACTAAGAGACTTTTTGGTTTCTTCTAGCTAAGTACATATTATTCTGCTGAAGAAACACTCACAGAATGAAAATTCAGTAAAGGAAAGATCTATGCATTTGACAATGCAAAGAGTGAGTGAAGGAGAAGCTCACAAACATGCCAAGTTTTATGCACATCTTCCAGTTGTGTGTTCAAAAAGTAATAAAGTCAAGCAAGGGTAATGAGAAAAAAATTACTGGAGACAAATTGGGAGCCACTTTCATCTTTCTCCTTAAGCAATAGACAGACTGTGAGACATACAAGAGATTCTACACCTGCTGGCAGAATGCTGGCGTAAGAGTGGACCCAGAACAGTTATTACATGCTTAAATGACTTCTTGGACAAAAAAAAAAAAAAAAAAATATATATATATATATATATATATATATATATATATATATATAAAGGAAAAAAGACTTTTGTGTTTTGTGTTTTGCTGTATGCGAACTAACCTAGAATGTATCACTAACAATGGTTACCTACAGAGAAAATAGTTAACTTGCTGGAAGCTGCTAAAAAAGTTCTTTAAAGTTCTGTCACAGTGTTTCTCATGTTATTCTCATTCAAACAACTTACCGAAATGGAAGATGCTAATGGAAAGTCAAAGACAATTTTGTTGTTCTGAAAGTCAAATATATCACTGTTACCATGTTTCTACCTGTAAGCTAAAGGACACGTTTTTCTCTAGTAGTTTTGTGATGTAGTAAGTGTATGTAAATAGTAACACTGGCATCTATATTTGTATCTCTTTCTGTATCTATACATAGTCACCACCTTAAATCTGCCTCTGAAAATATTTAAAATGTACACTCTTAAAGCAGAAGAAACTTTGTTAGATTGTTTCAATAAAATTTTTGTTACCATGGATGAAATCTTAAAGTTCAGGAGAAAGGACAAGAAAACTTAACAGTGGTGATAATCACATACACTGGTAGAGTCAGGAAATTTTATTTGTTTATTTATTTTACATTTTTACTCATCAGCCAGAAGCATCAGTTTTCATATCACTGATGCATAGTACATTGAGGTGATGTTCCATCAGCATGCTCTCAAAGATAAAATGTGACCACTTCAAAATTCTAATTAGTAGCATTATAATTAAAACCACATTTCTCCCTGATAGTATTTCAGATTTACTTTTATATGCCAGAAGTCCATTCTAATTATGGTAATCTTTATCTCTTGCCCTGATTTCAACCAACTTCTGATTTTGCATCCCCATACTGAATTTGGTCAGATGTGTGGTGCCCCTCCATCCAATATTACCTTGAGGGACAAGAAGATAAGCGAAGAGGTAAAAGGAGCCCTGGCTATCTGAATGTTCATTGTCAGCATCCTCTGAGTTTTGAGTTTGGCTAGGGCAGCAGAAATGTAACAAAAAATTCATGTTAAAAAAAAAAAAAAAAGAAATGGTTTCAATATGAAAATACCCATGAGTGAAATGGCTGATTAAAAAAATTATGTTTTCTCTTCACTATCCCTTCCCATTGAAAATTAGCATGTATCTTTGCCCATCCAACTAACTTCTGAGTCTGGATTTGAGCCAATTGACTCATTTTTATAAATTCCCAACTATTTGATGTACATTCAGTGCAATTCAACTGCCAAGCAAAACTCTAAACATAACCATAGATGCAGGATTTTAAGAGGTCAAGGAAAGGGATTTTGGCAAACAAGACTGTTGACAAATGTAGACCTGCCAGAGTGTGTCAAGTTAACAGCTGAGGATGGAAAGCTGACCAGATGGATGACAGAAGGCACACCTCAGAAAAGAATGATTTTAGTATCAAGGGATGATGAGGGGCTCTCAGAAAACTGATGATGCTATAAAACAATGTTCATTTTACAAAACACTCCTTATCTTGTTATAAAAATAAAATGTGACATAAATATAATTAATAACAACTAATATTCATTGAGTACTTATGTCAAAGCTGTGTTTTAAGTATTTTTCATGCATTCATCTAATTCTCTTCATAGCAACTTGAGGAAGTAAATGCTACTATTATTCTTATTTTATATGTGAGCAAATGGAGTTGAAGAAAGGTTATGCAACTTTCCCTGGGTCACACAGCTAAAAAGTGAATAAACTGAATTATATTGAAAAATTTACAACTTAATAATCAGTATGGGTCATTATTTTATTTTATTTTTTTATAATGGGTGCATTCTAATTTTAAAAAGATAAATAAATAGAAGGGAGACAGCTCAAGGAGAGGAAGGAAATCAGGAGTAGGGTGAGAGAGCAGAAAAGGGAAGTCCTGGGGAATGAAATGGAACAAATTGTGTCATATGCATGTATGAATATGTCACAATGAATCCATTATTTTATACAATTATAATGCACTAATAAAGCATAATAAAGTTGAAAAAATAAGCTTTTAAAATGGAAATAAATAATTGGTACATTATTATAATTATAACTGAAATCTTTTACAGGGAACAATAGATTTTAGCTCTTTTATACCACTTTTTAAATGTTTTAGGCTATGTTCCAGAAGTTTTATATCTTTTATTGAATCTCTAAAACCTTATGAAGAGGTGCTGTTATTATCCCCTTTTACAGATGGGGAAACTGGAGGCTCTGAAAGGTTGAGGACAGACCCAGATGCACACAGCTGGTATGTGGTGAGGCTGGGATTCAGTACGAGGTGGGCTGACTCAGGCCTGCTCTGCCATCACACCACCGTACTGTTTCTCATATAACCCTACTTATATGTGAGCTTGTATATAGATAGATAAGTATAGGTATGAAATGTGATAAAGACCTAGATATAGGCTGATAAGTGCATTTTCTTTCTTTTTGTCTACTTATTTAATTATTTATTTTGAGGAAAAGGAAAAAGAAATTTTTTTTGCTTTGCTAGCAAAAGAGAAACAGAGGGGACTCCTGTCCCAAGGGTTGTGATTCTCCCCATCAGGGGGAGCAGGGTTTTTTAAAAGAGGTGATTGAAAGGCTAATTCGGGAGATTAGATTTTCTGGTGCCTTCCTGGAGGTCTGAATTACTTCGGTTTCTGTGCTGGGTGTGTGCTCATGAGCCAGGTACTATAGCACATGCCTATAATCCCAGGGATTTGGAGGCTGAGACAGGAGGATTGCAAGTTTATAACCAGCCTCAGTAGCTTGGAAAGGCCCTAAGCAACTTAGTGAGACCCTGTCTCAAAATTCAATAACAGATAACTGCCTAGGACAGGGAAGAAAGGCAGTCTGATTTCCCCAGAGATTAGCAAGGGAGAGGGAGAGAGGAAGAGAAAGAAACATGTCCATTCTAAAAATGTCTCAGTGGCAGAGCAGCAAAGGCTATAGTCAAAGCATAAAGGGGACCACTGTCACATTTCCCACTGTCAATTTCTACATTCCATTTCTATGGAAAAGAGGTGACAACATCCCTGAGCTGCTTCCTAAGAGAGGATGAAATTACTCAAAGTCCTTGTTCTCTATCAGGTGGGGCAAGGACACTTAAAGGCATTCAGCATTAGGGCAGTCCAGAGGTCCATGATGAGGCATGCATAGGGCAGGGATCAGGCTAGGATGACAAAAAACAGAACAGCAAAGCATTATACTTTTGTAAACAATAACATGACATCAATTAGTTTTTCAGTCAAACTCTGAAAACCATGAAGACAGTAACTAATTAAAGCTTAAGACTGGATTCAACATGCTATTGATTTGTGAGCAGAGGTCATTTAAGGCTTTAGAAATGATAACAGAGTTGTTAGAGACATGCACAACATTTAGTTTTTATAATGGCACAGATGTCCCCTAGAGCAATAGTTAAGATATCTATGTCATCTGATTCCTATAAAATGATTTTTTCATTAGCATTACCTCTATGTTTAGTGAGGGATCCTTTCAATGGTGCCATTTAGGGATCTCTTGATAAAGTTAGTTAGGGCTTTTGTGTGCAACATTGCATCTTTTAGACCAATCTGATGGATAAATAACGGGGCTAGATAATATTACCAGTGAAAAATAGATTGACTTTACCTATGTAGGAGATTAGGAAACTTTGTAGGTCTATGAGATCAGGTTCAAATTGTCTCAGGACAAACTCATGACTCTAGAGTCCTTTGTGATAGTTGTTACTAGGCACTTCCACACAAGAACCCTTTCTTTAAAGCCTCCAGATTTACTTTCTTTTGGTAGGGCTAACATAACTGTACATTTTAAGTTACATTTAAAAAAGCTTTGTCTTTACTTTTAAATATTATGTATGACTGTGTTTTGGTTATACTCTTCTTCAGGTGTCTAAGATCAAGTTGTTCTTATCTGCTATCAGGGTCAGCTGAGATTCTCCAGAGATCACTCTTGGCAATGTGTGAGAAGCCTCTTGGCTCCTTTAACTTTCCTCTACCAGTGGGGCTATCTTTGAGAATGGGTCAGGGTCTTGCTGACCATTTGTGGCCTCCTTTTGAAGCATCAGGGACATTTCCCTCTCAAATGACCCTTTTCTTTGCAAAATGTGTACTGGTTGGCTTTCTGTTCTCTAGGGTCCTTTTGATCCCCCTGATTAGACAGTCAGGTGACTCATTGAAATTGCAGGGCCCTCAGGTTCTATCACTCCCTGGGTCCTTACTGACTTTATAGGGCAAGCGAAAAATGTTGGTTGCTTTTTTCTTGGCTCTTTTGGATCCTTGATTGTGATCTCCAAGTTTTGATTTTAAATACCTACCAGGCTTGCTTCACCAGTCTTAAATTGGGAATAATTGGATATAACTTCAATGTCTACAATTTTACAGCTACTCCTTCCATTTTATTTGGAATGTGTGAGTATTAGTAACAGTATTAGTATTGGAAAACAGCATTATATCCTATCCATCCTGTAGGTGATGGCTTATTGTCTTAAATTAGTTCATGTTGTTCTGTTAAGAGTAGTAATTCTGCAAAACACTAACAGGCAACGGTTATAAAGTTTTATAAGGAAAATATAAAATGAACACTAATTTGTGTTTGGTATCTCTTTAGCCCCTACATAGATATATGGATCTATATATCTATCAACTCAATTACATACAAGTTCTACTTTTTAAAAACTCTTTTACAAACCTAAAGATCTTTTACAATTTACTCAAAACTTTTCTTAAGATTTTATTATATTCCCTTTTTATTTTGAGATCATAGCAATTTTTACAACAACAACAACAACAAAATCTATCTTTTGAACACAAACACTTTAAGGTTAATTCTAGCCTACTTTGGAGCCATTCTAACATGGAGAAGGATGAGAGGCAGAACCTTAACTCTTGATACATCTTCAAGTGTTTTATTTCTGAAGTTGATCTTTGCCTGTTTTTTTAAAAAAATGTGTCATTCTACACAATTCTCATGTATTGCTTCCTGAGTCTATCTGAATATCAGTTAACATGACACAACATTACATCTGAAATATGAATCAAACAGAAAGGCTAAGCAAGTTCTTAGCTTCCGTTTTTGTGGGAACAGTGGCAGAATGTTTTCATGTTCCACATTGTCAACCTTTGAACAAATCAGGCTCTTCTGATTACCTTCTGAAAATACATTTTAATTCCTGTCAGGTGTAAAGAGTAACACAAAATTTATATATAAGTTCTTGATAACAGATTACATTTATTCAGTTACAAAATATTGAGTAACATAAATATTAATCAAACTTGTTATTTCTATATAAATCTGAAGGAGACTATTGCTACAGACAATTTTAGTTTGGAGAACATCAAAGTGATTTCCTAAGCTTTACATTTTAAAAGGCTTGTATACTTGAAGAACGTGAATATCCAAACAAGCTAGTAATGATTAGCATCATAATTACACAGATGTCCTTATATTAACTAAGTTTAATTTTTGAAGTCAAAATTTAGAATCTATAGTGTACGGTAACAATAATCTCATGTCTGCCTGGGTTAGTGCTATGGCTTGGCTGTGAGGTATTCCCCAAAAGCTCAGGTGTGAGACAGTGCAAGAAAGTTCAGAGGAGAAATGATTGGGTTTAAGAGTCTTAACTCAATCAGTGATTTAATCCCCTGATCGGGATTAACTGAGTGGTAACTGAAGTGGTAGGGTGTGGCAGGAGGAGGTGGGGATTGGGATATGGCTTTAAGGTATATATTTGTATCTGGCGAGTGGAGTCTCTATCTCTTTCTGCTTCCTGATTACTGTGATGTGAGTGGCTTCCCTCTACCACACTCTTCCACCATGATGTTCTGCCTCACCTTGAGCCCCTAGCAATGGAGCTGGCCTTCTATGGACTAAGACCTCTGAAACTATGAGCCCCTGAATAAATCTTTTCTCCTCTTCAATTGTGCTGGTCATGTCCTTTGGTCACAGCAGCAAAAAAGCTGACTGAAATAGTTAGCATTACAAGGAAAAAAAATCAAAGGAGAATCTTAAATCTCTTATACATTTTAGGAAACAGTGCTAATCACCAGAAATAGACTTGGTTAAAGCAAACAGATATAAGCCAAGTCTTCAAATGGCACTGGGGCCCTTCTATATCAGATACAATGTGTAAAAGAGAGCACTTGTTGGTTGCCTTGATGGTAAACCTACATAAACCATTTTACAAAGTTTTACAAGACACTTAGACAAGGCTCAGACAAACACAGTTCTCAGGTGTATACATATTTCTAGTCACATATATTTAGGGAGTCAACTATATTATAATAACTTAAAATAACAGTTGTTCATTTAACCAGTTACTAAGTAATCATTTCAAAGACTTTTAAATAGGTGCAAACCCTAATTCCTTTAAGACTTCATTCCCCTACATAATGAAGCCTTATGAAAATTATCTTAATAGATAAGAGCAGATCACTATTTCAGACTTTGCTTCATATCAGTACATTAAAATTTCAATAACCTTGACTAATTGTGCTAATTATTGCCAATTTAATCACATGCAGACTTTTTGAGATTTACCTTCCACAAACCTTCTGCAATTTACTTAGACATTCTACAACTCGTTTACATTCTTCCTTTTGTCTTTGCTTTCATCTTGTATTTTAGCACAAAATATTACTTTACCATACAAAGTACTTTTATCTTTTAATTTTCTGCACTAAAATATGTTCCCATACCTACAACTTTCTTATATCTCTTTTCTAGTTTCAGACACTTTCTTAAATTCATATTCTGAAACAATCTTTATGAATGTTACCTACACGCTTAATTTACATAACAAATCTACTTCTAGGAGAGGGATCAGACCATCTGACAAAGGAAACAAAATAAAAACAAACAAAAACCAGTTCCCTTCATTTTTTTTTTTCCTCCCAGGTAGCATTTAAGGGGTTGGAGCCAGAATATTTTTAAGCCTGACATGTCTCCCTTATCATTATCACAAGAACATCAACTTTATGTGAGTTCCCCACTGTTGATTGTACCCAAAGCTCTAATGGAGAAAGCCCTTTCCATCCTTTTCTTTAAGCTTCTTGAAAATTCCTTTGCAAAGACTGCTGACAAAACATGTGTTGGCCTTATTTTCTGTTTTTTCTTTTCCTTTCTTTTCTGGGTGATTGTCTTTTATCCTGCCAGTCTCCCTGTGCATTTAGTTTGATGAGACACTGTCATAGCAAGAATTGCTCTGTCCCAGTGATGGATATCCCCTGGTCAAATGGATGTTCAGTCAGATCTTAAAAGGGGAGACCATTCCTGTCCCCAGGTCATAAACTAACAGTTCTGAAACCTACTGCTTCATCCTTAGTGGCCAGCAGCTTCTACCCCATGGGCAAAAGGGGCTGGAAGGCAGGGCAGAGGCCACGTCCTCTTTGCCCATTTTTCTACAGCCCAGGCAGCTTTCCTGAGATTTTTAGTTGGGTGTCCCTGACCAACAACAAGATGATCTGTGATTGCCTGGGGCCAGGCTGGGACACAGTGCTTGAACTGCCAGCATTGGGTTGAAAAAATTTAAATCACTTAAAAAAACAAAAACAACAACAACAACAACAACAACAAAAACGTTTCTTCTGGTGTCCTATCCTTGCACAGCAGAGACGGTTCCCTTTTGAATCTTCAACTTAGTTCCTGACTGTTCAGACTTTCCTTATGCAACTCCATAAATGCCTATATATGCAGAATTTCTTTCACTTTACCTCTGACAGACCAACTCCAACTGCAAGATTGTGTAATATTTCAGATAGCCACCCAAAGGCCAGATCATTATAGTAAAACAACCTCGTTTCCTTAGACAAGCTTATACCCTTTCAGCCAAGATCTTTCCCAAGAGACTGCCTATAGGATCAACACAGCATTACCCATGTCCAAAAGAGACAATAACAGATAAAAACAAAAACACAGACAGCAACCAGAAGGAATTCCTGAACCCAAGGCTAACCAACAGATGAGAACCTAGAAAAGATCAGAAGGGAGTAAAATCACTAGGTTCCAGAGTATTGCTTAACTGTGACTCCTACACCACTGGCATCACAGATGTCCCCACAAAGAGGGACCAGATGTGTGGAATGAAGTGTCCTGGTGGGCACACCGGGGGGCTTACCAGATTTCTAAGGGTGTCATAACTTTACTGTTTTCAGTTTCCTTTTTCTCAACGTGGTCCAAGATGGAGCAACCTCTACTGTTCAAAGATAGAAGGAGTTTCCCTAAGCTTCTGCAGCTGCTGGGATGGTCCCTCAGTCACTCCCTTTACTTACAGGAATAGCTCCTCTGGTTTGACTGGAGGCAAACTCACCCATTTCCTAACTCTCCTGCAGTTGGTTCTCAACAATTTCGCCAACTTGCTTCCTCAGCATTCAAGTAGGGTTGCTCAGAGTGCCAGTCCTGATCTCAGGTCCCATCTGGGGTGCCAGTTTCTTATAGAAAGCTTGGTCCTCCTCCCTGATGCCAATCCAATAATGAGGACATCATTTTGAGAAAAAGGAAAGAGAAGTGTTATTGCTTTGCTAGCAAAGAAGAAACACACAGGACTCCTGTCCCAGAGGCTATGATTCTCCTAGGCAAATACATGTATTTTCATGTTATAGCTTCAAAACTAAAACCCAATTGACTATTTCCTTTCATTCTTTACGAGGAAATGTTGGTTTGCATTTTAGTAAGAATTGTTTGCTTCTTGGAGTGGAAAACCCAGCCACACTAGTTAATCCAAAGGCAGGTTGGTCACCTTAATTGTATGGTAGCTCCATCCCTACAGTGCACTCCACTCTAAGGGAATCCACTAGAGGAAGACCACCTCTGACTGCAATCCTCTGAGATGTAGTTGCCCAGCTATGGGAAGATTGTTATTAGAAGGGGGGTTTCATCTGTGAGTTGGTCTGGGAGGCAAGAACTTAAAGAACTGTCATGGTGTCATCACTGATGGATTTTGATCTTATTCTCAGAACTTTTTCTTCCTCTGCACTACATATTTTTATCCCATTTTTAAATTGAGGTAAAACTTGCATACCCTAAAATCCACCTTAGTAAATGTACAATTCAGTGATTTCTGGTACATTCACAAAGGTACAATGATGTCATCCCACTACCAAGTTCTAGAACAAGCTATCACTTCAAAAAGAAACCTCAGACTTATTGCACTCACTTCCCATTCTCCTCATCTCCAGGCCTCAGGCAACTATAAATCTCTCTGTCTGTACAGATTTGCTTTTCCAATTTCATGTACACTGGATCATACAATGTGTGGCCTTTTGTTTCTGGCTTTTTTCACTTAGGATAATGTTTTCAAAGTTGAAGCATGTTGCAGCAAGTATTAATATTTCATTACTTTTGGATATACCACATTTTGTTTATCCATTTATCAGTTCATCTATGATGAGGTTAGTTCTACATTTTTGGTAATTATGAACAGTGCTTCTATGAGCATTCATGTGTATTTTTTTTTAATCTACCTAGGATTGAAATTTGAGTCACATGGTAACTCTATGCTTAACATTTTGAGGAATTACTGAACTTTTCCAAAGCAGTCACACCATTTAACATTACCACCAGTAATATGAGAGGATTCCATTTTTTCCACATCTTCACCATCACTTGCTATTGTCTATATCTTAATTACAGATAACCTTGTGGGAGTGAAATTGTATCACATTGTGGGTTTTATTTGCATTTTCCTAATAGTTAATGACATTAAGCATCTTTGTATTTATTGACAATTAGAATATTTCTTGGAAGAAATCTCTGTTAAAATGTATCCATTTGGGAGGTTATTTTTTGTTGAATTTTAGTTCTTTCTATGTAAATGGACACTCATCTCTTATTTGTTATATGAATTACTCCCAGTCTGTAGGTTGTCTTCTCACTTTCTTGATAGTGTCCTTTGGTGCACAATTATTTTTTATTTTGATGAAGTTCAATTAATCATTTTCTTGTATTGCTGTGATTTTAGTGTCATATCTAAGAAATATCAGAAAGAATTATGTTTTTTTTCCAAGAATCTTATCATTTTTAGCTCCTACATTTTGGTCTTTGATTCTTCCATTTATTTTGAATTAATTCTCATATATTCTGTGAATTTTCATTCCAAATTCATTCTCTTCTAAGTACATTTATAGCCATCCCATTTGTTGCAAAAGCTATTCTTTCCCCCACTGAATTTTCTTAGGCACACTTATCAAAGATTAATTCACTGTAAATGTGTGGGGTTTTCTGCACTCTCAATTATATTGCATTGATCTACATGTCTACCATTGTGTCAATACCTCACAGTATTGATCATTGTAACTTTTTAGTAAGTTTTGAAAGTAGGAACTGTGAGTTCTCCAACTTTGTTCTTTTTCAAGTTTGCTTTGGCTATTTTGGTCCCTCTGATTACCATGTGATTTTTTTTAAGTAAGCTTTATTTTTCAGAGCAGTTATAGATCCATAGCAAAATGGAGAAGGTATAGAGAGCTCCCATAAAACCCTGTTTCACCCACATGCAGCCCCATCTCCCACCCATCATCAAAACCTTGCACCAGAGTTAGTACATTTGCTACATTAATGAACCTACAGGTATATATCATTAGCGTCCAAATTCCAGAGTTTACATTTGGATTCCCCCTTGGTGTTGTACATTTTATGTATTTTGACAATATATAGTGACTTGTATCCACAATCATAGTATCAAGCAAAATAAATTTCTCCACCCTGCTCCCAAATTCTCTGTGCTCCACCTCTTCATCCCCCTCTCAACTCACGGCAACCTCTAGTTCTTTTACTGTCTCCATGTTTTTGCCTTTTTCAGAATGCCATACAGGTGGAATCACACAAGTAACTTTTCCAGATTCTCTTCTTTCACTTAGGAATTTATACTTAAGGTTCCTTGTGTCTTCTCATAACTAGATCAGTCGTTTCTTTTCTCATTTGGATGTGTCAGTTTGTCCATGGGTTGCCAGTACTGAGGGAGACCTTGGCTGTTACCAAGTTTGACAATTACATGTAAAAGTTTCTATGAAATCTTCATGTGCAGATTTTGTGTGGATATGTTTTTGACTTGTGAGGATAAATATCAAGGTGTGCAATTGTGGGATCATATGGTAAGAGCATGTTTAGTTTTGTATAAACTGCTGAACTGTCTTCCAAAGTGGCTGTACCATTTTGCATTCCTAACGTCAGTGAAGGAGAGTTGTTGTTACTTCACATTTTTGTTAGTATTGATAATTGTAAGATTTTAAAATTTTAGTTATTCTAATATGTATATAGTGGTATCTCATTGTTTTAATTTGCAATTCCCTAATGACAAATGAGATTGAGCATATTTTCATATGCATATTTTCCATCTTTTATCTTATTTGGTGAGGTGTCTTTTCAGGTTTATTGCCCATTTTAAAATTTATTTTAAAATAAATAAAATTAACTTTATTTTATTCTTTTTCCCACATTTTTTATTGGTACATTATAGTCATGCATACTGATGAGATTTGTTGTTGCATATTCATACATGCACACAATACACAACATAGTAACATAATTTGGCCAACTCTTCTTGAGTTCTAAGAATTGGCTGTATATTTTGGAAAACAGTTTATTGACAGATATGTCCTCCACATCTGTGTTTTCTTGTATCATTCTCTTCTTCTTTTGTGTCATTCACAGAGTAGAAGATTTTCAGTTTAATGAAGTTCAACTCATTAATTATCTCTTTCACAAATCATGCCTTTGGTATTCTATACAAAAAGTCACTAACATTCCCAGGTTTACCTAGGATTTTCACCTGTGTCATCTTCTGGGAATTTTATAGTTTTGCATTTAACATTTAGGTAACTACAAGGCTTTGAATGTCCCTTACAGAATGTATGTTGACATTTAATTCCCACTGTAACAGTACTGAGATGAGACCTATAAAAGGTGATTTGGTCATGTGGGCTCTGACCTCATTAATGTACTAAAACTGTTGTTGTGGGAATGGGTTAGTTATTGTGGGAGTGGGGTCCTGATAAAAAGGATAAATTTGACCTGATTTCTGCTCTCCCACAGGCTCACAAGTCTTCTGCCATGAGATGGTGCAGCATGGAGGACCTCAGCAAATGGCAGTGACAGGCTGTTGGACTTCTCCTCTAGAACTGTGAACCAAATCATCTTGTACTATACATTTAGGTATAGCAGCAGAAAGTGGACTAAAAAGTAAAGATAGGGGGCTGAGGTTGTGGCTCAGGTGTAGAGCACTTGCCTGGCATGTGTGAGGCACTAGGTTAGATTCTTGCCACCACATATAAATAAGTAAAATAAAGGTCCACTGACAACTGAAAAAATATTTTTTTAAAAAAAGTAAAGATAGAGTTCATTTTTCAAGTTCATTTTTGTGAGAAATGTAAGGTCTGAGTCCAGTTTCAATTATTTACAAAAAGATGTTCATTTTTTCCTGTTTACTGAAAAGATTTTCTTTCTCCATCAACTTGCCATTGCTGTTTTGTCAAAGATGGATGGATTGTATTTATATAGATCTATTTCTGGTCTTGCTGTATTGATATGTTTGCCTATTCTTTTGCCAATACCACACTGTCTCAATTATTGTAGAATTATATTGTTTTAAAGTGAAATATTGTCAATTCTCCAAATTTGTTGTCCTTTGATATTGTTTGAGCTGTTCTGAGTCTTTTGCTTTTCAAAGAAGTTTGAGAATCTGTTTCTTTGTAAGATAGTTACAAAATAACTTCTTGGAATTTACACTGGGATTGATTTCAAAGTAAAGATCAAACTGGGGAGAACTGACACCTTAACAATGTGGAGTCTTTCCAACCACATGTATTATGAATATGCAAGGTGCATCCATCCACATAGGTGCATATACATTAAAAGCTGTGAATGTCTACTGGATAACTGGCCACTTCATCATTGTGCAATACCCCTCTTTATTCCTTAAAAATTTCCTTGCACTGATATGTGATATATTTGGAATATGTATATATTTTCCCCCAGCTTTCTTTTGAGTGATGTTATCATGGTATATACTTATATATCCCTTTACTATTAATCTATATGTATCTTTATATTTTAAATGGATTTCTTGTATACAACACATACTTGGGTCTTTCTTTTTTTAATCCACTGTGATGATCTCTGCCATTCAGTTGGTGCATTTAGACATTCATGTTTAAAATGATTATTGATATAGTTGAGTTAATATCTACCCTATCCTATTGGTTATTATTTTTTACTCATTGCTTTTGCTCTTTATTCCTATTTTTTGTCTTCCAATACTTTTCTTTTCTGGTTGCAATTGAGCATTTTATATGATTTAAGTTACTCTCCTTTCCTAGAATATCAGTTATACTTCCTTTTTTAGTGGTTGCCTTATAGTTTGCAATGTACATTTACAAATAAATCCAATCCCATTTTCAAATAGCAGTATATCATTTCACAGGCAGAGGAAATGTCATATAATAACAAAATATCCCTAATTCCTCCCTCCTGTCCCTTGTCTTATGATGTCATGCATTTCACTTATGCACAAAAAGATGTAGATACATAGATACATGCTGACATATGTGTTTATGTTGTTTCTGATATTATTCCATTATAGGCTTCATTTTTGAGACATCAGCAGAAGTATTACATCTTATCTAAGTCTAGCTAAGGATTTGCAGATAGTATTCATTTTTTCAAAGAACCAATTCTTGGTTTATTGACTTTTTAAAATGGGTTTTCTGTTCCCTATTTATTTCTGTTCTGATCTTTATTATTTTCTTCCTTCTACTATCTTTGGGTTTAGTGTTTTTTTTTTTTCCTAGTGTTTTAAGGCATAATGTTAGGCTGTTTATTTGGGAACTTTCTTCTGTGTTAACACAGCATTAATTGAGATAAAATTCCCTCTTGGACCTACTTTTGCTGTTTCCATAGATTTTAATATGTTGAGTTTCCATTGTCATGTGTCTCAAGATTTATTTCCCTCTTTGATCTTTTTTTGACCCATTTGTTGTTCAAAAGTATGTTGTTCAATTTCCATATTGTTAAGTTTCCTAAGACTAGTCATGTTATTGATTTCTAGTTTCAAATTATTGTGGTTAGGAATAATACTTGATGTAATTTCAATATTCTTCATTTTTTTTAGACTTGTTTTGTGGCCTGGAGAATATTACACACAGGCTTGGAAGGAATGTGCATTCTGCTGATCTTGGAGAGGATGTTCTATATATGTTGGTTAGATTCATTCAGTCTAAAGTGCAGTTCAAATCCAGTTTTTTCTTATTGATTTTCTGTCTTGATGATCTATGCATTGCTGAAACCGGGGCACTGAAATCCCCTACTATTACCGTATTGCTGTTTGTTTCTTCCTTCATGTCCATTGGTATTTGCTTTACATATTTAGGAGCTCTGATGCTTAGTCTATCTATATTTACAATTATATTTCCTCTTGATGAACTGACCCTTTTATCAACAGATAATGACCTTCGTCTCTTCTACAAGTTGTTGACTTTAAGTCTTTTTTATCCAATATATTTATAGCCATTCCTGCCCACTTTTTGTTACTATTTGCACAGAATACCTTCTTCCATCCCTTCAGCGTCAGCCTTTGGTTGTCCTGAAAGCTCAAGTGTTTCTCCTATAGGCAGCCTTTAGTTGAATCTTTTATATTATGTGTTCAGCCACTCTGTGTCATTTGATTGAAGAATTTGACCCATTTACATTTAGGTTTATTGACAGGTAAAAATTTACTCCTGCCATTTTGTTAGTTGCTTTCTGGTTGCTTTGTAGATCCTTTGTTCCTTGATTCCTCTTTTATTGCCTGCCCTTATGATTTGGTGATTTTCTGTGGTATTAAGTTTGGCTCTTTTTTTTTCTCATTTACATATCTGTCATAGGTTTTTGCTTTGTGGTTCCCAAGGGGTTTACTTTAAAGATCTTACAGTTTATTATAGACTTTGTTAAGCTCATAACAAGCTAACTTCAGACATACATAGACACTCCAGACTTTTACCCTCTCCCCTATAATTTGTATTTTTGTGGTCACAAATTATACTTTTTATATTATGGATTCCTTAACAACTTATTTGGCTATGGTTGTTATTGACTATTTTGACTTTTAACCTTCATAGTAAAGATTCAAAAGATTTACATACCATTAATTGTCACGGGGCATTATGAATTTGTGAATTTACCTCTGCCAGTGAGTTTTGTACTTTGATATGTTTTCTTGATAGTAATCAGTTCCATTGCCTTTCTGAAGCTGAAGGGGTTCCTCATAGGAAATCAGTGCCATCACCTCTGAAAGCAGTCATGTCCCCAGTTTTTTCTTCCCATTTGCACAAAACCTCAGTCAGAGGTGGGAGTTTAGGGTCTTTTCTGGGTTTTAGCACATGCACAGCCCTGGGCATATACATAGCCTTACATGTGAATGTAATTTTTCTATATTCCCATAAATTTTGTTTTCAAAGCTCCCAATGGACATCTCTTTCTCTATTTTTTACTTTCAAATTTTTGGTTAGGTTACTGTTTGCTCCATCTGTTATTCACTGCCTCAGGCATGATGTTAAACAATTGTTGCTGATTATTTCCAACAAATTCTCATGGGCAAGAGGCTATTTGCATTGGCTGAGCTCTGTGTCAGGTTAAGAGAAGAAGAATCTTTCAGAGAACCATCAGACATGTCCAGTAATGATGGTCTGCCTCTTCCAGGGGCTGATAGGTTGCTGGCTGGTTCTGTGGATGTGGGTTGTTGGTTGTCAAGGCTACCATGAGCTGGGAAGTGGGAGTGAGAATAGGGCAAGCTAAAATGCCAGAAAGCCCACTGCTCTTACTGAGTTTCAGCCATTTGTTCTTAAATAAATGCTCCCCAGATTGATGGAAGTCTTTAATTGATTTCTGGAATACTGAAAATGTCGATTCCCTAGAGAAATCCTAAAAATTCCTGAAATATTATCCCTAATGTCCTCATTGCTATTATAGAGGGAAGGATTTTTGGACATAGTTTACCATCAGCAGAAGCTCATGGAACTTTGAACAGCAGATGAAACACTGCCTAGGTCAGATTTTGAAGTACATGCAACACCACAGTAATTACATCACACGTGTGGCTAATAAATGAAGAATTCACAGAGATCAAAAGCTTTTGTTCCTGTGATCACGATGAGAATAATGTATCCTTTTCAGAAAGCTGAGATTTCCTGATAGCTGTGAATCACAATGAATGATGATGTGGTGATTCTTTACCTTAGAGAAAAGAAACTGGTATTCTTTATAAAATGAAGGCATCTGGAAGATGTGACACTCTCTCATCTTTCACATCAGCAGAAAAGCCAGAATTAGCTCTTGGTTCCTTCTAGTTCTGCTTTTGGTAGAATATGTACCAGTGTTCTGGAAACCACGGATTGCTGCTTAGTAGGGAACTAAAGGGTTTGCTGTGTGAACAAGGAGACTCTGCTGTAACTTCGGTTTCTCTTAAATACAAAGAGAGGGTAATGCACAAAACACTTGTGAACCATGACATTTTGAAGCTGTGGGCCACCCCCAGCATAATGCTCAATAGATCTGACCAAAGAGTTCTTCATGTAAAACACCTCCAGTAACCAAAGACAAAAACTGGGTCTATCAAAGGAATTCATTAATGCTAATAAAATGTGGGTGATTTAAAAATTAAAAATGTAATATATTTTATTATAGATAACTGCCTCAGCTTGAGTTATATACTTTACTTGCAGTTAAGTTTGGTATATAGATAGCTGTATGGTTTTGTTCCACTCTGAACAGTACCCTAGGTCTCTTAAAGATACACCTCCAAGTCTTAGAATCTTTGAGTCATTGGTTGGTAGATTCAGATCCTTGCATGGGAAATCTTATCCATGGGAGATAAGAAGGTCTTGAAGTTGGATGCTAGGAGGTCTGGAAGTTGCCTGCTGCTTCTTATGTAAGCACTTCTCTAGAATACCAAGAGAGAATGTAAATATTACCTAAAGGGGGCCATCTGCTCTCCTCTCCCCATTGGTCATTGATTTTTGTTGGAACACAAAAATCCTTTCCTCTTCAAATTCCCAGTCTGTTCACATACACTTTACTCCAGTAGTCATTCACTGCCACAGGAAAATGGCAACTAACTTTTCATATGACAGTTAAATCCTATAGAAATCATTGTTGCAGAAAGATCCATCAATAGATGCTAAAGGACTGTAAAATTTTCAGGAGAAACAAGATGTGTGTAGTTACTAAGCATCTACCCAGAACATTAATTTCAAGTGATTAAGTTTATCCTTACCAGTTATAAGACATAGTGCTGACACCAGGAATCCCTTGGTAGGGTACACAGAGAAAAATGTGTCATTTCAATGTAAAAATGCATAACTTCATGAAAATCATAATATCAGAAAACCTCAATTAAGGGCCATTCCATGCAATAAACTTTCAGTATGCTTCAGAAGTGTCAGTCATGAAAGAGACAGAAAAGATTGAAGAATTGTCCTAGATTGGAGGAAACGAAGGAGAAATAATCATTAAAAGCATTACAGAATCCTTAATAGGATACTTGAACAGAAAAAAAAGGAGTATTAGAAGAAAAAATTACAACATTTAAATAAGGTCTGCAAATTAGTTAGTAATATTGCACCTATGGTAATTTCATAGCTCTGATTGCTGTAGTACAAATACCCAAAGTGATACCATTAGGAGAAGATTGATGAGGGACTGAAAGCAAATCTCAGTACTAGTTTTGCAACTTCCTGTAAGTCTAAAATTAGCACAAAATAAAAAGTTCAATGAAAATGATTGCACCTAATTTTTAATATCTCAAAGGATTTTTCATTCCCTTAATAAGTTTTGTCATCTTATTCAAAAATTTGATATTTTTGAACACGATATTTTAATGACATGGTTCTTGCCATACTAAGTTGGTGAACACTTTGAAAAACTTAAAAGGATTATGCCAAGACAGGATTGTATTCTTGAATTTTTGTGATACTTCTTTCAAAGTTTGGGTTATGCTCTGTTTTGTGTTAAAAATGCATTATGCACACATTGTTGAACTAACATAGTTTACAATATATGTGGGATTTAACTTAGAAAGCTTTCATCTGAATATTATGTGGAATAGAGTGCCTTGCTAAATGATGCTGTAGATGAAATTCTAATTCCTTAAGGGACTTCAGAATTTATTGCTTATAGATTAAATGCTTAAACTCTGAAAATTCAGTTTTGTTGGTTTTCCACATTTAGGAGGTGTTTAAATGCAAACAAGACATGGAAAAATAAAATGGTTTATGTAATGTTATAATGTGTAGTTAACTATAAATATGGGTAGTTATTATGATTTGGATATGGATATGGGTTGGATATGATTTGGATTTGGGTTGAGTGTGTTCCCCAAAGGTTCATATGCTAGAAACTTGGCCCCCAGTGCAGTGGTGTTGAGGTGATAGAACTTTTAAGAGGTAGAGCCTGGTGGGAGATAATTAAGCTATGAGGGCACTGTCCTCATGAATGGATTGATGATTTCTCTTGGGAGCTCTAGCTTTTATGGGACTAGATTAGTATTATGAGAGAAGATTGTTATTAAGGAGGTCAACCCAGGCACTTGGTTTCTGCACCCAGCCAGTTCCCTTTCTGCTACTTCAGCAATGCTGTGACACAGTCAGGGGGCACTCACCAGAATTCTGATCACCATGTTGTTTGGACCCTCCAACTGTCAATAATTGTGAACCAAATAATCTTCTCTATAAGTTACCCAGTCTCAGTCATTTTGTTATAGCAACACAAAATGAAACAAAACAGTTATGAAATCCTAGTTGTCTCACCTGTGAGGAAGCATCAACCAAATCCATGCTCCTCGATCTTTCATATGCATAGAATTTTTTTTGTAAAAATGAGGATTCTGATTTATCAGTTCTGTGGCAAGCCTGCAATTCTGCATTTCCAATAAGCTCCCAGGTGATGCCACTAACTGTTGTTCTCTCTTAGTCCTGGGATGACATTTCAAGTAGTAAGGACTTAACCGTATGGAAAGGAAGTGCTATGGATGATTCCTGTCTACCACAGAAGTAAACCTTCAAAGAAAAGGACTTAATTTTAAACAAATGAAATATTTAAGTACTTAATAAAGGCCATAAGTGTTGATAATAAAATTTGGGAAAATTTCACCAATAAAACAAACTCTGGAGACAGGAAGTGCTACGTATGACACACATGTCATCTCAATTAACATATTAATATAACCTAAGATGAAACGTGGAAAGAAAAGAGATCATGGACTCAATCTAAGATCAGGGGAATCAGTCAGAGCAGGAAGGGAACACCTTTTAGGCATACAGAAAGGAAGATATTTACCACTGCCACCAGGGGGCGCACCACCACAGTGTTTCCAGGTCGGCAGCGTCTACATTGAGTCATCCTCTAATCTTGGGCATCTGGTAACAGGCTGGGTGAAATGAGTTAAGGAAATCAGGACAACACTGCACAACATGGAGCCGTTGCACTGATCTCGAGTATCTGATGAAGAGGACTTAGTGATGGGTCATGTGCTTACAACTCTTAGGTTGTTACAGTTGACAGCTGAGCTGGGGTTGAATTAAAGTGGATTCTGCAGTCAGATTCAAAGCCTTGGGACATGGGTTTGCTGTGATTATCCTCATCTGGATAACATATGCTGGTGCGAAGAGGCAACTGATTTTGTCACCTCTTTCCTTTGAAAGTTGTGTAGTTTCAAAATGTTCCATTGCTGCAAAATGTCCAACTGAGGACGGGTTTTCACTGTCTAATTATTAGTGAGGAAACTGAGGGAAGAAATGGTTACACTTTAGATCTGTGACCAAATTAGAATCAGAAGTTCAATTTTATGCTTTAGTCAGTGCCCTGGTCTGCCTAGGGTCCCTCATAAAGGAGCCCTAGGACCAAATGCTGGGAGATGCTCACATTGGAAGGCAGGCCTGGAGACCTGGACCGAGCTTCTTCTCTGTCCTGCCAAAGTCAAACCATGCCACTTCCTCCAAATTAAGTCAACTCCACTTAACTGCTTACACATGAGCAAGTTCTTTTAAGCTTTACTTTTAAAACTAAAGAATAGGACATATTGATGGGAGAAAATTATATCAAAAACTATTGGAAAGTACTAAACAAAAAGTGAAAATCCCTCTTCATTCATTACTCCCTACCCCAAATCTATCATCTCATCTCTAGGAGTAACCATTGCTAACCACCTAAATAAGTGTGTGTGTGTGTGTGTGTGTGTGTGTGTGTGAAAATGTAAATCCTCAGAGATGTCAGTATTCACAATTTCAGCCACTTGTTCATGTTATTAGGATCATTCATATATATGGGGGAGGGGTCAATCATATATATAAATAGATAGATATACACATGGGTGTGTATATATATATATATATATATTCTCACATACATACATATATAAAGAGAGAGATACATATTTTGCTGAGTTTTACATAATTCATATTGCACTTACACTATATATCATGGCATATCAGGAAGAGGTTTTGAAAATTTAAAAATTAAAAAAAATACAGATCTATTTTCTTAATTTAAAACATTCAATTCCCAAGCCTAATATTTGCATATTAACAAAAATAAGACACAAGGCTCTTCCTGGGCTCCTTTGCCACACTCAGCATCGGTCTGTCCACGTTTACATGAACAAAATAAAATTAGAGGCATCTGCATGTTTTCTTTCTGAATGATCTTGATAGAATGAACAAATTGCTCAAATCATGAATACTTAATTTTTGTCCTTTGGGGATTTAACATTTTAATCTCTATTATTTCCATGATTCTAAATTATATTTTATAGGAGTCATTGTTTTTTTAAATAGTACTTGTGAAACAAGAGACATAGGCAAACCTAGAGGGTGTGTGTGTGTACACTCTGCTTTTATTTCTTCTAAACAACTAAAACAAGCCATTTAAAAATATGGACAAATATAATCCAGGTAATAGACTTTTCCTTTTAGTTTTGCCCTCCAGGATCCACCAGAAATACATGCCATACTGCCCTTTCTCAAGAACAGCAGGTCTCAAACTTTACTACGGAAGAATTCCTGGTAGCTGTTAAATAGTACACCTTGCCCATTTTCCCCAAATCCTATTTGCTCAGGAAGGGGTTGGGACAAGCTCCCGTGTACTTTTTACGTCCACCGACGCTGGATTGAAAGGATGCTCCATGACTGTTGAGGATTAGGTATGCTACCATTCTACTTTCTTCTCCTTTAGAAACAGAAAAGGAAATGGAAATGTACAGGAAATGGGTTGTACTGACTTTTCCCATTAAAACCTGCCTCAAATTTTTATGCACTTCTTAGGAATTCTTCTATGCTTACCTTCAAGAGTGAACCCTTGAAGTTTTTCAGTTTACCTGTCCTCCTGCAGTCACCCTCGAGCTCCTCCTTATGTAGGGAAACCGGTTTGAGAAGGGGTGGATGACTGTTTGAATTTCAGCTGAAGTTCCCTACAAAACTAGCCAATCTGGGAGGCCATTTGTCTCAGATCCAGATGCAGTGGTTTGATTATTCTTGGCTTACACTAAACTTGGAAGGGAACTGAAGCCTCAGGTAAGAAAAAAAAAAAAAAAACTGTACACCTACACAGCAAGTAGAGAACAAGTCACAGCTGTGCACACTGGACAGATCTCAAGGAAAAAAATCTGAGCCAAAGTACTCTCCATTTCCTGAAGTTCAAGGACAGGCAACAATGACCTAGGCTGAGAAGATTGGGGAGAAGGGGTGGGGGATTCCTGCCTGGCAGGGGATTGGAACAAAGGAGACATGGGAAACATGGGAGAAATGGGGTCTGGGGCAGAAATGTTCTAAGTCCTGATTTGGAACTTATTTGGTAAGTTTATGTACATACATAAACTCGTTGAACTAAAGGCTTAAGCTGTGTGTTCATTTTGGTATATGTAGATTATAACTCAACAATTGCTTTAAAAGTTGTGAATATGGACATGGTTCACTGGGCAAATGATCAATACTCATATCTGTTCAGTAAAGTAAAAACAAATTATTAAACCCACACAGCTGGTTAGGATAAAATTAAAAATTGGAGATGATTATGAAATAAGTGGTTTCTTTGAATTCCAGTCGTAAACTGAACACCTAAAATAATGGGAGCTTGCCTTGTAGACACAATGCTTTCAAAAGACATGATGTGGAGCATTGACTCACCACACAAGAGTGATGATATTTTTCCCCCCTTGGTAATGCTACCAGCTTAGGGAGTCTCTGAAGAGCAGGTTTTACCTGCCTTGCCCCCCACCACCTTGTGTCCCTGGGGATTGAACCCAGGGGAATTCTACTACTGAGTTACTTCCCAGGTTCATTTTATTTTTTATTTTGAGACAGGGTCTTGCTTAGTTGCCCAGGGTGACCTCAAACTTGAGATCCTTCTGCCTCAGCCTTGGGAGTTACTGGGATTATAGGTGTGTTCCACCATGCGGGGCTAAGCAACATTTGAATGATGCAATGATAGAAGGTCTGGTCACTCAAGTGCATCTGAGGTCTGTTCCAGGAATGTTCCATGTAAGAGTTTCTTCCTTTTATTCTCCCACCTACCAATATTGGTCTCAATGTGTTTAAAGAAAGCGCTTTGTGAATGCATCTGCATTATTCCTTCGAGGGTGGTCTTTCTTTGCTTGGGGCACATCTCCTTGCATTACCAAGCAGCCTCAGCAAGGAGGCTGACTTGTCATTTCACTAAGCTAAGTGACTTCTATGGTTTTCTCCTCCTCTGCCTTCCCCCTTCTACACCCGAGGCTTGTCTGTTTGACACAACTGGCAATGTTTGGTGTTATGGAGACACAACCTTGATTTGTTGTGGAAACTGCTCTGTCAGGTCTGGGAACTGTGGGTGAGGGAAAGTTGGTCAGAGAAGTGTCTTATCTATGTACAGATAAGGCCCCAATCACTGGCTGAGAGAAGGTTTGACCTAGGCTGAGAGTCAGCAAATGTGGCCACGGGGGTAGGGGGGGCTTTTCATTTTCTGTTATAAAGGCAGAACTTTGAGAAAAATGGACCATTTCTATGCCCCACATCAGGCCCAAAGTCTCTGATTAGAAATAAAACCAACATGCTTATGGAAGGGTTGGGGGAAGCTTGTGGTGAGTCTAGCAACCAGCCCAGAGTGGGGAAGAAGCTTTGTGAACACACCTGTCATTCCTGGGAGGATTCCTGCAACTCTCAGGGCAATGCTGCTTTTTCTAATCAAAGTCATTCTCAGACCCAAGTATCAGATCCTGGAATTTTCTTCTTAAGGCTCCCCATACAAAATGTGAGATCAAAAGCAAACCGATGGAGGAATAAAAGGCAAAAGCCACCTCAGGCCCAAAGAGTATACTGATTGTGAAAGATCATAAGCACATTCTTCATTCTGACTCCTGCTCCTTCCAAAATTTGGTTTTCTGGGGATATTCCAAAGACTAGGAGGGGCAGGTACTACAAAAATTACTGTTTTCCTTGGTAGTGGAGCCCCTGCACCCTTCAGGCTATCTCCTTTCTTCTCCAATGCTGATAGGGAACTCGAGATCTTGTTCCACTCCAAACTTGGCTGATAGAGGGGTTGGGTGGAGACAAAGGACTTTCCTGATGGCAAGCAAATTCCACCAGAGAAGCTGCCACCAGGTGAAGTGAGGAGTCCGCAAAGGCTAGGGTCCTGTCATGCTGGGGACCCTAATCTCCCATTTGTCTTCCCTGGGTGGTGGTTGGCTGTTCTGGGATCTTTCTCTCTGTATTTACTTTACTATCTCCCTTTGCTCTGAAATCTGTCAAAATGAATAACCTGGGGAGGCTCAGGCAGGAGGATCAAAAGTTCAAACTAGCCTCAGCAACTTAGTGAGGCCCTAAGCAAGGTAGTGAGATCCTATCTCAAAATCAAAAATAAAAAGGGCTGGGATGTACCTTAGTAGTTAAGCATCTCTGGTTTCAATCTCACCACCCCCACAGCCCCGTTACAAACAAAACAAAACAAAAAAAAACCCAAAAAAACAACAACAACAAAAAACACAATTCTCTGACTTCTCTAGTTCACCTGGTTCACACAAGTGTTTTCTCTTTTTCAGGGAATTGCCAGTTCCTGGTTTCAACTGTTCTCCCTCTTGCTCCTTTCCTATCACCCCACCCATCAGCAGATTACACAATTCTTTTTGCCTATGGCATTTTCACCCCCTGAGCGGCTATTCATTTCCTAACTCAATTAGTTCCAGATTCTCTCTCTCACCTTTTGAGAGAGTTTTCATTAGAAAAACACCATCTGAGTGCCTTTCCTAGATAGTTGGACTCTTCTGAGCTCCTAAACTCTCTTTTCTGTGTTTCCAAATGCTTAATACAGCAATGACACAAGACACCCACTCCATTCAGGATGAACTCACATATTTTAAGTCCTCCTTAGTACCTGGTAACCTAAGCAAAAGAATAACTATGAAGGGCCTTGTAGGGAAGGTGCTCTGCGTGTCTGGGATGAGTCTAAGCTGAACCACAGTAAATAAATGATATGCACAGAAAGCAAAAGTTTTCTACTGTTGCTGGGTGAAAGGGCCATTCTATGGAAATGGACCCTCCTAGGACAATCTACTTAGTCCTTTACTAGATCCTTGCTTTTGGTGGATGTGTCAGGGACCTTCTGAAGGCTGTAGGGTAAAAGATCAATCATCGTGGGGCCATATTTTTATGGGGAAACCTGTACAGAAGCTTCCTGCTTCCTCCTTCCTCCTCATCTTCCCAAAGCCTAGAGGTAGATTCCCTGATTTGGTCCGATTCCATTCAGTCCCTCTTGTTTCATTTTCATTCCCCCACAAAGACATCTCCTTCTCAGGACCCTGTGTGACCCTATGGCCACCGCAGGGAGGCACCTGGGAGGAGGCCAAGGAAACCCAAGGAGAGAGGGTGGGCTGTTTCTGACATCACTAGGTGTCCCTCCAAATGGGCACCTACGCAGGGCTGTGAGGCCCTCCAGTCTCTAAGGCAATTAAAACCTCCAGTAGGCAGGATCAGGAAGACTAGTAGCAGGGGAACTAGGACTCTAACCTCTGATGCTGATGTCCCCTCAGAAGACCAGGGTCCTCTTCCTCAGGATGACCAGGATCCTCAGGGTACATTTCCCAGGGACCTTGCCAGCGGTCACTCTTCCAGCAGCCCCAGCCCTGGGCTTGGTCCAGTACATTAAAGAGAGAAGTGTAAGCCTGGACCAGAGGGGGGAGCCAGGACACCCCTAGTGAGCCACAAGCCTCTGGGGAGGCCTGTTCCAGGACCTGAGTCTGACGCGCAGGGGGATCCCCACCAGGGGGCAGAGGGGAACCCGGGAGGCCCGCGGGAGGAGGCGAGATTGGAGGCAGGGCGTGGGCAAGCTAAGCTCACTCGTGTATCCCTAACTCGGGGCAGTGGGTGGGAGGGGGCTAAAGAGACCCTCGGTTTCTCCGAAGTTTCAGAGGAATCCTCCTTCGTGGATTTCTTACCCGCTCCAGCTCCTGTGCGTCCGAAAGGAGCTCCCATCCACCTTCCCCTTTCCTTTAGCACCCGAGGGCTTAAGGATTGCGCACCCCGCTCCAACCCCAGCCCAGTCTTCTCCCCGCGCCCCCTCCCCGTCGTGCTGGCCAGCTCTGAGCTGCATCCCTGGCACTGCCCCCTGCCCGCGCTCCCCCCAGCCGCCGACCCGGGCCCACCAGCCGCGCGGTTGCAGGCTGAGGGAAGACGCACTCGTCCGTGCTCCCTGCTCGCTCGGTGCACTCGGCGCGGTCCAGCCCTGGCCCCGGGTCCCCGCGCGCGAACCATGGAGTAGGAGGGCAGCCCCGGGACGCGCTCTTGCAGCCCGCGAGGCCGGAGCCTGTCCGGGGTGGCCTCGCCAGCCCGCCGAGTTGCCCAGCGGCGGGCCCTCCTCCCGCCGGTCCTTCCCCGCTCCTCCTCCTCTGCCGCCGCCGCCCCCGCCTCCCGGCCGCCCCCGCCGCCCCCGCCGCGCCGCCGCCCCAGGCCGAGCGCGGGCGCGGAGCGTGGGAGCCATGGCGCGCGATGAGGAGAGGGACCCTGAGCGCCGGGAGGCGGCAGAGCGGGCGAGCGGCGAGGAGGAGGAGGAGGGGGGGGAGGAGGGACTGAGCGATAGCGACGACGAGGGCGACGACGAGGAGACGGGCAGCGGCCAGGAGGAAGGAGAGGAGGAGGCGGCGGCCGGGTGGGAGCGCAGCGAGGAAGCGCTGCTGCTGCGCGCAGGGTTGCCTCCAGCCGCCGTCCCCGCCGCGGCCGCCCGCGATAGGAGCGGCCGCCTCCTGCCGGGGCCGCCACCCGGCAGCCCGAGGATGCAGCCGCCGGGCGACGAGGACCGCGCGCGCCGCCGCCGCCGCCGCCGCCGGAGGGACCTTCTGCTGAGCCAGCTCTGCTTCCTGGCCTCGGTGGCGCTGCTGCTCTGGTCGCTGTCGAGCCTGCGAGAGCAGAAGGGTGAGTGCTCGCTGTTTGCCCCGAGTGGGCGCTGCGGCTCCGGCGGCTGGGGCTGCCGGGGCTGGGCGCCGGGCTGCTGCGGTCCGCAGGGCTGCACGGCCGGGTCAGAGCCGCGGGGGTCGAGCGGGCTGGGTTGACGCGCGTAGGTGCGGGGCACCAGGACACCGCTGCCTGGCTCAGGGGCTCCAAAGGAGAGGTCACACAGCGCCAAGACCGCGTTAGTGGAGAAGCGGCGGGCAAGCGTGGGAGCCTGGCTGCCCTGGGAACCTTTACCTGTGCCTTTTGCCTGTGTGCGCCTCTTTTCCGCGAGCTGGAGGGACTCGTGGTGGCGGTGGTGGCGATTCTTTCTCTAAAAAGCCTCCTAGGGCCAGTAATAAAGTTGTCCTAGTAAGATTCAGTACCTGTGCAGGTAACCACCTGTATACTCGGGCTCGGTGGAGGCTTGAAGGGGGCCAGTTGAACCGCTTCACATATAGTTCTCCATATAGCACGGGCAGACAGTCCAGCTTAGAAGCTCCTTACCGCCTTTCCTGAACAGGTGCCCGCAACTTCGGGTAGGAAAAAAGTGTTAGCCATCCAGTCACGGTTTGGGAATGGTCTTATGCTCTTGCACAGACTCATCACCGGGAAGACATGGACTCCCTCTCCACGCTCCCTTTTGCGGACTTGCTGCGCTGAAAGAAATTATTTTGGCCTGATCACTTATCACTCTGTCCACTCCTTTCCCATGCTGTGCCCTGGGTCTGCTCCTTCACACACAACTTTGGTTTTATCTTTGTCCTTGGCCTTTCTGGAGCTGAAATAGACCTTGTAGAGAAATGTGCTGAGAACAGTTGTCCACTAAAAACAATTCGGACTCAGGGGTGCAGCTGTCTAAGAAAAAGAACGAGAGAAAGACTTGGAAGAATAGCTGTTGTAAAATGGTTTTTATATCTCAGCCCTTCAGGTGGTGGGGTTTGTGGAAAAATCAGCTATAAAAATGGTTGCAAGAAAAAGAGTTACAAATATGTGCTGTGGTGTTAAGATAGACTTAGCTCTGCTACAAGGTGGTGTGAGGTGAAGAAAAGACATTTTGGAATTGATGGTAACATTTTTTTTAAAGATGCCATCAATCAAAAAAGGGATCTCCCTCAAATTGACTGGTGTCCTGCTTCATGGTGAAACCAGATGGTCCTTCAGGTCTTACCAGACCTCTTAGACTTCATCATATATGGTAATAGGAGAGAGGCAGTCTTGGTTTTCAGTGAAGGCTCAAGACTACAACACAGCTTTCCGAATCCCAAATCATCGGCCATGGGTTCTGACATCAGGAAGGGGCTGAGTCTATATGAGGAAAGCAGGATTTCTCTCCAAGGGCAGATTCAGACCTGCCAGGCATTAGCCTGCTGACTCTCACCCAGTTTTTATGAGTGAAAACCCAGTTGATAGTTCATGCCATCTCCGACCAGGGCCCTACCAAGTCAGTTACATGCCGGCCATTTCTCTGGCATGTTGGAACTCCATGAGTCACAGGCTTCTCACCACTTTCCAGGATTTAAAAGACATTTTTTTTTTTTTTTTTTTTTTTCTGGATGGAGACTGTGAACCTATACAGTTAAGTAGATCAATGACAGGGGCATGCTCCACCCATTCCCAGGAAACCAGGCTATCTGGAGGCAAAAGGGAATCAGACACTCTGCAAACTTAAAGCCTGGTGACTAGACTGTCATTTTGAAATGGCTTCCCCAGAAGTGAATTTTCTGCTTAGGTGCCACTGACTCTTTCAATTCTGTAGCCTGTTCCCTTTCCCCCATTTTTATCTTTCCCCCTTTCTTCTCTTAACCATTAATTTGCTTTCCCCCCTCTCACTTCCTCCTTACCCCCTCCCATCAATGCCCAGTTTAGGAAAACTGCCTACCCCAGCACCTGAGGATCTAATTGGGAAAAACCAAGAGTGTTAAGAAGGATGTGGGCCAACCTCTATTTATTGCTAGTTGTGATTCTATCTCCAGTCACTTTCCTTCCATATGACATTGATGAATTCAGTATGTGATGCACAGAAGCATTTACATCAAGACACAGTTTTTTTTTTAAGATAATCTCTAACAAATTAATTAATGCATGTGAATCTGGAAATGATGATATTTCTGCTTGTGAAATCATCATTGTGCATACATAAACATTTGAAAAGTGATTCTTAACTCTGGAAGCTCAGGGGCTGCTCTTCTTAATAGTCCAGTGTAAACCATTTTGATGTGAATGAAAAGTTTGGAATTTAGTCTTGTTTTAAAGACTTTGTGATTCAGAGAGGCTGAGTGATTGACTTAAAATCACACACCAATTGAGGAGTAGAGGATAAACCAACCTGAAGTGACCTGACTCTGTTCTCACTTCTGTTCCCTGGTACTCATGCCACAATGTGGGTGTAGTTGTAATATTTATATAATCCTGTATGGGGGGTACTTTTACAATGATCAACGATAATATTATTTATTCACATTTAAAACTATGTAGAGTTTATTCAAGATAACATTTCAGTACCTTGTTTTCTAACACATTGATCTTCCTCTCCTATATAAAGGACAGTTCTTTTACCAAACCAAATAGAGATGTGTGGCACTTATGTTACATAATGTTACATAACATTTCTAATCATATGGGATCTGAGATCCCTTTCTTGACTTCTAACCAAACTCAGATTTGGTTATATACTGAAAAGTTTTAGTTATAGACTGAAAAGGTTTTCAGTAGATTTAGTATTTGGTTGCACATAGTATAGAAACTAATCTATACTGTGTTTTCTCCCCTGTTGAGATGGAACATAAGGGTTGTTTAATTTAAATCAGAAAGGGTTAGTGCTGGAATCAAGAAAAATCTTAATTCTAACAATGACTTAATTCTAACAATAATAACTAGAATTCAGTGGACTCTTAAGTGTCAAACATTGTGCTAAGTATACCTTATATGAATTGCTTTATTTAATCTGTACCCTTTTCAGACAAGTGAGCCTTCAGCAATGGAGTAAGACAAGTCCCAATTTCCCTTTTTAGTTGTTGTGGATGAAGACTTCTTTTTTGATCTTTTTTCAAAGTCAATTGAAGTAAGGTGTTAGGTTTGCTAAAAAGGGTTTTCTTTTATATTTGCAATGAAGATGAATTACTTTGTGTACTTTGAGTGGTTTAAAAGGGCTTAATTTTCTTTGTTATAAACTACCTGGCCATCTTTTTCTAGAAGGGGTTCTAACTCAGTAGTCATTGTAGACATTCTCTCTAGAAGGTTTTCAGAGGATGAACAGTGATTAAGAAAAAAAAAATATATGCATACATGCATACATATATATGCATATATATTTTTTCAGATATTTTGAGTTTTTCTATGCCAGTTATTATTGCTGTGTAACAAATCACCCCAAAACTTAGTAACATCAGTTTTTTTTTTTTTTTTTTCATGGATACTTTGGATCAGGAATTTGGAAGGGGCAGAGTGTGGATAGCTGTTTTCTGCTCCATTATGTCAGTGGCCTCAGCTGGAAAGATTGCAAAGCTGGGCGACTTGACAGCTGGATTTGGAATCAGGAGAGACAGCATCACTCCCACGTCTGAGGGTCGATGTGGCTGTTGGCCCAGACCTACACGTGGCCTGTCCATGTGGCCTCTCTGCCTGGCTCAGTTTGAACTTCCTCAGAGCATGGCAGCTGAGTTCCAATAGCAAGTGTCCCAAGAGAACATGGTGGAAGTACATGGCAGTTTTTCATCCAAGCCTCAGAAGCCACATGTTGCCACTTCCACTATTTTCTGCTGGTCAAGGCAGTGACAGATGTCAGCACAGGTTCAAAGAGTGGGGACATAGAACTACCTCTCACTGAAAGGAGAAGTATAGGGTCATAGTGTAAGAAGAGCTTGTGTGGTGGGAGATATGGGTGTGCCTGTCTTGGGGATGTCTAGGGCTCTGAAAGAGTCATAACTTAGGAGCAGTCGCAGACATTTCTCAAGGTAGGTAATGGTGACGACAACATGTATACATGCATGCATTTATGTATATGCACATGTGCACACACATAGGTATGGATATTGTTTTTGAAGTGTCTCCTGATTGGCAAACTATTAGCTGATGTGGGGGCCAGAGGTGACATTTGAAGAATGGAGGGCAGTGGAGATTTGGGCTACAGATGAAATTGCATTTCCGAGAGCCAGTCTTTGCCTGTTTGACTTTGTGACTTCTCATTCTTTAGAGGACTTAAAAAGAGGACTGCCAGACTCTCCAGCTTCATCTTCCCTCCTCTCACCTTACCTCTCCTTACTTCACTACTCCAGCATTTCTTTTGCTTCACAAGAGGTGACTCTTCTGGCCTCAGATCTCTAGCCCTTTGCTGGTCTGCTGTGTGGGGGCTGCTGAGTTCATCACCACAACGAGTTATTCCTTCATTTCCTGCCCATAGGGCCTTCTTGGACAATACTAGGTCCCCCATTGTGTTCTCTAAATACATTGTATTTTTCTTCATAGCATTTATCACAGTTGGCAATTATGTATATATTTGGTCATGATTTGAGTAACATTCCTCTTCAATAGATTCTGAGCTCCAGGAGTTCAGGGACACTATGAACTATCCTCACCTCTGTCACTCCAGTCCATCATAGCTCAAAGACATTTGTTAAATAAAGAGGAAAATATTTTTTTTTAAAGTCTGTTAAATTCCAGTGCTTTAAATTTCTAAACTGTAGTGCTCATGATAAAACTGGCTACCCTGTGCTAGGAGCCTTTAAGCAAGTGTACACTTTAATTTCATAATTTATAATTTTGCCCTGATCCTGCAAATTAGATTTTTTTTCCTCCCATTTTTCCTGCGGTAGTACTAACCTGAAGAAAAGTGGTGTGCAGCCGGGCATGGTGGTGGTGGTGCATCCCTGAATCCCAGTTACTCAGGAGGCTGAGGCAGGATTTTAAGTTGGGGGGCCATCCTGGGGTACTTAGCATGACTCTGTCTCAAAAATTAAAAAAAAAATTACAACAGACTGGGAATGTAGCTCACTTCCTTAGCATGCTTGAGGTCCTAGGTTCAATCCATGCCAAAAAAAGAAAAAGAAAAAGAAAAAAGAAAAGGCATTTCTGCCCGCTGTTAGTTGGTTAAATGGGTTAAATGGCAGGATTCAAACTGAAGCCTACCTGTGTCAAAACTTCATGCTGCTTCACTTTCCAGCCTTGGCTGAGGAAGATGTGAATAGGAGATGGGGAATCACCCTGCCTTTTTCAGTCAACCAAGGAGAGTAACAGAAGGTTGGTTTCATAGAAGCAGTATTTTAGAAACACACTGCTTTTCAACCTTTTCTATTTTCTGCACAAACATATATAGATGTGTCTCTTTCCTCCTGGCTTTTCTTAGCTGCTCATCAACCCAGATTTTTCTCAAAGATTTCCTCTACTTGCAAGCCTTGAATCCTTGTGGGAAGATTTTTTTTACCCTGGAGGGTTGGCAAAGCCAAAAGAATTGCAAAACCAGCTATTTGCTGAGAATTCCAAGGCCTGGTGGAAGTTGGCTGATAGGACAGGATTTTGGCAAAGTCTCTTTTTCTGTAAGGATATTTCTTTTCCTTGAGTGCAAGAACCACCCACCCCAGACACAGGGGTGTTAATAGTACATAAATTTTCCTAATGGGGAAACTGAGGTATGGAGAGTTTAGAAAATGTCTCTGAAGTTAGCAAAGCAATGGGTTGTGCTGCCAGGAAGGTAATTTGAGTTTTTTTTTCCCCTGGCCTGTTCCTGCCTTCTGTTTCTGTAGTTTATTGGGCAATTATTTTTATTTGTTGTTTGCAATAGTTTCAAACAGGGTTTTATCCTGTAGCATTTGAGAATGTGAAGTGTTAAGGATTCAAGTGGAGGAGGGTTTCCTATGAGCCAAGTTGTAATGGGGGCCATGGGTCTCCTATGGTTCTGCCTGTTTTCATCTTATTCCTCTTTCTGTTTCAGGGGTTGCCCAGCTTTGCTCTGTTGCTTCTCCTGGGGGCATCCCATCCCTCCTTGGCCACCCTGACCCTTCCCCCACCCCTTTCAACTGTCTCTTTAATAAACTCTCTTCAGTGGAACCCTTTGAGGGAACTCCTGCCTGGATCCCCAAGGGTGTCAAACATAGGAACTTTTGTCCACTCATTTGTTACACCCATGGCAGATCTTTTGCTAGTTGCTGAGGTGACCACCGTGTCAGAGATGGGCACCCAGAGTACTTACTCATTCTCCTGGTTAAGTGAGAAGAGAGACATCACACAACTAATCTTCAAGAATTATGAGAGATAAAAGTGAGAAATACAGTGTGGCCTGGAGGAAGTCATGGTGGTCAGGAGGAGCTAGAGCCTGGAAAATAAAAGGAACTAGACTTAATAACACAGTAAATTCATAGAAAAATGGACCACAAATACAGGCAGGCAATTTATAAAAATGCAATTGCAAATGGGCAATTGACACAAGTAAAACATTTTAAACTTTAAATGACAACAGGGAAATCTGAATTTAAAAATAATGAAATACTAGTTTTTATTTATCAAATAGGCAAAAATTAAAATGTGATAATATCAGGTATTGGTAAAGCTTCTCTCTCTTTCACTTCAAATGAGGGAATATACTGGTACCCCAGATACCATGGGGGACTGCAATGAGGTGATGAGATTTCAGGCATTAACCTTCCAGGAAACCATGGCCTCTAAAGAGATTAATGTTTAGAAGGGATTGTTACTGAATACGTGTCCATCTATTCACCACTCTAAAGGGGCTCAGTAAATGGAGGACAAGATGTCAGGGCAAGAAGAAAGATTGATTTGGTAAGCTAGCAAGGCTGAGAAGAATGTGGACTAGTGTCTTGAAAGACCATCTTAACACAGGTTTTAAATCAGCCTTGTGCTTCTAGTTTTAGTCTGAAATGATGAACGAGGGGTGAGTGCCCAGAAAGGCATAGCTTTTATTTTTTTTCCCTAGCAAAAAATTAAAGTGTGGTTAAATACAACAAGGAGGCTGTGGGGCTAGGTTTTCTTTGAACTGTAAGAACGACTGCAGAATTAGAAAGGTCGAATATGGATTTCTGAAATGTGGGTACCTGTATGTACCTGTGTACCTGTACGCACCGTGTACCATGGAGCAGGTCAGTCGTGACCTTTTGAACTCGGGAGTTTGAGGCCTAGGAGGAGAGCTGGAAGAAACAAGGGAAAGCCTACATCATTTCTGGAGCTGTCCAAACCAGTATAAGTTGCTTATTTAAATCATGAAATTTAACAATGATTCCTTGCTTGTCAATAGCTCCTTCTGCCTAAGAGATGGTGAACAAATAAAGTCAGTTCATCTGTGACCTAGTTTGGGGAATTTCCCTTTTGCAACATTTGCAACGTTTCTCTTCATTTCCCCCCGTGTATTTCTGCATTGTTTGATCCTAACAAAAGTCATTTTCACTTTAGTGAGCTGGGCAGCCATGAAATTTAAACCTGTGGAGGACAGGAAAGAATAAAATGCGTGAGGAGCTGTGTGGGTGACCAGTTAAAGGAGGTGTCAGAGACTGACAAATTGTCAAGAAGTCAATAATGCCACTTTCCAGACAGAATGTGAAACAATGAAGTTTGGATATTTTGACTTTGCAAGCTGGTGGAACATCTAGCTGACAGTTGATGATAAAGATTATAAGCAGTTGCAGCCACAGAGGAGAATTTGAGTAGTATACAAAAGGGTGGAAATTGTATCTTTGATGAGATCTGTGGTTGTTGGTCTTCCCTGCAAGTGATAATTACCTGGGTAACTTTGAACCTTACTCATATCAAGTCCAATCCCCCAGAGATTCTGTTATAATGCTTTTGCAACCTGGTCATTGGTATTTCTTTTTTTTTCAAAGCGATCCAGTTGGTACCAACATAAAATCAATGCTGGCACTACTGGATTAGATTAATGTTTAGTATTTACCTTATCAGAGCCATGGAAATAAATGCTCTTTGTGACTGAGCTATGAAATACACTGTGCTTAATTTTCCTGTCCTGAATGTAAATTAATCTTTGTCTGCTTAGTTTTCTAAGGGTTTTGCCACAATTGAAATCCAAACTTTTCTCCACCAGCCTTGATCAATCTCTATTTTTTTTTTTTTTTTTGGTGGTGTTGGGGTTGGAACCTAGGGCCTTGTGCATGCTAGTGAACACACTGAGCTGCATCCCCAGCCCTCCTAGTCTCCTCTTATATGTACAAAAGAATATTATTAATTAAAATTATTAGTATTACTCAAAGAAGTTTTCTTTTAGAAGAAATATTTCCCAGGTTCTGGACTGTTCTAGTCTGGACAGGTTGCTTGTTAAGCTTGCTGCCCAGCTGATTCCTTTTGCCATCACCCTTTAGCTCCATCCTGCATATTTCTTTCAGCTGCCCCTTATGTGAAACACCCTGCTTCGTGGAAGCCTGTATATGCCTTTTGGGACTTATTCCTGCTTTAGTGGTGTGCATTTGGGGGAACCACACATTTCAGATGTCTTCTACAATAGGGAGTGTGGAAAGTCGAGGCTAGAGACCTCATGTGTTTGAAAATATATTTGTTCTACTGCCAGGCTTACTAGATAGGCTGGGTCAAAAAATTAGGCTGGAACACATTTTCCTTGGGATTTTGAAGGCATTGTGTGGATGTCTTCCACCTTCTTTGAGAAGTCTTTTGCTGTCCTAGTTTTTGGTTTTGAAATGTGTTTTCTCCCTCTTGAGAGCATGTGTGTTATGTGCTTTTTCTTAATATGCTGTTTGCTCCTAATGTCAATCTTGTCACAATTATATGAGCAGGGGAGGTCTGTCTTCTTCCATTTCCTGGATCCTTCACCAGATTTCTATAATTGGAGGCAAATGTCATTTAGGTATGGAAACTTCCCCTTTTCTCCATCCTCAGTTCTCTCCTCTCCTCTTTCTCGATCATCTATTATTTTGATGTTTAACTTCCTGGATTGAGCTTCTAATTTTCTAATTTCTTCACCCATTACTTTCATCATTTTGCTCTAATATCTATAGGTTTTCTTAACCATTTCTTCCAACTCTGACGCTGACCTCTTAATTTCTGCTGTTACATTTTTAATTTCCAAGACCTCTTTTTTCCTTTTGCAAGTTACTTTAAATAGTATCCTGTCCTGCTTCATTAATACAGTATCATCTCTTTTATCTCTAGGAGTATGCACAGTAGCTTCTGAAACTGTCTTTACCCTCTGTGGACTCTCTTTCTCCAAGTTGCTGTTTATTATGGTTTTCTTCTGTGTTTTATGTTATATGCTTTCTTCAAATGTCAGGGAATCTTGGGCATCTACACATCCTTTGGTGGAGCCTTTGCAAAGATGATTGGAATCAGCAAAGGAGGGTCTTATTGAGTGTGAATGTCCCTGTAAGGTGATCTGACTGGGTCATTTCATTGGGCAAAGCTCCTTATCTCTAGTTTATTATCTTTATCAGGGGTTGGTCAAATTTCCCAGAGAAAGATCTCTCAGTGTTCCGTCTTAAGGGGAAGGACCTGTTACTTCTGGGAATTCAGGGAGAGAGGAAGCTAGTGTTAGGGTCTATTTGTTCAGCAAAATTCTCTTTCTTTGACTCAAGGGAGATTCAGCCTTCCCACCTATGTATGAGTATGAGTATGAAAGGGTTGAATAATTTATTTGGATACATTGAAAGGCCATCCCAAGTTATTTAAGTCAGCTTACCTGCCTTCCGCCCTCCCTTCTACCTTTCCTTCCTCTTTTAGCTATTATACATAGGAAACTAGAAAGAATGGCTACTGCTTCCAGTGGCTCAGGAGGCTGAGGCAGAGGAATCACAAGTTCAAAGCTAGTCTCAGCAACTTAGTGAGGCCCCAGGTAACTTAGTAAGGCCCTGTCTCCAAAATAAAAAGTAAAGAAGAACTGGGGATGTGACTTAATGGTTGAGTGCCCCTGGGTTCAATCTTGGTACAAAAAAACAAAAACAAAAACAAAAACAAACAAACAAACAAAAACACTACCTCCTGGGAGAACTAATAGGGGGAGGAAGAAGGCTTAATCTTTAGCATATTCTTTTTTCATTGAAAAAATTTGTTGGGAGAACTACAGATTCACTTGCATATTTAAGAAGTAAGAAGATACAGACATCCTTTATATATTTGGTTCCCTCCATTGGTAACATTTTGCAACACTGTAGCAGAATATCATTATTAGGACAGTGACATTGATACCATGCACCTGTCTTATTCAGATACTTATATATTCATGTGTGTGCATTGGGTTCTATATAATTTTAATGCCTGTATTGATTTGTGTATCCACCATGACAGTCAAGATACTGAACAAGTATTATGGCTTGGGTGTGTGGTGTGCCCCAAAAGCTCACGTGTGAGACAATGTAAGAAGATTCAGAGAAGAAACAATTGGGTTGTGAGAGTCCTAATCTAATCAGTGAATTAATCCCTGAAGGGATTAACTGAGTGGTAACTGGAGACAGGTGGGATGTGGCTGAGGGAGTGGTTCATTGTGGGCACGGCAATGGGGTATGTATTTTATATCTGGAGAGTGGAGTCTCTTTTTCTCTCTCTGCTTCCTGATCATGACTTGAGCTGTTTTCCTCCGCCGCTTCCCTCCGCCATGATGTTCTGCCTCACCTTGAGCCCCAGGAATAGAGCCTGCTGTCTATGGATTGAGACCTCTGAAACTGTGAGCCCTCAAATAAACTCTTCCTTCCCTACAATTGTGCTGGTTGGGTCTATTAGTCTCAGTAGGGAAAAAGCTGACTGAAACAACAAGGATCCCTCATGTTACTCTTATTTGACCAAACCCCATGTACCTTTCTGTACAGAAGGAGCAGTCAAGTAACTTACACACCTATTCCAACAATAAAGTCAACTGAAAAAAATATCAGGACTTTAAGAATTAAGGGAAATTTCACTCTGGGGGGTATTACCCGCTGCACAAAAGATTGCTTATAAGTTGGCGACAGAAAGAGATGTCAAGCCAATATGTACTCATAAAATGAGAGCATGGGAAGCTTTTTCAAGTATAGTCTTTGTTTTGTTTTTGTTTTCATTGAAGAATTAGTTTTTTAAAATTCTTTTTTATTTGTTCCAATTAGTTGTACATGACAGTAGAATGCATTTATACATTTTGATAAATCATACATAAATGGAATAATTTCTCATTTTTCTATTTGTAAGGATAGTAGAGGGAAACAGACATTATTACCTCATGCATATATATGAGTCAATTATATTCTTAATTGCTCTTAAATATGGTAACCCCAACTGAGTGTCCAATAAAGGCAATGTGTGGTATGTTAACAGTTTCTTTGTGATAGATAATATTTTTTTTTTGTCGTTTGCATGGTGATTCTGAATGAATGCTCCATGCAAGTAGTTCATTCCGGCAGTTTGTTCATTCAGGTCCTGGAGTCAGTTGCATGGCAGTTACTTTCGCCACCGTTTATTTCTTGGAGTATTGGAGGTGGATGTGCACTTAGGGCCTGCGGAGTCTTAACGTCTGATTTTATGTGGGAGAAAACTGATATCAAAAAGAATTGGAATTCTGACTTCTTATTAAGTCAATTCTTAAGAGGAGAGAAACTATGCTTAATGTAAACAGACTGTTGGTAAATTTATTTCAAATTCTGGAATGTGCTGGAATCCTTCTGAGAACTTTTTGACATTAGTGTAGTCAGTATGTGGGCAAAAGTAGGAATTTTCAGGTTGAGCTACTTCTCATAGCAAATAACGGAAATAGAGAAGATAGTAGGATGTATTGGACATAACTTTTCCTGTGTTCATATATGAATACATGACTAGTGTGACTCCACATCATGTACAATTGCAAGAATGGGAATTAGAATAAGTTTTACTCCTGTATGTACCATATGTCAAAATACACTCCACTGTCATGTATATCTAAAAAGAACAAATTTTTAAAAAGAGGGTTGTTTAAGCAGAAACACTGGCTGTTACAACTCTCCTAGCTGCTTTAGAACATAGTTCACATCATTAGCTCACTTTCTTCTACCTAGGTAGTCACCTCTTGTAATCATTAGAATAATTGACTGTTTTGATAATGAGTAGACATTAGTTTTTTTTTTGTCAGAGGTCTTTGAGCTTACAAGTTTTCAACTTTTTTTCCTCTATGCTGTTACAATTCTAGGCTGCGATCAGAACATCAATTCCAAATGTACAAAAACTTTCTAGGACCTTAACAATCCAGGTTTTGATAAACTGATGTCCAGGACCTCCTGAATGGGATTCCAGTTTGGTGATTTAAACTCACAGATGTGTTTGGGACTCTATGCAGAAAGTAAACTCATTACTACTATTTTTAGTAAATTGAGGCATGAATTCAGGTAAAGTCCAGTGTTTTCCAACATTGTGGTCAGTTTCCTCCCTTATTTCTATCAAAATTGATACTATAGTATATGTAATATCATAGATCTTGCTTTAAAATTTTTAAGTTAAAATATGATTTTTAACTTAAAAATATAATTTTTAACTTAAAAAATATACAGTACAAAAAAATTTAACTTAAATTTTCTACAACTTGAAAAAAAAATATACAGTACAGTATAGCACCCCCCAAACTCCCTGGAACTATCCCTCTGTGGTCACACCCTCCACTCCTCCCTGATCCTGATCACTACAGTTTTGTTTTTTTAAGAATGATATGCAACCATTTCCATATCTTAGTCTGTAATCTTTTGAGACTTGTTTCTTTTACTCAGTACTGGGCCTCTCATATTCATCTAAGTTGTTTCCTTAATCAGTAGTTCATCTCCCCCTTTTTTTTGGTCTGAGGAATATGCCATTATACAGAGGTCCAGCAGTCATTTGTCTATTGAAAAATATCAGTGTTGTTTTTAATTTTGATACTTATGAATATAGGCCCTCTGAATATTCAGATCTAGTTTTGTGATTTTTTTCCTTACCTTACTGCACTTGCTAGGACTTTCAGTACCATGTTGAATTTGAATAATCATTCATGCCCTGTTCCTGATTAGGAGAGAAGTCTGTTAGTCCTTCACTGTTAAGCATGATGTTTTTCATAGATGTCCTTTATCAAGTTGAGGAAGTTTATATCTAGTCTTAATTTTTCTGAGACTTTTAAATATTGGTGATAGATTTTAAAGGACTTTTGCATCTGTGATCACACAAGGTGTCAGTCTGCACTTTCCTTGTTCTTAGTTGGGAAATACTCCCTCCATTTCGATTTCCTGGAAGAGATAGTGTAGAATCAGTGGGTCATGCTTTTTAGCTTGCTGTGGGCATTTCTCTATGCCATTAATAATTTTCATGCCAAATAATAATTTTTAACATCTGATTAATGGTAATAAAATCACAATATTTTTGTTAGCATTACAGCAAGAGATGTTTACTGAGCTCTTTAGCCTGCCTGATGTACTGTTCCAAGTATTTTACCTATCCTGACTTTAATCACCTATGAACCTACAGGGATCATACCACATTATTTCCATTTTACGTGTAAAGAAAAATAAAACACAAAGAATTAGAGAAAATTCCTCAAGGTCATAAGATTTCTATATGACCACGTAGAATGTAAATTTCACATCTCATGGATTTAACTATTCACACCTCTGGGCTTAACTATTATAATTGTGTTCTTTGATTATTTCATAACTTATTTAGTCAGGCCTCCATTTGTGATATGGAGGTATTTTTCATATCCTCATTGTGATGAGTTTCTTATACAAAAGACTTTGCCAGTCTCTGAATGTTTCTTGAGGTTGAATTCTTAGAAGCGGTATTTCAGTGTCAAAGGGCATGTCCATTGTAAAGGTTAATGCATACTGTAATCTCACCTTCCAGGAATTTGAGCAAATTTGAAATCCCAGCAGTTATATTTGAGAGTGCTCAGTTGAGTGGTCTCTTGCCAGAAGTGAATATTATAATTATTTTGCTTTTTTTTGTACTGGGGGTCAAACACATTGCCTCATGTATGCTAGGCAAATGTACTACCACCAAGCTAATCCCCTGCTAATTAAGCTAATATTAATCACCTAATATTTTTAATGCAGTTTGATTGCAGAAAGATAGTATCTTATTGCTTTACTTTGCCTTCCTCCTTTATCAGTGAGGTTGAATATTTTTACAAATGTTTATTGACCACTGTGTTTCTTTCCTTGGGAGAAAGGTTGTTCATGTTCAGTTTCCATTTTTTTTTCCTAATGGAATAATAATGTCTTTCATAATGATTTATGAGAACTTTAAGTGTATTTTTCAATTTTTAAATTTTTTACAGACTGCATTCTGATTCATTGTACACAAATGGGGTACATGATTTTGTTTCTATGGTTGTACATGATGTAGATTCATACCATTTAAATGTATAATCATTTTTAAGGAAATCTCTTATCAAACTCTTTCAAAAAATTTTTGGCACATGAATTTTCATTTTATCTAGTTAAAACTGTATCTGTCCTTGTATTTTTTATTGTTGTATTCTTAGATCAAGGATCTCAATCATGTATTTATTCCACATATCTTTTATCTTTCCCCCATTTGTATGGTTTAATTTTTAAAGATGTAGCTAATTTACTTGGAAGTTACCTTACTGTGAGATGAAGATGGAAACGGATCAATAGATTCAACAGTTAATTCTAGCATTGTTTCTGAAATAATCTTTACCCACACATTCATTTTATCACCTGCGTTCCAGTGTCTACTGTCTCTGTGCCAGTGGCAGTTTTTGTAACATCTATTTACTTCTGTTCACTCATTAATTAATTGTTGTAGTTTAGCATGTTAATAATCTGGTAGGGCAAGACTCCTTTTCTTTTGTTTTGAAAAAGATCATTTGTTATTATCACTCATTTATCTTTCCAGGTGAACTTTACAATCTCTGTTAAATTTCTCTCAAATCCCTCTAGGTTTGGACGAGTCTATAAATAGTTTGTGAAAAAATAGCATGTTACAGCATTGATTCTTCATCTGTGGTTCTTCATTAGAACAAGGTTTTAAAGAAATCTTTTAAGATTCATGATTATTTCTCTATCTCTGTCCTGCATTTATTTGTGAAATGTGTTCTGGTATTTCTTATTTCTTATTGCTATTGTTACTACATTGTTGTTATTGTATTGTTCTTTATATATTCTTTAAAAATATTTATTTATATTTTCTTTTTAAAAGGTTAGAATGATAATAAATGTATTATATAAACCAGTGCCATTTAATTTTTCAATAATTTGCTAATAGGGAATTTTTAGATTCATGCTGTAGCTGAATGGTTCTTTACTATTAGCTGTGTTTATTTAGTTATTTTTCATTATGCTATGGAAATTTCCTTTTATTTCTACATTTCTGACTTTTTAAAATCAGTCATGGATTTTGAATGTGGCTAAATGCTTTATTAACACTCACTGAAGTGTTTAGTATAATACAATATAAATAGCTATACATTGTAAGCCACTCCCAAAGTAAAACCTAGATAGCTCTGACATGCTTTTTCTTTTAATTTGGTGTTGTATTTGATTTGTTGGCATTGTCTATGAAAGTTTTTCATTTATATGCATGAGCTAAGTTTATATATAGCTTCATTGCCAGGTTTTGGTGTCAGGATTAAAATAGTTATGTAAATGAATTGATAATTTCCATGTTTCTTTATGTTCTGGAATATTTTATGAAGTTCAGAAATTATCCATAACTTGAAAATTTGAAAGAACACGTACAATACTACTTCCCCCCATAGTCGTCTTTGAAGGTAATTGTGAACAAACTTCAATTCCTTTTATTGATAATTCTCTGTGTAATTATTTTCTTTGGGCAATTTATATTTTTCCAGAGAAGTGTCAACTTCATTAAGATTTTAAAATGAACACAATCATGCTTTACTTAACTTATTCTATAATTGTGATTATGTAACCTCTTCTTAGTACTAATGTGTATGTTTCAGTATCTTTTCCCATTGGTCAAACCTGACTGTATTTGGTTTATCTTATTAATTTTGGAAGCTCCACATATTGTATTTATCAATTTGGCTTTTTCCACCTTTTGTGAGTTATTGATTGCAGCTTTACTATTTCTTTAAATTCTTAATTGTTTTATTTTCTAATGTTTTGACTTAATTGCTTTATTTATTTTTATTCTTTTCTGATCATGATTGTGATGGTTTAGATCTAGAATGTGGCCCAGAAGGTCATGTTTTGAAGTCTTTGTCCCCAATACAGCAATGTCTGGAGGAGGGGTTTGGGGAAGTGTTTGGATCATGAGGGCTGTAACCTTATCAGTGGATGAATCAATTTGATGTTTTAACAATTTTAATGGACTGCTGGGAGAAGGTGGAAACTGTAGGCAGGCAAGGCATGCTGGAGAAAGTAGGTTATTAAGGGTGTGCCCTCAGGGACTGTATCTAGAACCTGACCTCTTCTCCTCACAACCTCTCTGCTTCCTGGCTGCCAAGGGCTAGGAAGCTGTCCTCTGCTATGCCCTTCTACCTCACCTCAGGCCCAAGGCAATGGAGCCAGCCAACCATGGACTGAAACCTCTGAAAATAAACCTTTCCTTCTTTAAATTGTTTTTGACAGGTAATGTGGTCACAGTGATGAGACGCTGACTAAAACAATGATGCATATGACTTTGAGGGCAGCTTTAGACTCACACTACAGGTTTTAGAATGTCATGTAATGATTACTGGTACTTTACAAATTGTCTTGTAATTTTAGCTTTAGTTTTTTTTTTTTTTCAAATATTTATGAGACTGATTAAGTTGTCAATGTATTTCTATGTGTGCGTTTTTTGGAGGAAGGGTACTGGTGATTGAACTCAGGGGCACTCAATCACTCAATCATATCCCCAGCCCTATTTTGTATTTTATTTAGAGATAGGGTCTCACTGAGTTGCTCAGCACCTCGCTTTCTACTGAGGCTGGCTTTGAACTTGGGATCCTCCTGCCTCAGCCTCCTGAGCTGCTGGGGTTATAGGCATGCAACACCGAGCCCAGTTCTATGTATGTATTTTTAAATACCAAATTCAAATTTGATTTCATTTTATCTGGTGAATACGACCTTTTAGTTGTGACTTTTCATTTGTTTGGGTTGTTTTTCTTGAAACATGAACTGCTTGTTATTTAGAGAGCAAATTTTCTTTCATCTCAGTCATCTTTTCATCCACCATTTTCCTCTTCATTCTATAAGAGTCTCTGCTTTATTTTTCTTGTCAATGATTTGCTTTTCAGCACTGTGAGTTCTTCTTTCTACTACCTCTTATTCCCAGTTATGTTCTGTGCTTACATTTCTGCCATGGCAGCCTTACCCTTGCTGTCCCATTATTGACTTTTCTTTTGCATAGCTCATGTTTCTTTGTATAACATTAAGATTGCAAATAGATTCTTTCTAAAATTTAATTATACTTTCTGTAGTAAATTTTTCTTTGAATTTTTATGTTGCAGAGAATTTTCAAGGTCTTTGGAGGCTACTGGCCTTCGAATGAGGAGGTCCAGACCATGCATGTGACTCTGAACAAACCCTCCTCTCCTTCCAGTGTACCTTCCTCACTCTCACCTGGCCATGCTGTGTCAGGTTACTATCAGTGTCACTTATGCTGAGGGGCGGGTTGGTGTGGATGGTCCTTGACTAACTTCCCAATGTGTATGTTGACATTTGTAGGGTAACCCGTTTTCTAGAGAGGAGATACCGCTTCTTGATCATTTGATATTTAGATGGAACTTCATTCATTATGATTTCCTTTAGTTCTTCCTGGGTCCTAAATGTAAACACAGTGCATGAAAATCTACCACCCCAGTGTTTTATCTTTACCATAGTTCTTTCCATTACTTCTGTTCATCTCCAGAAGGTAATAAGTATGTCATCATTCTTCTGCTTTCTGGCCTATATTTCCAGGAATTGGGGTTTCTAAAGGAAGACAAATCAATGAGGTGAGGGGTGCCCTTGGAAGAGTTCCTCTCAGCAGTAAAAGCTTCTTGTTTCTTAGGTATGGGTCCACACTGGGGTCAGGTATGGGTCCACACTGGGGTCAGGTATGGGTCCACACTGGGGTTAGTCTGTCTTCCCATGGTCCACCTTTCACATCACATTTTACATTTCAGAAACTCATTTATATTGTTTCTTTTTATGTATTTCTGTATTTCCTTCAGTGGAAATGGGGGAATGAGTGAATCAAGTGCCCTTGGATAATGACCATAGTACCTCAGAATGCCTGTTCAGATTTTAGCTTGAAAATTTTAGTTTGTTACAAAGCAAGAGAAATTTAATACATGGACAGAGGGACCAAGGAACAACTAAATCTAATATTCATAACTTGTCTTTGTACCTCTTTCCATAGTTTATCTCACATAATTATAGAGACGTGAATTAGGCATTATTATGTTTGTTTGAGTTAGTGACTTGTCCAAATTCTCACAAGTAGACAATGGCAGTTTTGAACTTATACCCTCTAAATAGAAACTCTTATACTATTTTCCCCCATGCTGAACATTTCTGAAGAAAGAGATTACTGAATACTTTTGCCCTGGAGTTGGACAAGAAGTTACCTTAGTATCTTTATAGAGGTATGGGTTAGGTATTATTATTTCTAATGATAGTGACTTGTCCAAAGTCTCACATGTAGGCAATGGCAGTTTTGAACTTATACTCTGTAAAGTCTTATACCCATAGAACCCTGAAATTTGTGAATTTGTTATGTGACATGATAGTCAAGGGGAAATTAAGGTTCCAGATGGAATTAAGATTTTTAGTCATCTGTCATTGAGATGTGGGGCTTACCTTGGATTATCAAGGTGTTCCTAATACAGTCATGTGAATCTTTACAGGTAGAAGAGGGAGGCAGGAAAATCAGAGTCAGAGAAGGGAATATAGGAGAGGAGTCAGAGGTCAGAATGATGGGATAACTGGCTTGAGGATGGAAGCTGGTCACAAGCCCAGGAATGGGGGCAGCCCCTAGGTGCTGGGAAATACAAATACAAGAGAATGGATTCTTCCCTAGAACTTCCAGAAGGAATGGGTCTGCTGACACATTGAATTTAGCCAAGTCTAACCCCATTTGGATTTTCAGTTCCAGAAGTTCCATAACTGTAAGATTGGGAGCTGTTTAAAGTCACTAAGTTTATGGTAATTTATTATGACAGCAACGGGAAATTCACACACGTAATGTATCAAATATCGACCATGGCATAACCCTCTGCAAAGCAGAAACAGCCAGTAAGTCTGCAGTGATTGACTGTGGGCACGTCACATAGGGTGTTTATATTAGCATATTTGTGTCGTCATTTGATAGTTGTATATTTATTTGATCATGTGGTTATTACCCTCTCCCATCTAGAATGCCAACTCCCTGAGAGCAGGAACTTGATCTTATGCATGTGTAACTGTATTCCCAGGGTCCAGCATAGAGGAGAAGCTCAATAAGTATTTGTTGGATTATTACTTTCTGCCCAGGTGACATTGTACCAACTAATTTACATCCTTGATATAAAACTGCAAACTTTGTAAGTAATAACAGAAATAGAAAGAAGAGATTGAATTAAAATTATATTACCTGTTATAATCAAAATATTAATTTTCACTCCCCTTGTAATGTTTGGTCATATGTAGAAATGTTTTTCACATAGGTAGTAAACATTCCTCACACTAAATGATAAGAGACGTAGTCATCATAAAATAAATACAATATTGTGTGTTACCCTGTTTACTTAGAGATAGGATGTTCCATGTTGCATTTTCATGACATAATATTTTAAATAAAGGTAACTGTGGTTTTTTTATCATTTCCATTTCACAGGCTAGTTGGCATTTAACTGAATACACAGGTCATAATTATTTATTGTTGGTTATTGTAAAATATTACAGGTACTTTCAGGTATTTTATTACTATTAATTGGATGCCTTTGCACACAAGTCTGTTATAAATCACTTCAGTTCTTCAACTATTATTATGTTTGCAGTAATTCAGTAAACCTGCACTAACTTATCAAGCTCCTGATGCTGCCTGTGGAGAGAAGCATCTGCATGTTTTTGTACAGCACTGTGCACTAGACCACCTGCCATTGGGTTCAATACCCCACACCTCCAAGTCCTGGGGATGGAACCCAGCGCCATGTGCATACTAGGCCAGCACTCTACCACTGAGCTCCAGTTCCAGCTTGAATGGCTTTAAAAATTTTAAGTTTATTTAAGAAGGCATTTTCCAACTGTCATCAAGTGTCCAGTCTTGCCTCTTCACCCTTAGCTTGTGCTTCTACCTGAAATTGTTCCTTAACAGAAATCCCCAGGACCACAGCTACAAGTGAAGGTGAAAGCAGAACACAAAAGGGACAGTGAAAGTGAAGGAGGGCTCCCAGCCTGGAGAAAGAATCAAGAAGGTTATTAGTATCAGGCTGAGGCTTCTCTGTCAAATGCATCACATGATGACCTTCCCTTTTTAAATACACATTTTTTTTCCTTATCTTCTCTTCTTGACGGTTGCTCTGGTTTTCCTACATGCTCACTGTTCCTCTGATAACAAACTAAGAAAGAAAAGCAAAATTTTAACCCTTTACTCAATTTTGCAAAAGCAGTGAGAAGTCTGGGGTGGAAGAGGGGATCTCCCCCAGGCTCCCAATGGTTGCAGTGTTCATTGAATTAAAATAACACATCCAAGCTGGGGAGGAGAAGGATATCTACTCTGAGGAAGATCTGCACAGTTGTTTTGCCTAAGATGGAAAGAGCATCATCTCTCAATTTTGAGCCAAGAAAACTATAAATGGACATATCTTGTCCTGATAGGCAGGGCAGCTCCTGTGGACTTCTGGCATCAAGTGTTCCTTGATGACTTTTTCACCTTGGGGTTTGCTTTCCAATGTTTTTGAAGTCCTGTGGAAAGTCACATAAGAAGGAGAGGAAGAAGAAGGGGAGACAGGAAGCACACTTGCCTGGTGCTCTTCTCTGATGAACGTCCTGAGTGTCAGCATGGGGTGATGGTTTACTTTAGGAGACACCAGGAATGGAATCTTTTACGTTGATGTTGTGCAGGATCGATCTGTATTGTTCTGCTACAAAGAACGGTAAAACTTCATGATATTCTTGCATGTTTATGGTTTCTGCCCTGAAAAAATTCATGGGTAGGACATTTGTTTCACAAGGTTAGGGACATTGTCCAGGACAGAAGAAATATGGGACAGTGAGTCTGAAGACAGGGCTTCTATTCCCATTTCTGCAACTAGCCTTCTGTGTGTTCTCTTTTGGTCTCAGTTTCCTCATCTATAACATGGTGAACATTTATGCTAAATTGTTTTTACATTAGTGATACTAAATCGCTCTAATTTGATCATTAATTCTAAATCATCAGCCTCCTGAAAGATGTTGGAAATATGCTTCCTCTTAAGGCTAATTTACAGCTAGAGCAATATAGTATTGCTCCCAAGCATGCCCTGAATCATTACTCATTTTTATTTCATGAGAATTACTCTTGTAAATGTGATTTTCTATTGGTTTCACAGAGCCATTGCGATTGCACAGTTCGATGGATTTCTTCTGCATGTCATAAATTTTTCTCATAGTGTAAGTCAGTGTGTTTTAAAGTGAGATACTTGGATCAGCAGTATCAGCACCCATAGGATCCTCTGGGAGCTTGTTAACAATGCAAAAATCTTGGGTTCCTTCCTAACCTCCTGATTTTCTAACATGGAGACCCTGTAACCTTTGCTTAACAAGGTCTCTTATTGAGTGGGAAAGAGAGATTGGAGAAGCGTTGCTGTAATCCCGGGCAGTAAACAGGTGCTGAGTTTTGCCCTCTGCATGTGAACAAAACCCCACTTGAGCATATTGTTTGCTTCTTGAGTGATTGTTAAGTTTCAAGCTTCGGTGTTACCCAAAGACTCATGTGTTGAAGGCTTGGTCCTCAACCCATGGCACTATTGGGTTGGAGCCTTTAATAGGTAGAGCCTAGTGAAAGGAAGTTAGGAAACGGAGGGCATGTCCCTTGAAGGGGATCTCGGTACCCTGGCCCCTTCCTTCTCCCTCTTCCCACTTCCCTGCTGCCATGGAGTGAACAGGCTCCCTCAACCATATGCTTCTGCCACAGGTTCAAAAAAATAGAGACTAGTGATCATGAACTGAAAGTCCTGAAACTGTGAGGCAAAATAGCCTTTCCTCCTTGTAAGTTATTTGTCTCGACTATCCGTAAACCATAAAGTCTACATTTATGATTTTGTCACAGTAACGCAAAGCTGACCAACACAGGGACTGTACTTCAGTGTGAACTAACAGACTATGTTAGAAAAGCTGAGATGGAGTCCCTTCTGTGTCTGTGAAGCAACTGTGGCTTTCTTCAGGGCCCAATGATTCTGAAAAGAAAATGTAGACCCTCGTGGGGTAGAAAAGAGAATGGGTCTCCTTTCCTTCTAGGATGGAAGGACTAACTCCCAAGAGTCTCCCAGGAATGGCACCTTTGCTGACTTCAGAGGGAGCTGCAGGTGCCTAGGAGAATCCTAAGGCACAGAAATGCTCCACAGAAATGAGGCAGTGAGTGGGGGATATTTCATAAGGGACTGGGAAGAGGAAGAACATCCATGATTTGTCTACCATTTCTGTTATGCAGTATTTATTTTGATGTTTGGCCCTGGGCTTTGATTCCCATCCCTGTAGTGATGATGGGCACCAGAATTTTGCCTGCCAGCATTGAGGATGGTTCTGAGGTCTAAGTAAGCAGCAGGCTCACAGGGAGCTCTTCTTGGGAGAGCTTAGACTGAGCTGAGATGAGGTCCAAGGGTTCTCATTATCATTTATTTATGCAAGAGTTAATAATTACTGGATAATTATAGATGTTTGTTAGCATCTTGCAACACACACATATGCCCCCACATACACATAATCATCCATCCCTAGTAGAGGGTGTTGTGAGGTTTCTCTATTATCTAGACCTAGCTGGCACCTGCCTGGAATATGGCATGATGGCATAGGAGCCACCAGTCATTTCCTCAAAGCAAACTTGCTTCACACTGAATTAAAACGCTGCTGTGCAGTTCACATTCCCACTCTTGGACTACTCTCTACCTGTGAATACTTATTTCTTACATCCTCTGGTATCTTTTGCACCTGAATGACGCTTCATCAGGATGATTTGATGTGGTAGCACAACCCATGCTCTACCCAGGATGTCTAGCTTAGGTGTGATCTAAGGCAGAGACCCTTACTGGAGCTGCAGCCCCTCAGAGCAGTTGCCCATCTTGCGTGTACATAAAAGTGCCATCCACTTGTCTTCCTGACTCTGCCTCCACTTCATACGAGACCTGGCTGTGACTCTGGGTCCTTAGAAGGTGCAATGGAAACATTTATTTTCACTCAGAAGTTGTGTCTTTATCTCCAAGTATGAATATTTTAAAAGAAAAACTCCTGGAAGCACTTCCTAAATGAGTCTCTTCCTGTTTGGACACCCAGGTTTAGTACCTGAGTATCCTAGATTCCCATATCTTTTGTGTACCAGCATCCATGTTTTAGTCAGCTTTTTCACTGCTGTAATTAAAAGACCCAACCAGAACAATATTAGAAGAGGAAAAGTTTATTTGGGGGCTCAGGGTTTCAGAGGTCTCAATCCATATACAGCCAGCTCCATTCCCCAGAGCCTCCAGGTGAGACTGAACATCATGGAGGAAGAGTGTAGAAGAGGGAAAATAGCTCACATGGTGATCAGGAAACAGAGAGAGAAAGAGAGAGAGATCTCTACTCATCAGATACAAATATATACCCCCAAACCAAGCCCTTAATGTCCCCCCTCCTTCAGCCACACATCATTCCTCCTCTGAACCTTCTTGCATGTCTCACACAGGAGCTTTTGGGGGACACCTCACAACCTAATCATAACAACCCAGGAAGCTGTATCTCTGTTCTTTCTCTTTCATGGTGTCTCTCCCAGCTTTCTCTTGCCTATACTCTCACCTCATCTTCCCTTAGGTCCAGAACTTTTCACCTGGTACCTGCATCTTCTGAACTCTGACATATCTGGATTCTCAGGCCCCAAGTATCTCCTCCCTGACTATCCATCACACCCCACGGGCTGAGCTGGGTGTCCGGAAGCAGTGCTGTGCTGATGTCAGGTGCATTCTCCAGCTGAACATCCATTGGCAGCTTCTTTTCTCCATTACTTTCGAGGTGGGATTGAATCCTGTGGCCTGCTCTTGAAGCATCAGCATTCAGCTGCAGCCCGCCTCAGAGATGCAGAGCTCATTTCACAGACCGTAGGGGCAAGATGCATAGGGAGTGTAAATGAACTTGACAGAATGTACTCTGGGTGACAAACCAAGTAAAGAAACAGTTTCACTCATCCTTTCAACATGTGTGAGGTGCTTACTGAATGACAGACTCTCACTCATTTCATTCAGCCTCTTTCATGGTGTAATTTGGCTTCTGTGTCCTTGACCCCTTACTCTAGTTAATGGTCAATTTTTCTTTTTTTGGAACTTATTCTTAATTTGATTTAGGTAGGCAGACTTTTATTGGAGAACCACTCTCTGTTGACACCATATGGAGATAAATCAGACACAGTCCCTGTCATGGAGGAGCAGAGTTCAGTAGGAAGATAGATGTGGGCAAGCAAAAGGTTCTAAGGCTACATGTGAATCATCCTAGAAAGTGACATGGAGGGGTGGCACTTGCTGTGACTGGCAGGGTTGGGATGCACTGCATACCAGAGCTGTCTTGAACATTCTCTTTCTACTTTTTTTTATTTTAAAATAATTAAGTGAAAAAATATAGGTTGTATACATTCAAGATGTACAATGTGATGATTTGATATATGTGTGCATTGTGTACTGATTGCCATAGTCATATTAATGAACACATCCATCACCACCTATATTTACCATTTGTGTGTGCATTGTGACACTTTAAACCTACTTTCTTATCCAATGTCATGTAAATAACACAGTATTATAAACTATAATAATGATACTACATGTTAGAAACTCAGAACTTACTCATAAAATAACATGTATTATTTCCTGCCCATGAAGATTGAAGACATCACAGATAATGCTTATGTCCTCTTTGGGCATCCTGGCTCTATTCCCAATAGTTACACCCCTATCCAGAGGCCACATCCTAATCAGTTGGGTGAGCCCTAGTTTATATACATTTTATTATCTATAGTAACTGTGGCATTTCATTGTACTTGGATGGTAGCCATCTTATTCTGTGTCTTCTTTATTCAGAGATCAATCCACCTTGTCATTTTTGATGTTAGAATCATCTCTCAGGATATAACACCCTCAGATGTGTCCTTCACCATTCCCTTGCATTATCTTATGCCAGGAAGCTAGATTCCCCAGCTACCTTGCCTTCTGGTTTCCAGGCAGTTCTGGTCAACAGGAAGTACAGGAGAAGGGAGAGTAAGCAAGAAGTATGTCTTCTTCTCATCCCCTTCCCTTCCCCTGCTACTCTACTGCAGGCAACATCCCTGGAAGTGGTTGTCACTCTGTTATACTGGACAGCCCCACCCTTCATGTTCTGACTTCTGATCTCTTGTAACAGCCCTTCTTCCTCTGCTCCTCACCCTAGAGATACTGATAGTTTCTTCCAGTTGCTAATCTCTGGCATGCTTACCACCTTCTTTGACTTTGCTTGTCCCTTATGAAACCAATTCCCTGTATTAAATTCCTTCTGTTTGAAATACCTACTGTGGTTTCTGTTTTTCTCACTGGCCACTACCTCATTCATTATTTTGCTTTTTAGCTCTTCCATCATGTTGGACATTTGAACTGTTTTTATTTTTATTCCAGTCACAGATGGTGCTGGCATTGAACATTCTTGTGCCTAGTTCCTAGTGCATATATGTGAAGGCAGTTTCTCTGGGTAATATCAAGTGATGGGATCATCAGATTAGTTATTTATTTTTTCATATTGAAATCTCTTTTTATAGGTTGTAGATCTCAGATGCTTCTACATTCCTGCAGTCTATAGCATGTTACTTTTCAGGGGAAAGTAGTTTGAAAACTTGCAGTCAAATGGATGAAATGGATGAATTTTGATTTGCAGATGGAGAAAGCATTGCCCAATTGACCTTATATGAAACACCACCAGGCTTTTTGGCTTTATTTTATAGCTGCCCACCCTTAACAGAGTGCAAGTTATTTTGGGGACTCTATGCACCAAAGAAGTTGACCTAGGAACCAGAGTCTTGCTTAGTTCAGGATTCAAACCAGCATGGAAGTTTCCATCAGTATTGTGCCTAATATAAAGCGAGTGGTACAGAAAAAAAAATCCTGTTTCCTCATTTAAAAAAATCCAGATATATACTATGATAGAGGAGAGTGTTGTGATTTTGAGGTATTGATAATGATTGAGGTGATTAATGCCACAAAATAGCTGCTTGGAGAAGCGTGGAGAATCCATCTTTTCCTAGGGATTGATAGACCAGTTCCTGTTTTTATTGTATACTTCTATTCCCCACCTCATAAAATTTTTATATAAGAAAAAACCTAAAATGAGCATTGAGGACATATTGAAAGGTAATTAGCTATGACAGAAGACCTATAGACAAATAGGGATGCTTGTGTGGGAAGAAGGAAGGGAGTGTCCCTTGAGGGTTGTATTAGTCTGTTTTCTGTTGCTATGAGACAGGGTACTTTATAAAGAAAAAGATGTTCTTTAACTTAAAACTTTGGAGGCTGAGAGTCTAAGTAGTGCTAACTCTGATGTGGGCCTCCAGGTTTCATGAGATCATGGCAAGAAGGAAAGACCACATATCAAGAAAAGAAGCCCGAGAATGGAAAGGGGCAGGCTTGCTCTTTTGATAAAAATCTACTCCAGCAGAGCCCTTGAGGAACTACATTAATCTTTTCTGAGGGGAGTACTTCTAGTTACCAAACTACCTCCTACTAGGGTCCCACCTCATAAAGGTCCCACCATCTCCCAACATTGCTGCACTGTAAACTAAGCCTCCAACACAGGCACCCATGGGGGGCAATTCCTATCCAAACCATAGTAGGGATAGTTGATAGCGTCTGCATGATTTTTTTAAGGAGTTGAACTGGTAATTTTCCTCTTCTACCCTGTACAGCAAAGCTAGGTTCCAGATCCTTCTAAATCCTGCAGTTAACTTTAATATAGCAGTTGATCTGAAATGTGGATGAGGAGAAATAATGACATAAATATGCTGACTTCTTAAGAGCTCAGTTCTCAAAAGCAGAGGGCATTTGTTCCATTGTGCCTGTGTCCCTCTTCCTGAGAATTCTTTAAATGTTGAGTGCATAGACTGCAGATGTTCGTTCATTTCCCCTGCAGTTTCAGGAGCTGCAGATGTTCATTCCTTTTCTTTTCCCTCCCAAAGCAAAGTTCTTCCTACAGTGGAAAGAGCTGATGTGAGACCGAGACCCTGAGTGTCTGCTGCTGCTGGACTGGCAGGCTCGGGTCAGGGTGTGGTGGTGGATGGAGTGAGTGGTCAGGGTCTGGATTAGGCTGGCCTACAGCACCATCTGCTCCTCTCCTGCCTCAGCTGCCTGCCTTTATCCTCTCTGACATCTATAAGTCATCCTGAAAAGGGATTTCATGACAATTACCTTCTGAGAAGGCCTGGCCTGGGGTCCCTGTAAAATTACAGGAAACTGTGCTCTCTGGGGTCAACATCTGTTCATGGCACATGTCATTTCAACCTGGCACCAGTCTCTCTGAGATGTCCAATAACCAGCAGGTCTCTGCCTGAATTTGGGACACAAACTTGTTCCCTCACATAGTGCACCTAGCCCTCCCTGTCGGTCTGCAACTGTGTGTTCAACTGGGATCAAAAATATTCAGAAAAAAATTATGCCCTGTACTGAACATGTACAGACTATATTCTTGTCATTATTCCCCCCCCAAAATACAGTATTCCAACTACTTTACATAGAATTACAATGTATTAAGTATTTTAAATTATCCAAAAATGACTAGAGTATATGGCAGGATGTGTAGGTTATATGCAAAGATGGTGTCATTTTATATAAGTGTCTTACACATCATGGAATTTTGTCTACAAAAGGGGTCCTGGACCCAATCCCCCATGAATCCCGAGGAACAACTGCACTTGGTCTCTGGTCTTGTGCCAACACATGCATTGTATTCAGTGGTGACTACATGAGCATTAACAAATGGCTGAATTCAATTGGGTTGCAATTGGGTCCCTGATGAGAGAAAAATTGGACAGGAGAGATGTACAGATCTCACTTAGGACGGTCTCTTGGTTTTGCCCCTCCTTCTCATCAAATCCCTCCCAACCTCCACTATGCCTTCTGATTTAAGCCTGGGCTTGCATCTTGCTTCCGTTGATTTTACTTTCAGTAGATTTTACAAGAGCCTGAACGGCTGTAACATTTTCCTGCTGCCTTTTCTATTTTCAACCCAAATAGGAAGTGACAAGGATGGTTTCAGTGCAGAAGGAACATGATTCATTTTGTTACTTTCTTTAAAACTGCTTTTGAAGTTATATATATAACTAGCATATGTGTACACCTTGTTGAATCTTCACGAACTGAACACCCCCTATGAATGGCTACTGTCCCCGCTTCTACGAGCACCCTGTGATATGTCCATCCTGTGATATGTTTTTTCAGTGTAACTGGAATGTGAGATTCATCTACATTGTCTTTTCTGGTTGTAGATTACTCATTACCATTGCCATTCACTATTTTATTGTGATCATTGATGAACACTTGGGTGATTTCCAGTATTAGTTAGGAGTCTTGCTGCTCAGAACATTCTTGCACATGCCTCTTCTGTGGTCACATGTATGCATTTTCATCTACTCCAGAGTGTCCTACCAGATCCTAACAGTTTTCCAAAGTGCATTTATCTAATTTGCAACTTGGATTTTCAAATAAGGGGTATAATTGGGTTTGAAATTCCCAGATGTGTTGGATGGGCAAACCACAGCCAAGAAAGAATCCACAGTTTTGGAAGGGGGCAGTCTCCAGAATCATGGCATTCCAGTCCCTCACCCTTGTTTAGTGTTGGGTTCCCACTGACCAGACAGGGACACATCAAAGGCACACACTTTGCCCTCTGGAGGGTCAAACAACAGCAATGATTTTTACTATTATTGTCTATCCCATTCTTTTCCTCCCCCTCTTCTGCCTTCCTCCCTCTTTCTTTCCTAAACACACACACACACACACACACACACGCAGAGACTTGTGTGTAGGAGGACTAGTTCCTGAGGTAGTGGTACAGACAGGGGAATCACAGTGTGGAGAGAAGTGTTAATTATACTGGAGAAAGTGTGATCTCAATAACCAGAGCTCTTCAGAGAAAAACTTACTTAAAAGAAAGAAAGAAAGAAAAAAAAGAATAAGAATGAGTCTTTCCAAAATTATTGTGTCTGGGACCAGGCCTGCAAATGCCGGCCCCTTTCTTATGCACCCTGCATGGTGTTTAAGATGTGCTGAGCCCATATTAAGCAGTACAGGGAGAGACAGCCCAGACACCCTCAATTAAAAATAACAGACAGTGGATTTTCTCATTAGCCATGCTTCTCTAGACCTCTTCTGCTGTGATCGGGGGTCCCACTGCCAACTTCTCCATGGCATCTGTAAGGCTGTCTTCTTTTGGTGGGCTTTGAGATGGGCTGGGGGTGGGGGTTGCCCCTCACCTGAGGTCCTACCACACAAGAGTGACAGCATGCTGTTGGGAAGGAGGACATTCTCTTAGGACACTTGTCAACTCATTAGAGGACAATGCCCCAGTCAGTTGACCCTTCCCTTCTTTCTTCTATTCAGTCAAGCTGGGGTGGCAGAGGAGCCATGGTCAGATACCAGCACATCTGTTCATATTAGCAGATAGTTGATTTGATCAATGCAACAGCACTGTTGCTTTGATCACACCCTGCCTGGTGGGTGAGAGGTTTAGAAGTCAGGTCTGAGATCTTGTGACTCCTAGTGGAGGGACTGAAAACCCATCTGGCTGTCTTCCCTGGTCCTCCATGGAACACTATAGCAGCTGCTTCAACTTAGTGGGATGAGTTTCTCTGGAAGTGGAGACTACTCCATAGTGACTATTTGTAAATGTGGGGTCCATTGTCTGGGGGCCTCAGCAGAACCCTGACTCCCAGCCAGACTTGGGGACTCATGGCTGCTAGCCTGAGGGACTCTGCTGGCCTTTCTCTCAATGTCATTGCCTCTAGGAAGTGGACATAGTGAAGGCACCAATGGGGTAGCCACCGGGATACAACCTGGGAATCCTCCAGACAGCCTTGGCACAAACCCTGGATCCCTGGACACAAAGGAGGTGTCCTGCCTGGGAGTGGAATACCTAAAGCAAAGGCAAGTGGCCAAGGTGACTGGATAAGGTTTTATGCCACCATCAACAGCTCTTTCTACCTTTGGGCCAGGGAAGACCCCTCTCCTTTACCATTGCAAAGCCCAGGGCTTGGAAGCTGCCCTCTTGGTTTTCAGGTCACTCTTTGGACTATGTGAGATGTCATGATCATTGATAGAGAAGCATGGTTTGGGGATGACCTGCATCTCTTCCATCTTCTCCCCTGGCTGCCTCCAAATCCAAGGGCCTAAAAGGATCACTTTAACAAGATGTGGAAAGGATGGTTTCCCATGCCCCTTCTCTTGGTGTATTCCAAACTCTCAGTGTCTTGTAAGATTCTGTGGAACAATAATTACATATTAATAAAGCATCCATCTCTTTCTTTTCCCCTGAAATTCATAGTAGGCCAGTTGGGGCTTCTGGCCACCTTGTAATACTGAGGTGTGACTTCCTAAGTTTGCATAATTACATGGCATTTCTGATAGCCATTGCACCCTTAACCGGAATTGGTCTGAGATTCTTGTTTCATTGAAATATGTGCAGCCCTTCAGTACCACATTGTCCTATCACTAGACAGGAGGTGGCTCTGAAATGTGCATTTGCACTGTAAAAGCAAACTTCTCTTTCAGTGGTTTCCCAATTCTAGGTTACTGGGAACTCCAGGGACAGGAAACCTCTGTCCGGGATGGACCAAACTATGTGTGCAGATAGGTTCAAGGAAATCAGGGAAGCCAGTGCAGGTGCCACCTGAAGTGGTGTATGTCTCTTGTGAAGGAACACATAAATGAAAAAGGTATTATAAACCTCCTACTCTGAGTCACCCACTGTTTCTGGCTAGTGCAGCCTGATTCTTGGGTAGGTGAATTATTGAGGGAAAGAAGCAGAAAAGGCCCAGGATGAACACTAAGCTGGGAAAGACCTCTCTGCTGGAATCTAACTAATCCCACTGGGAGCTCCACATTGTCATCCTATTTGGAGGCAAAGGGTCACCTTTTGTACTCCCTAGTCTGTCACTCACTGGCTCTTGACTTCCTCTGGCATAGGACAGAGGGCATATTTATGGCCTTTCTGGGGAGGCAACTTCTCTGAGGATGGAGGCAGCTGAGAGTAGGGGAGGTTCCTAATCATAAGAGTGTCTAGTGGGCACCAGCTATGAGCCCTATGCTTGCAGGGGGCCACCCTGCTAGAGGTCTCCCCTCCTTCAGCTCTGTGCTTGTGAACAGGTCTGCCCTGGACCAGCTAATTTGGATTATATCATTAGGATAGGTTGTGGCCCTGCTGGGACTGAACAGTAGATTTTGGGAAAGTAAACTCTCTGTATCCAAGAGGACCACACAAGTAGATAAATTGGAGCTGCACAGATGTGGCTGTGAGGCCTAGGACAGATGTCTGGGAAAGTGTCCCTGTTTGAGTCCTGTCAAAGATTTGTGATGAATTGCATTTCCACTAAGTCAAGTGTTCCTGCTGAGTCCATATGCTCTGAGACACCAGGGTTGGTGCGAACACCAAGCACAGTTGGAATGCTCTCTCAGGTCCCCCAGAACCATGACTCTGAGCTGTCACTCCCACCTCCTCTCTCAGACCTGAGACTGTTTTCTCAAGATGGCCGGCCTCTCCTGACCACTCCATTTCTCCATTACTCTATTTTTGAGGTGGTCCTGCTGATTAGGAAAGTCATACCTGTTTCGCACAGGCTGGGGTAGGCATCCAGTTCTGAATTTAAAAAAATTGAAAAATACCAAGTATGCCCAGGGGTGTTTCCTGCAGCCAACACTGATGAGTAGGAAAGGATGTTCGAGAACTAACACTTCAGTATGTCTGTGTCAATGGTGCTTGTGGATGGATAGTGGAGTTTTCAGCTCTGTCCCTTCTGGACTGAGTGGGAGATGCTCCTCCCAGGCTGGTGGCTCTGACTTCACTTCAGGAGCTTTGGCACACTCAGCTGACATTGAAGGCAATTGTGATGAATGGTGAATCAGCAGCCCCAGACAATGGGGGTCATTTTACTGCAAAATGGCTGCCCTTTGTCTCTCTGGCAAAAGGGTTCTGAGAAATGAATGTTAAGAGCTGTAGAAATGCTGAATAATAAGTGAACTTGATCCCACCAGGCAGCAAGTCTGAATGGCTCCCTTTGATTGACCCAGTTATACCTTCAAGGTCCCATGACTGGGGCTTTGGAAAAAAGTGATGGACTTCAGCATGTCTCTGTGTGTCTCAGTGCTATCAGATCCCCACCTTAGACTCCCATCTCAATGGTAAGATTTTGCTTTTGAGAATAGTAACTCAAAGAATTTCCTGGAAAAGGTGGAGGAGCAAGGTGAAGTGCAGGATTGTGAATGGGCATTCTGAAACTCGGATCCAAGAGAAAGATTAATTTACAACTTGGGGGGACGGGTGTTGGTACAATCTGGAGTCTGTCTGTGTCTGTCGGGCCCTGATGGGAGTAAATAAAAACTACAGTTTTTATCACTCTTTCAGCTTCTTTCACTTATTCGTTTACTCATTCACTGAGAAAGATGTGAGTTGTGGTCAGTTTTGCTTGTATGGTGTTTGAGATGTCTTATATAGATTGGCATTGGACAGTAGGGGTTTGGGATGTGGCAAGAAGCAATTCTTCACTCTTTTCCTAAACTCTGCCTAAAGCAGCTGGAATCACAGCCGGCATTTTCTACACAGACTTACACAGGATAATGGTGTCTTGGAAGTACCCGCTGATTGTCAACTGAATTCTGAATTCAGTCGTCTCTGAATTCATGGGGCAAGTTCTCTCACTCCTTGTTAAATGATAATTTTCAGAAATGACAAACCTTGACCCTCCTCCAGATACAAAATAAACATGTGCTAAAGATTTCATTTAATTCATTACAAATGAGGAAACTGGTAAGATGTTGCAGACATCTCCAAAGAATAGACACATTTATAAATCCTGAATATTGAAATTAATGGGTGAATGGAGGCGGAATTGTTTTCTACCATAGAAGGGGTGAAAAGTCAATTGAACCTGCTTTACAAAATTTGCATGTATAGGTAATTATTTTTGGATCACTATCAATTTACAGTGTTGTAAAAATAGCTCAAGGGTAATGAAAAGTTAGAATCAGACAATCTGGAAGGATGTGCTGTAGGGAATACATGATTTTGTATTGAAACATGAATTTTTTTCCCTATAAAATCCAGTATTTTGAGCATTAAATTTGTTCAGACACTGCCTTTCTGTTTCCTTTTTAATATGGAAGTAGTAATAATAAAAGATTTTGTTCCATTTTGGAGTGTTTTAAGTTTATTTGTCATATTAAAATGTGACTATTATTCTTAAAATAACTGGAGGAGTTACTTTAGAAGAGACTTACTGAACTTATCCTGTGGGATTTCCCAGGGCCTACATTAATGAGTAGAAAGTATGATTTGTGATATGTGTATATTATTTATAACTTAATGAATATATGAGAACATTGGAATAGTGAATCTATGAGCCAGAAAAGGAATGGCTCATATAGCACATAAGGTTCCATAGCTCATCTGTTGTGAAGTGGACAATGGGAGGTAAGGGAAAAGGACATTTTTCAGAAACACCTGGATACTTCCAGAACACAATTCCTGAAAAAATAATTGGGAACTTCTTCATGCATTATTTTTTAATCTCTGAAAAAATTTCAGAGTAATCAGATCAAAGCTGACAGTTTTCACAATTCAGAAGAATCCCAAATCCTAGATGCCTTTGTCTTGTCTGAGGTTTATTCTGAAAAGACATATAGTTTTCATGAACACTGAGAGGATGTAGGAGTTCACTGCAGGATTTAACTTGCATAGCCTCATCTGGTTTGTTGTGAAATGATTTTTCTTGATCCTGTACAACCTTTGGCTTTGTAGACCCACCTGTCTTGTTGGAAACCCATCCCTTGCCTTCTTTGACCCTTTATTGTTTGATTTTCGTTTCTGAGACTGTTCTTGTTCTTTCTCTGCCCTACTTTGGCCCCCATCCCCTTCCCCCTAGGATGCTGCCCAGGCTCTGTGCTTCCTCCTCATATCCTCCCCACCCTGCATCCTCATAAGGGTTTGGCTTTCACCTTGCATTTCCAACTACCACTAGACTTCTGTACTGGGATATTTTTGCCCTTCATGCTCACTGTGGCTACAATGTCAGTAATAAAGTTTCTTCCAATGAAATGTAGCTACTTTTTGAACATATTACCGCATTCATTTACCAAATGCTGCTAATCCTTTCTTCTCAGGTCGTCCTACCTAACTTTTCCTCTCATCCTACTATTGCACCATAATCCTGGCCTTCATCCCTTCATCAGTAGTTCATTGAAATAACTTCTGTGTTCATCTCAATTCAGCCAGTATTCTTTTAGTGCCTTGGGTCAGCATCATAAGCCAGATGCTGACCTAGCTGCTTGAGATGCAATGCTGAGAGACTACTGAGAAGACAGACATCAATTAGATACACTATTAAGTGTATAATCATAACTGAAAATAAGTGCTAGAAGGAATGTGCTGCAAGAGCATGTATTGGGGAACCCTAAATTAGTCTGGAGATCCAGACAACACTTCTGAGGAAGCAATCGCTGAGAGAGTATCTGAGGAATGAGGAGCAGTGAAATATGTGGAAATGAGGTGGAGGGGGAGATTTCACCAGATAAGGGTCAGCTTTTGCAAGTCCACAGGGTAGCTGGTGGCTTTGTGCACTAGAGACACTGAATGTGGAAGACCTGTGTGCTGGAAGGGAGTGAGGGACAGAGTGACACTGGATGAGCTGGGTGGGAGAAGGCAGCAGCAAATAATGCTAAGTGGTAAGAAGTTATTGGGTGTCTATATTCTGGGCAAAGGGAGTCTTTGAAGGGTTTTAAGCAGGAAGGGGAATGACATGATTAGATAAACCTTTTCTAAAGGTCATTGTGACTGCTGTGTGATGTCCAATAGACAAGAGACCCTGGAAATCCTCCTGATCCAAAACAGCAGGAAATGATGCTGGATAATATTAGAGCAAAGAGGAACTCACTAGAAAGTAGGACATACTCTGGCACTGTGTATAAAGACAAAGATGACTGTCCAAGGATCATGCTGGCACCGACTGCTTCATTTCTCTGGTAGCATTTGCCCATCTCAGTAACTTAATAAGAGATTTACTTTTAGTAACTATATTAAGACAGAAGGCAGGGCTAGAGATATAAGTGGGTTGGGGGATTAAATCTACGACACTGACCTGAAAGATAAGTCAATGGAGGACTGTTCTACTCCACAAAATTCTGTGGAATTCCATTCCACAAAAGAAAATGCTAAGAAGTTTGTCCCTTTTGACCTGGGACAGGGGAATCTTCTCCAAAAACACCTTGCCACAGACCTGCTCCATGTGGGTTTGGAATTATTTTTTATACTATTTTCATGGCAGGAGAAGCCCTATGCCAAGAAATCAGCATAATAATGTGTCCCAAACTGGCAGTCACTCTGGGATTCCTAGAAGAAGCCTTGAAATTTTCTTTGAACTTCTCAGTAGAATTAAATTCTAAAGAACTTCATAGAATAGTTCATGCACACACACATAAATAATTGTGTATACAATATATATTTATATATGTATATATATGTATACATTGAAAACATTTAGACTATAAAGCAACAATAATTGTATTAAGTATGATCAATTTAGGTAGATAGTCAAAATTAAAACATTTTAAGTCCTTATGTTTTTGGGGGAGAATACTGACTGATTTGAGATGAACACAGAAGTTATTTTGATGAACAACTGATGAAGGGATGAAGGCCAGAATTATGGTGAAATAATGTGATAAGAGAAAATTGAGAAGGAAAAGTAGCAGGCATTGAGAAGGAAGGATTGACAGCTTTTTATTAAGTCAAACGTGTATAATAAAATGTGTATATTAATTTATATATTAAAACCTATGAGGAAATACCAAAGTAATAAGAATAGGGTACCTGATTTCCAGACCAAATGAGAAAAAATTGGTATACAAAACCTTGTTGCTTCAAAGAAGGGGGAAAAATAAGCAATGAGAAGAAGAAACAGAAGAAGATATAAAGCAGGATAAACAGAAGATTCCAAATGAGAAAACAGAAATAAATTCCAATAGATGAATACTAAATGTAAATGGTCTAAATCTATTATAGATTGTCAGGTTGGCTTGTACAAAACACATTTAATTTATATATTGTTTAAAAGGGATAGTCACACGTACAACATAAAAACACAAACATTTGTAAGAGAAATAGAGGAAAAAGATGCAGTAGGCAAACGCTAATAGAAGACCATTGTTTTAGTAGCGGGGGTGGGGTACCAGGGACTGAACCCATGGGCACTTAACCACTGAGCCACATCCCCATCCCTTTTATTTTTTTATTTTGAGACAGGGTCTTACTCAGTTGGTTAGGGTCTCACTAAGTTGCTGAGACTGACTTTGAATTTGTAATTCTCCCGCTTCAGCTACTTGAGCCACTGGGATTATAGGCTTGCACCACTATGCCTGGTCCCAAAGACATTTGAATTGAGTGTGGTGGTGCACACGTGTAATCCCAACTACTCAAAATACTGAGGCTAGAGGATTGAAAGTTTGACACTAGTCTGGACAATTTAGTGAGACCCTGTCTCAAAAAAAAAAAAAAAAAAAAAAAAAAAAAACCCAAATAAAAAAATCAAACCAAACAAACAAAAACATCAAAAAGAGGCTGGGTCTGTAGTCCAGTGGTAGAGTGCTTACTTAGCATGTGCAAGGCTCTGGGTTTAATCCCCAGTACTCCAAAAAGTGAAAATTAAAAAAAGACATCACTGGATTGGATATTACTATCCAATAAAATAGTTTCAAGGATAAAACATATTAATTGGGATAAAGAGTCAATTTAATGGTAAATGATACAATTTACTGGGAAGATAGAATCATTTAAAATTTCTATCTGAAGTGTGTGTGGAAAAGATTTTCTCACACTCTGTAGACTCTCTTTTCACGTTATTGATTGTATCCTTTGCTGAGAAAAAGCTTTTTAGTTTGAATTCATCCCATTTATTGATCCTTGCTTTTATTTCTTGTGCTCTAGGAGTCTTGTTAAGGAAGTCTGATCCTAAGCCAATGTGATGAAGATTTGGTTCTACTTTTTCTTCTATTTGGTGCAGGGTCTCTGGTCTAATTCCTAGGATCTTGATCCATTTTGAGTTGAGTTTTGTGCAAGGTGAGAGATAAGGGTTTAATTTCATTTTGCTGCATATGGATTTCCAGTTTTCACAGCACCATTTGTTAAACAGGCTATTTTTTCTCCATTGTATGTTTTTGGGTCCTTTGTCTACTATGAGTAACTGTATTTATGTGGGTTTGTCTCTGTGTCTTCTATTCTGTACCAGTGGTCTATCTGTCTATTTGGTGCTAATACCATGCTGTTTTTGTTATTATTACTCTGTAGTATAGTTGAAGGTGTGGTGTTGTGATACCTCCGGCTTCACTCTTCCTGCTCAGGATTGCTTTGGCTATTTGAGGTCTCTTATTCTTCCAGTGAATTTCATGATTGCTTCCTCTATTTCTATGGGGAATGTCATTGGGATTTTAGTTGGAATTGCATTGAATTTGTATAGCGCCTTTGGTAGTATGGCCATTTTGACAATATTAATTCTGCCTATCCAAGAACATGGGTGATCTTTCCATCTTCTAAGGTTTTCTTTAATTTCTTTCTTTAGGGTTCTGTAGTTTTCATTGTAGAGGTCTTTCACCTCTTTTGTTAGACTAATTCCCAAGTATTTTTTATTTTTTGAAGATATATAGGCAATTAACAAATATAGGAAAAAGTGTTCAACATCTCTAGTATTTAGAGAAATGCAAATTAAAACAACCCCAAGATTTCATCTTATTCCAATTAGAGTGACTATTATTAAGAACACAAACAATAATAGGTGTTGGTGTGGGTGTGGAGAAAAAGGCATACTTGTACATTGCTGGTAGAATTGCAAATTGGTGCAGTCACTCTGGAAAGCAGTGTGGAGATTCCTCAGAAAACTTGGAATGGACCCACCTTTTGACCCAGTTATCCCACTCCTTGGTTTATACCCAAAGGACTTAAAATTAGCATACTACAGTAACACAGCCACATCAATGTTGATAGCAGCTCAATTCACAATAGCTAGATTGTGGAACCAAACTAGATGCCCTTCAACAGATGAATGGATAAAGAAACTGTGGCATATATACACAATAGAATATTATTCAGCCATAAAGAAGAATAAAATTATGGCATTTGCAGGTAAATGTATAGAATTGGAGAATATCATGCCCAGTGAAATAAGCCAATCCCAAAAAATCAAAGGCAAATGTTTTCTCTGATAAGTGATGATGATACATAATGAGGTTGGGGGGTCGGGGTTGAAAGAGGAATGGAGGAACTTTAGATTATGTAGAGGGAATTGAGGGGGGGGAGTATGAAGGATGGTGGAATGAAACAGACATCATTACTCTATGTACATGTATGATTACACGAATGGTGTGAATCTACATTGTGTACAACCATAGAAATGAAAAGTTGTACCCCATTTGTGTACAATGAATCACAATGCAGTCTGTAAAAATAAAATTAAATTAAAAAAAAGAAAATCATGCACTTGTACATTGCACTTGCCATAGTGGAGCTTGTAGGACTAGAAGTCACTCTGGGTGAGTTAGTGAGTGAGTCCCAAGGGACTGTGAAGAACTGGGACATTCTTGTACATAACTGTGGGCTTAATAAACACTTGCTCTTAGGCTATAAACTTAAAAATAATTTTCTCCATTCAATAATCAACTAACCTTAGTTTACTGTAACCATTTTATTTTATGTGCTTTCTACAGGTGTTGGTGAGGATGTGGGGAGAAAGGTACACTCATACATTGCTGGTGGGGCTGCAAATTAGTGCAGCCATTCTGGAAAGCCACTCTGGAACCACCATTTGACCCAGCTATCCCACTCCTTGGCCTATACCCAAAGGACTTAAAATCAGCATACTACAGAGATACAGCCACATCAATGTTCATAGCTGCTCAATTCACAATAGCCAGATTGTGGAACCAACCTAGATGCCCTTCAATTGATGAATGGATAAAGAAACTGTGGTGTATATATATATATATATATATATACACAATGGAATATTACTCAGTCATAAAGAATGATAAAATTATGGCATTTGCAGGCAAATGGATGAAATTGGAGAATATCATGCTAAGTGAGATAAGCCAATCTCAAAAAACCAAAGGACGAATGATCTTGCTGATAAGTGGATGATGACACATAATGGGGGGGTGGGAGGGGTTAGTGTTAGGGTTAGAATTAGGGTTAGGGAGGGAGGCAAGAATGGAGGAAGGAAGAACAGAATGAGTCAAACAACATTACCCTATGTAAAATTTATGATTACACAAATGGTATGCCTTTACTCCATGTACAAATAGAGAAACAACATGTATCCCATTTGTTTACAATTAAAAAAAAGTTTTGATTATTTGTAATAATGCTTAGCTTAAAACACAAACACATTGTATGGTTGTACAAAAAAAGTTTTAAAATATCCTTAGTCTATAAGTTTTTCTCTATTTAGTTTTCTCTTTATGTTTTAAACATTTCTGTTAAAAACTAAGACACAAAGTTTCACGTTGGCCTAGGCTTACACAGGGTCAGGATCACCAATGTCCCTGACTTCCACCTCCACATCTGGTCCCCCTGGAAGGTCTCCAGGGTCAGTAGCACACCTGGAGCTGTCGTCTCCTGCGATGACAACCTTTCTTACGGAATCCCTCATGAAGGACCTGTCTGAGGCTGTTTACAGTTTACTTTTTCTTTTTGTTAATGAGTAGAAGAAGTGCACTCTAAAATAATGGGGAAAAAAGTGTAGTATGGTAAATACATAGACCGTAACAGGACCTTATTATCACCGTCCGGTGTTCTGTACTGTATGTGATCGTATGTGCTATCCTTTTCTATGACTGGCAGTGCAGTGGGATTATTGACATAAACTTCACCACAAACAGGTGAGTAATGTGTTGTTCTCTGGCTTTACAATAGCTAGAACATTTCAAAGGTGCCAGAAACATACATTGGAGAAAAGATAGCCTCTTCAACTAACGGTCCTGGAAAAACTGGAAATCCATATGTAGCAAAGTGAAATTAAACCCTTCTCTCTCACCCTGCACAAAAATCAACTCAAGGTGGGTTAAGATGTAGGCACTAGATCAGAGACCCTGAGTCTAATAGAAGAAACAGTAGAACATTGGCTACTTCTTGGTAAGAAGTACCACTCTCTTGTAATCTTGTGGGACCACAGTTGTATATGTAGTCTGTTGACTGAAATGTCACTATGCAGCACAGGACTGTATTATATTATACTATGATAAAGGAAGACTAAAAATAAATGAGCTAATTATTCAGTGTAAGAAGTTAGAGGAAAGAATCAGAACATGAATCCAAAGAAATTAGAAGAAAGGGAATAATATATGTAAGAGTACAATCAATGAAATAGAAAATAGACCTATCATCCATAAAAATGTCAAAACCAAATTTAGTTCTTCGTGAGGAACAATAAAATACACAGACTCTTTGGTAAGCTTGGTTTGCACAAAAGCATAATATTAGGCAAGTACCATAGATATAGCAGAGATTAAAAAGAATAATCAACTTTTTGCCAATGTGTTAGGAAACCAAGATAAAATTAACATTTTCTAGAAAGGTGTAATTTAAATTGAAAAAAATTATTTTATTTTATTTTTTTTTAATTGTAAACAAATGGGATATATGTTGTTTCTCTGTACATGGAGTAAAGGCATACCATTTGTGTAATCATAAATTTACATAGGGTAATGCTGTTTGATTCATTCTGTTATTTTTTCCCTCCCCCTACCCTTCCAACCCCTCTTTTCCCTCTATTCAGTCCTTCCTTCCTCCATTCTTGTACCCCTCCCAAACCCTAACCTAACCCTAACCCTAACCCTAATCCTATAAAAACTTCAATAAGTAGCTTAAATGTATTTATTTAAATTAAGTGTAATTCACCTCATGAACAGATAAAACAAAGAAAAAAGAAATGTGATTATTTTAATATGCATAAAAACAGTTAAAAGATTCAAACCTATTCATTATCTTTCTTTCACGCCATTTCTATCTTTATCTCTATCTCTACTTTTATCTGTCTCTCTGTCTCCATGACAAGCAGGCCTAATAGAGAGTAGAGTAGTAGTTATCAAAACCTGAAAATAAATATAATTATTAATTAAACATTAAAAGCATTTCCTTTAAAATCAGAAATAAGCAAGAGTGATCATTATCATTCCTTTTAATCGATATTTTATCTGAGGTTGCATAGTCAAGAAATTTTGAGGGTAAAATTACCTTAACACAAAAATAAGTTTATTTTCAATATGATTTTCTAAATAAAGAGAATATACAGATGATCAGAATTAATAAATTTCTTTTAGATAAAAGACCAGTAAATGAAAATTGAGTCCATATCTACACTTTAGTTTTATTTAAATAGAAAACCATGTACCATCTGGAAGGCAAAGCTAGCAACCCCCTTGGTCACCATCTGCCACACTGGGGGTATTCCTTGGTGAACCTCAGTTAACCTTCCTATCTAGGTCCAGAAACCATTGCAGCCATAGCTGATGCCCAGACTCTGGCCCATACACACTGAAGTTTCTTCCTCAGTTGCTTTGCTGAATATTTTTTCTGACTAAGAGAAAATTAAAGAGAGAGAGAGAAAAACTCTAAATCCAATTTCTGAAATGTCTTCACATTTCAGCACTTTCTAGTGATCTATGACTTTCTCAGAACACTCTTTAGGAGGGAAGGGTATAATCCTGAGGTAATAATTTTGTGGTTAAAAATATGAGGCTTGTAGTCATTGAAATTTTCATTCCTGGCAGAAGATGGTTCCCAGTGCTGTGTGGTACAGTAGCCAACAGTCACATGTAGCCGGCCGAGCCCTGCAGCCCTGGCACTGAGGTGTGCTGTACGTGTCCAGTGCCCACCAGATTTTGAAGATGGTGAATGTTTCATTAACATTTTTCTATTAACTACATTGCAATTATGGTACTTGGATATTTTGGGTGAATTAAAATTATGACCGTTCTTTTAGAAAAATCTTAAGATGTTAACATTAGACAATTTAAAGTTACCCATGGGCCTTGCATTTGTTGATGTTTTATTTCCGTTGGATGGCAGTGTTCTAGGTGTTCTCTTTCCTAGTTGTGTGGTTTGGGATTAGTGCCTCCTTTTCTCTCTGTTCCAGCTTTCTGCTTTGTAAACAGAGATGGTAGGTGTCTCGTGTCCTGTAGGTGGTTGAGAGCAGTGGAGAAAACCATGCTTCAAAGGATGGTCTGGTACGTGGCAAAATTTATAAAACCTACACTGGATGCTTTTGTTTCTTATTTGTCAGTCTATTTTTTTTTTCCAGAGTATGGCACAGCTCCAGAAATCTGAGGGAGGGAGGGAAGGAGAGAGAGAGAGAAAATAACAGAGAGACAGAGACAGACAGAGACACACCACATTGCTGGCATCATGCTGATTTATTGGAGCCAGAAATCAGAGCCAACCTCTAAGCAAAGTTTTGCCATTTGTCTTTCTTATGGGTTTCTACTTTGTAGAGAGAGTAGACTCCATGTGCCCAGCATCCCTTTCCTCCCCTCATGGTGGTACAGAATCCTAAAAATGGACCATGCACACTGAAACCATGCAAAGTGATCTTAGCCTCCATAAGAAAAAGTACGATGGTTCTATGAATTTTAGGTTTTTTTTTTTTTTTTTTTTTTTGTCGGATCATTAAAGACTCTTATTACTGGTTATTAAGGTATAATAAAATGGAAAATAATACAACTAATTTTGTTAGTATTGGGAATTCAAAGCATTAGAAATGTTGAGAATCGAAGTGTTTTATTTCTTTGTCCAAGAAAAAACAAAACAAAAAACAAAAAACAAACTTGCCCAGAACAGTTTGAGCAGCAGACAAGCTATGGAGTGAGCATCCTTTTCCTTTCTGATGCTTTGACTGGTCACAGGCCCCTTGTTTACTCTGTCTTCTGTGCTTTCAGTATTGTGAAGTGGCTCCAACAGTTCCTTCGGTGCACCTTCCTTTTCCACACGAGCCCGTTCTTGCTCGTGTTGTGTGTCTTGCAGGTCTCCTCTCACAGTCACCGGCTTGCCACGGTTCCCATGCTCGGCTGTTTTGTCCGAAACTTCTTTTACCTTCTGCTCACGTCTCACTTCCAGTGGTACCACTTTTCATTTCCTTCCTTCATTTTCATCCCATTGCATCATTATCATCTCCTCCTCCTCCTCCCCCTCCTCCTCCTTTTCTCCTTCTTCTTCTTGTACCAGGGATTGAACCCAGGGGTGCTAAACCACTCAGCCACATCCTGGCACTTAAAAGAAATTTTTTTTTTTGAGACAGGGTCTTGCCAAGTTGTTTAGAGCTTTGCTAAGTTGCTGAGACTGGCTTCGAACTTGTACACTTCCTGCCTCAGCCTCCTGAGCTGCTGAAATTACAGGCTTGCACAACCATGCCTGGCTCCATTTTTTCTTTTGATAAAGTATCACATGGGTTTAATCCCAGGGAAGTGGAAGACACAACCCCATAAATTGCGGTCTTGTCAGTGGACTGAGTACCTGACACAGTGACCCATTTTGACTGACTTTGCAAAAATCAATGTGTTGGTCACTAATCATGGTGTGCAAGTTATTATCATGGTATTTTGTTGGTCCAAGAGTTAGAGCAAAGTTTAAACTATTAGTAATCAGAGTTCCTATACAGTGTAAATAAAATTTGAACTGTGTTGTTGGGGACACTGGTGTTAGCAACTGAAAGAAGCGTTTATCAGAACTGTGCAAAGTGAGGACTTCTTGTACTCAGCATGCTCAGGAGATTGTGCCCTGGGGAGAGACACTGCTACCCCTTCAGTCTGTCACTTGTTCCTTGTCTGATCCGAAAGGACACCTTTCCTAATTGCATCCCTCAAATGCTATCTTGCAGGCATACCAAGTGTGAGAAAGAGATGTGCAGGGATCAGCAGTCATTGAGTCATTCTACAGCCATGTGCCCAGAATCCTTTCTGGGCTGGGCTCAGTGCTAGGCTCTGGCATGTTTGCTGGCAATTGAAAATGCCTGAAATTGCTCTCATTTTTGGTTTTTTGAAGCTAACTTTCCAGCATATTTTCCAAACCACTGCTTATACCATTTGCACAAGGTTTTAAAGTTACTTCTCACTTGCACAAGTTCCCGTTATCTTCATTGCTGGGATACACATGCCGTCAGGAGCATCAGGTTCCTCAGATTGGGATATAGTCCCCATCTTGTCCTGCCAAGTGGGATAGTCCCTTTTCTAAGTAGAACAATCAACTAATGAGTTGGATCTAAACTTGCAGAGTTGCTGGTTAATTATTCAAAGCATATTTCATCAAAGCCTTCCCATTTCTCAGCACCTTCTTTCTTTAGTGTTTTTAATTGACCTGGAAATTATAGCTACCATGCTCTATGGGGTATGTTACAGTTTACTTAGAATCAGATGTTTTTGCCTGGAGGGTTAAATTCCACTGAAAAACTATTTCAACCAGAAGAGAGGTGGGGCCAGAGGGAGAAGTTTATGATCTTAGAGCTTTAAAAATTATAAGAAAAATTCCTTTGCAATTCTTTGCCATTAAATACATTTAAGTAGTTTTGGCAAATAACATATTTGCTTAAGAAATCTGAAGCACTTTTTATAAAAGCACTCCCTAATTTCCAGTGTGAAGGGAAGCAAACATTTATTGGGCTAGGATTGTGCCAGGAGCTTTCAGATATCATCATACATGATCCTCTGAATAACCTTATAAGTTAGGAACCATTATATTTATATAGTTGAAACTAAGGCTTAGACAGGAAAATTAAGATGCTGAAGACCTGACATCTGTTATGTGTTAGAATTGAACTTTAATTTTTTAGTTGTCTGATTCCCAAATATTTACACTGTTCCATATAGAAAAGATTACAAATGTCTGTTATACTAGCCACTGCTCTCTTATGCTAGTATCATTACAGACATCAATAATAGATAGCCTATTTATTGTCCTTACCTTGTGACATTGTATACTACCCATGAAGATGTTGAATGTTGCTCAGAATAGAAAATCCATCTCACTCCCTAAACAAAAGTAAGAGAAGAGATTTTAGGGATGATTGGCTTAGGGAGCCATTGATATAGCAGCTTTTAAGCCAGTTTGGCTGCTCACTACTGAGGGTCATCCTTTCTCCTCCTGGCATTTTCTTATGCCCACTATTTCTATATTAGGAGTAGTAAGAGAGAGCTAAAGTGTTCCTTGTGGAATAAACCACAGACGGGGGAAGAAAAACAGGGACTTGCAAATTTTAATCCTGTTTGTTTAGCCAATGTCTTGGTTTGGTTTCCCTAAAAGCAGACATTCAGACAAGGACTTAGGTACAAGAAGAAGGCCCAGGAAACAGGGAATGAAGTGAAACAAAATGGGGGAAGGGTAGATGAAAGGTATACTTTTCAGCAGAGTCCTGCAGTGGGTCACTGGGACTGACCCCAAGTGGGGATCTCTAGAGACTGTGTAGAAGCAGGCCTTAGAATCACCTCATGCAGGGGAAGAGGAAGCTGGGATGTTTATCTACCAAATCTAGTCCCCTGAAGGCTGAGGGTTGTTCACATTCCTCCCCTGCCCCAGATTAAATCTTCTATACTTCTCAGTTGCATGGATGCTAAGATAGCACCTTGGGAACAGCTGGGAGATGCAGACCCCAGAGGGTTACTGAGGGGGCTTCTCCAGCATCTCTCCACTGTACCTGTCTCTATGGGATGATTTTCCCAGATGGTGGGCAGATAGTTAGCTGAGTCCACTTTCCTTGCTTGAAAAAGTCACCCAGGTTCTGTACGTTCTGAGTACTTAATGCCGTGGGCTGTACATACCGCAAACAGCTTCTCTCTGTGACCATGCTACATTCTCAGTGGTTGTAACCCTATGGATTTAAAATTTATGGTGGTAGTTGATTCCATCAAAAATGACAAGAGTGTTGTGCATAGCTCCTAATAAATTCCTTGTTATCTTTTACAACCATCTCGGGTGAGCCTCGTTCCTCTGGACACTGCGGGCCATGTCTGCCAGAGCAAATGTTACCCCAGACAACCATGGATTGAAGATTAAAGAGGTGTTGGGGCCAAAATAACTAGCTTTGAAATGGAGCCAAACAGTAGAAGGGCAGATAGGAGGCAGGATGAACTCACATGACCTTTGTACTGGAAAGACCCTCAGTGCTGGCGGGGGAGGGGGTCCCAATTGTTACTGGTAGCAAAATCATTGCCACCAAAGCTTGGCGCAAGAAGAAAAGGCTGTGGTGGTGACAGGGTAACGATACACTTGCGGTAATAGGCGCTAATTAACCCCGACAGCTGATTTTAATCATCGCTGTCATCTGTTGAAATTAGCTAGCTAACAGAGCGGTTCAGTCTCATCTTTTCCAATAAGCAGATACTCAAAGCTGTTCCCTCTTCCCTTCCTACTGCTTTTCTTTTAGCTTCAACAAAAGGTCTAGGTGGAATGAGGAGGTGGTGGGGAGCACCACACTTTTCTGAATCCTCTTAGAATTTTCTTTGAGTCATCCGAGTACATTCATTTGCATGTGATATTGGGTGCTTGAGTGTATAAATTAGGATAGACGATTTTTTTTTTCTTTGCAGTGCTGGGGATCGAACCCAGGGCCTTGTGCAGGCAAGGCAAACACTCTACCGACTGAGCTATCTCCCCAGCCCTCGAGTGTATAAATTAGGTAGACAACAGCTCCATGGATTTATTCAACAACTTTTTTTTAATGACATTCCCATGATAAACTTCTTTGGATCTTCCTTTGTACTCCAATATGGGGGACGGGTCAGGCTATATTTAGAATTAATGTGTCCAGAACTTTGAACTCTGTTCTAAAGGCTTACATGATTTGCAGTCTCATGGTAGGAGCCATGCGTGCATTTAGATTTGTGTAATTACACAATACAGTCTTTGCCTCTTGGAGAGAAGGAAGGTCATGTGGTAGCGTGTGGAGCAGGCTTGGTCTTCCCACAAGATTAGGCAATAGCGCTGCTCCTCATGTGCCCCCCAGGCTACAGATGGGATGGTACCATTTATAGAAGGTATCAGGCACTGGCCCTGGTGGCCCCGGCATGGCTACCTGTTCCTACAGGGGTAGGTGGAGGGGAGGCCAGACCTATCTCATCCCCTGGGGACTTGTTGAGATGTTCCAAGGTCCAGAGCATGTTCTGGAAATTTCGGCCAGTGGCCCAACATACTGAGTGTGAATGACCTGACACTCTTGGAGGCAGGAGTCTGTTGTTTACTGGGCATTTTCGCATCAGCGGAGGCACGCAATTGCTCTGGACTCTGGGGTCTGAGGAAGGCATGCATGGCACACCCTAGTGAGCTCCTTGTCAGGCGTCACCTCGGCACAGCCTCACTGCTCCCCTCAGGGCCTGATCTCTTCCGAGCAGTCCAGTGGCATCCTCTGGCTTTTCCCATACCCTCTCCACGTAGTCTGGCATTCACTTCTTCTCTGAGAGTTTCATGCTTGTTAATTTTGAGTCATCTGCATCTTTGCCTTTAGGAATCACATCTGTGTATCTTCCATGGCCTTCTGAGGTCTTGGCCCAGGTTGATCATCAAGGTGACTTTGTGGAGTCACCACAAAGCACTTCTTCTCATGCTGTATCCCCTCATTGAGAACCTACCATGGGTCTAACCCAGGCTGGCAGGGAAAGAGCCAAGAGAAGCATATGGAATGGCCTCATCCTTCTAGGAGCTCTAGAGTGAATGGAGAAGCCAGGAATTCACATGTGAGAGGAAAACAAGATCTACCATTTTTTAGGCAAAGAAAAGAAGCTTGGCTATAGAGAGGGAAGGTGTCACAGAGAGGAGGACTGCAGACTGACCACAGCTTGCAGTGTGATCTGAATGTGGCTTAGGGAGAGAGAATTGCTACTTGATACATGTGTTCCTCCCACGACTGGGTCTGCTGTGCATCCTCTCTGTTCATGTCAGAGGGAGGTAGTAGGGAGTAGTAGGGACTGTGGTGAGAGTAAGAGAAATACTCCCTTCGGTGCTTACATGGAATGAACTCTAGCCCATGCTGCCAGATCTTCTGGTTTTTCAAGACAACCTGGAAATCTGACTTTGTGTATGAAATTAGGGAACTTTTCCAACATCATATGAACAAATTAAATGTATCTGTACCCATCTCTAGCCAGAATGTGGCTGCTAGCCAGGACCAACCTATCATGTTCCTGTGGGATGACATTTCCCAGGCAGCCTGATATGCATCCCCTTCTAATGTGATAGCTCTGTGAAGCACCAGGGTCCCCAAAACCCCCTTAATCTTCAGTGAGCACAAGCTGGGCAGCAGGGGTTCACCTGCAGGAGAACCACGTCCCTCTGCTCACCAGGCTGCTTGCTGTCTTGGGCTAGGATTTCTGAGAAATCATTTCAGGCGACCAAGTTGGTGGGGTGGGGGGGCGACATGGTTTGGGGGGCAAAAGTGTTGAATCTAAGTGTTGTAGTGTCTGTCATTCCTCATTAACAAACCCAGCAACTTTGCCTCCAATATAATAAATCCAGACCCTTGTGGCTCGTACAATAAGCGTGATGACAAGTAATAATAATTCATAAGCAAAAGTGAGCATTTTTTTTTTGTCTTTCTGACTCATGCCTCTATTTGAGGGGTGGCCACAAATGTTCTTTGGAGCTGGAAGGCAAAATTCTGGAGGACATGTGTCCTGGGATGGGAAGTCTTCATGTTCTGGAAAGGGGCAAGAAACTTCACAGGGAAGGATTGAGTCCTCTGGACTTTCCAGGCTCCTCAAGGGCAGCAGTGGTGTTCAGGAACCTGAATCCTGGAGCCATACTGTCTGGGATAAGCGCTGGCTGTATTGCTTACTAGCTCTGTGAGCTTAAGGAAACTACTTAACCTCTCTGTGCCAGACTTTCTCCTCTTTAAATATTTATAATGATAATAATAATATCTTCCACCCAGGGTCATGAGAAGCAAAGCTAAGCTACTGTGTGTAAACCTCTTAGAACCCTCTCCAGTACATTATAACAGCCATATAATTGATAACTGTTTTTATTAATGACTCTCATACTGTATGTGTGAGAAAGGATGCATCTGCTTTTCTCCAGAATTAGTAAGTGCTTTTGATTCCCTGGTTGGGACTCCATGGGACAATACTGTTCATGAGGGGTACAGTTTCACTGACCCTCGTTGCTCAACCCCCAAGGTTATGTCTCATCTCCATGACTGCCCTATAAAGCAGCAGTCTTAGGGTGCTGAGTGTCTTATTCCTGGCGACCCAGCATTTTAACCTTTGCTGCCTGTCAGTTGTGGCTGCTCTTGCAGTCAGCTGTCTGTCGGATGGGGAGGTTCTGTCTTTAAGTGATTGTGGCTGGGTTTTCCACCTCTTTTCCCACTGGACCTGGGCCCTGGTTGGAAACAGATGATGGCCAACAAGATTTAGAGTTGTTGAGAGAAAAGAGTAGACTTGCATGTTGTATGATTCCACTTACACGTCATATCTTTTTAGCTGGATGGATCTTCATCTTTATCCTATGTGGCCCAAAGTGTGAACAAGAAGGAAGCAGGGTGCCCTAGGGTGGGCCCAAGAACACTTGAGTTCAAGGTCAGATGTAGCCCCTGACTGGCATGTGACCTTGGGCAAGTGGTTGTCCTTTTAGGACCTTTATTTAGTTTCTTGAAGAGAGAGAGAGAAAGAGAGAGCTGTCCAATATGGGAGTGATGAGCCACACTTGGCCCTGGAGCCCTTGGAATGTGTCTGGTCCAGGTGGGAGGTGCTGCGAGTGTAAAAGCCACAGTAGGTTTTGAAGGCTTAGTTCAAAAGAGAGTGTGAAGTAGTTCACCGATAATCTTTTATCCGCACTAGGGAATAGTAGTTGGGAACTAAATGGGATGGAATGGTGTGCTGATGCGTGCCACAGTTTGTATGGACCTTGAAAACATTATGCAAGATTAAATAAGCCATCCACCAAAGGTCACTTGTTGTATGATTCCGTTTATATGACATGTCTGAAGGCAGATCTGTGGAGACAGAAAGCAGGTTAGTGGTCACCTGGGGCTGGGCAAGTGGGTAATGGAGAGTGACTGCTAATAGCTACAAAGTGACTTTTTGCAATAGTGAAAATATTCTTTTCTAAACATTTTTATTAGTGCATCACAGTTGTGCATAATATTGAGGTTCATTTTGACAGAATTACACAAGCCTGGAATTTAATTTGTTCTAATTCAGATCCCAGTGCTTCTTCCCCTTTCCTACCCCCCTCTCTCCCCCAGTTCCTTTTCCTCTACTCTACTGGTCTTTCTTCTCTTTATTTATAATTCTTTAAAATTAGTGCATTACAGGTATACATAAAAGTCAAATTCACACTAGTATCTTTGTATACGTACCTAGGAAAGTTTGGTCAGATTCACTCCACCGTTCCTCCTTTCCTGTTCCTCCTCCTTCCCCCTCAAACCCCTTCCTCTATTCCGATGATCTTTCTTCTATTTTCATGGGACCCCCCTTCACCCCCTTATTTTTCTCTCTTCACATATGAGAGAAAACATTCAACCCTTGACTTTCTGAGTCTGGCTTATTTCACTTACCAGGATGTTTTCCAGTTCCATTCGTTTACCAGAAAATACCATAATTTCATTCTGCAGTGATGAAAACATTCTAACATTTGGATGATGGTTACACGACCCTGCAAATATATTAAAAACTGCTTAATCGTACACTTTGACACAAGTCAATTTTATGGTAGGTATGTTATATTTCAGCAAATCTGATAAAGCAATTTTGTAATCATGACATGTTGAAATGATAATACATCAGGTTAAGCACAGTGTATTATGAGAGTTGATTTTACCTGTGTGGCATTACTTTTTAAATATGACTGCTAGAAAATCTGGAATGCTTGCATGGCTTGCATTGTATTTCTGTTGGAACACTGCACCATGCACTCTCTAAGGACCATCCTAGCTCCAAGCTTAGATTCTTCCACGAAAATATCCCTATCCCTGGGTTTGGACTTCTGAATACTCATCTGGTATCTTGGCTAAAGCCCAACTTATAAAAGAAAAATGTCATTTGGGCTCTTTTGTCTTTTTTTTCTTTAAACATCATTTGCAAAATAGCTTTTTAAAGAGAAATCCTGGAAGGAGTCACAGAATCATAAAAGGTGAGCCTGAGAGCTGAATTGTCACTTTCTCTTATCCCAGAGAGCCACCCAGCACTGTTTGTAACTGTGGACACGACTGTTTTTAAAAGGTGATGGTCTGAGGCTGAGCCACAGTTTCTTTACTTGCTGGCTCTTCCTCTTGGAAGGTTGACTTGAAACCCACCACTGCTGAGCAGGAGGCTGAGAGGAACAGGCAACCAATCCCTGGTGACGAAAGGGCTCCACGCATGCCTGGATTCCTCCCATCCTGCATGGCCCTGCTGGACAGGGGATCATCTTTTATTTTCCCCCAAAGGTCTGAGTCAAAACACCAATCTTGGCAAGGGCTGCAGGCAATCTCGGGAAGCATGTTTTTATTTGAAGTCCTCTATAGGAATGATTTCTTGAATGTCTATGCTGTTTGCTGTCCTGAATGCTGCAGGGAAATTCAGAAATCCAAGTTATATCCCTCTGTAGAGACAAGCAACCCCTTCAAGATCTGGAGCAGATCAGTGTGCACACAAACCAGACAAAACACCCCCACTGAACTGGATACAGTTTGTATTTCCATTGTGAGGCTGAGTCTCTCCCCTCTGCTCTTTCCACCTGCTTCTTAAAAGCTGGTCAGAGTCTGAGCCTGGAAGCAGAAGCCCTTGTCCACTTCTGCATCCCTCAGCTTCTGCATTTGGGTATGTCCCTGTTTACAACGTGGTTCCTAAACTCTTTTGCCTCTCTTTGTACTGATTTTCACTGAAGCAGCTGGTGACAGCATTCACCAGCTTTGGAGGCCTGTGCAAGCTCCCAGAAGCTGGCTCTTGACCAGATGGTTGCTTCCTGTTTCACGGGTTCTTCCTGTCCATTTCAAAGTCTGGTGAGGGCTTGGGGAAGAGAAGGTTTTTTTAAAAAGCTACTTTTAACGCTTTCCCTTGGAACAAGGCAAAAACAATCTTCTTTGGGTCCTGGTTATCTTTTGCAATGAAAATTAGAACACAGAGGAATAACAATAGAAACAGCAACAATAAGGCAAATATGAATGAGCACTTACTTTTCCTATAGCTTTTCTGCTAAGCACAAGCTTGTCAGAGATCTCCAGAGAAGAATAAGCAGGCACATCACTTACTCCAGGGTGATAAGTGTCGAATAAGTCCCCTGTCTTCCAAACCAAATCAGAGAGGCCTACAGGACACTGAGTGAATTGCACTGAGGCTCTTTCTTGTTCTGGCAATAACTCACCAGAGGAATGAGCCATTTATTTCACTGGAAGATTTCCATTTTAATATTAGCACAAAATAGGTCCTGTTTCACAATTAAATTAGTCAGGAAAGATTTCTAGTAATAGTGACACCCTGAGGAGGGATTGTAAAGAGAGCTGCTCAGAGATCATTTGCTTCTGAGCTGAGTTATTTCGTGGATCTCCTGGGAGTGGACATTTTGCTGAGATGGCTTTGCTCCTGAGCAGGAGTTCTCGAAGCCCCTCTGATGAGAAGATAAGTCAGACTGTGGTTCTGGAAGAAGAACTGAAATAAGCGTGCAGCTTGAGAGGCTGTGAGGTGCTGGGATGTCCTGCCTCTGATGTGCAGATGTCTTGGGAGTGAAGGCTCTGGCATGTGTGGTTCTGGCATGGGCTGCTTGCACCTGCCTGATGCCACCAGGAAGTCTCTTCAATGGTGGATGCTGGCTGTGTGCTTGGCCACAGTCTGCACTGCATCACTCAGAGGCCACTAAAGAATAGTAGACACAGTCTTGGAAGCAGAGTATTGCTTTGCTGAATGGCAGTGCCCCATCATGTTTTGGAGCCAACCAAGGTGTGATGTGGTAGTATGTTTTTTTGCTATTTATTTATTTATTTTTTCACACATTGATGGAGCTTGGCCACAGCCCTTGTCCTCACAGTGATCTTTCCTTTTTTATATAGCTCTCAGAATGATATCAATATTAACATACCATTAAGGCCTTTGCAACACTACTTCCATCCCCAAATTTTCTATGAAGATGTTCAAGTATACAGAAACATTGAAAGAATTGCACAATGAACACTCAGATACCCACCACTGAGATTACACCATTAACATTTTGATACATTTATAGCTTTTATTTTCTTGCCATGGTAAAGTCCCTGCCCCTATTTATTTATTTTTTTGTGGTACTCAAGTTTGATCTCAAGGCTTGCTTATGCTAGGCAAGTACTCTACCATTGAGCTATATCCCCAGCCCTCTCCCTCTTTTTAATCCCCAACTCTTTTTAAATTTTACTTTGAGACAGAGTTTTGCCAAGTTGCTCAGGCTGGCTTTGAACTTGGGATCTTCCTTTCTCCTTCTCCCCAGTAGCTGGGATGATGGGGGCATACCGCCACATCTGTCTTAATCACACATATTTTTTAAGCCACCAGCCCTATTCCTTCCATGTCTCAGATGGGAACATTGAGGGGAAGATCATTTTAGTTAAGCTGAGGTCAGAGTCCGGGTATCCTTAGTGTAAGGCAGCAAAAGATCAAAGAAAGATCCCTGAAGTGGGAGCTCTGAGGTGGGGGTGCTGGGCCAGGATGTGCTGCTCAAAAGCTCATGAACTGGAGGTGATTAGGATCTGCCAGGATGATCACAGGGCTGATGCTGGATTCAGTGCTACCTGTAGTCCAGTCCAATGTAGAGATTTGACACTTGGTTACTTTGGCAAGTTGCTGGAATACATTCTGAGCTACTTCTTTTTTATTTGGGAAGTAGGGATAATGACACCCAACCCACAAGGCTGTGATCACGTCAAGTGGAGAATTGAGGGCAGTGGATGTAGCTCAGTGGTAGAGGGCTTACCTAGCAAGTTCAAGACTCTCTCTGGGTTCAACCCCTAGCACTGAAAAAAAAAAAAGTGAGAAACTGAGAGGCAATTAATTTATCCCTAACCACTCCCAGCACTCAGTAGGCACAGTCAGAATGGGAAATATTATGAATGCAAGTAATATGCACCTTTGCACAATGCCTAAGCACATCAACTCATGAGAGGGTTGATATTGCTGAAGCTCTATCAATATTATATTTAGAGGGAGTAGTAGGAGCAAAAGCTGTAATTATTACAAGGGTAAATAAACCCAAACTGAGCACAAAGAATCAGAGATTTAAAAAATTTTCTCAGTTCACAACTTGCGCATCCTCATGACAAGAGCTATTCCATTTGCCTCTGTAAATGAGAGAGTTCTGGTTTATTGCTTCCCAAGAAAGACTGAAATTAAGAGAACGTGTCCTCCTCTGTGGCCCTTGGGAGACGTCTCGCGGGACGTTATTCGCAGAATAGGACAGGACTGCTGGAGCTCGGCTCTCCCATTAGCTGTCGGTCTCTGGCGTGGACAGACATGCTCCTCTGACTGACTCAGTGACTTCCGGTTTGTCACCCAGCAGTAGACAGCCTGTCATCAGAGAAGGTGCTTCAACCTGAGTCACAGATCCAATGTGTTTCTAATTGGAGATTGAATCAGGGTGACTTGGGAAACAGGAAGTGGGGAAAGACTTTCCACACTCTTCAGATGTATCCCCAGCCCCGTGTGAGGCCCAACACATGCTTCAGACTGCCCCATAAATCAGATGACACCATTAACAGTGCCATCTTGGCATCATGAACTTCTCTAAGGCCAGAGGTCTTCTGGGGGGGAGTTTATTCTGGGGACATCTAGTCCTCCTCCAGCCTCCTCTTTACTTCTGTCCTTCTCTGCTGAGCAGGCTGTTAGGCTGCCCTGAGGGAAAGGTGAGGACACATGTGGGTGCTCTCCCCAACCCTGCAGATGACCATGACCTGACCTGATGGGGAACAGACCTCTGAGAAAGGGGTTGGAAACTTTCTGATGAGTGTTCACCACCTTTATTTAAAAATCTTCATATCCAGGGAGGCTGATGCAGGGAACAGTTCACACATACCTAGGGCCAGCTTCTTGAAAGAAGTTCATGGAAAGAAGTTCACAGGTTGGAAAGTTGCAGAGCAGTGCTCTGAACCAAAGCATGATGCTTGTCAAGGCAAGGCTTGTGTCTTCTTAACAGAAAGGTTTAATGTGACATACCAGTCGTGATGCTTCGTACTGCCAAAAAAAGAAAACAATTCAAAATGATGCACTTACTGGGGAGATTTATCTGCAGATTTATCTGCAGGTAGTGTGGGTATCAAGGCTGGTGTGATCAGTTGACCAGCAGTCACATTGAGAACTCAGTTTTGTTCTCTTCTTTCCCTCCCTTCCTTATGTTAGTTCATCCCAAAGCCAGTTTTTCGCATGGTAACAAAATGGCTGCTGAGGTTCCAGGTATTTCTTTTTCACACAGAAAGAGGAACAGTTGATGTCAGCATTTCTTTCTGAAGAGTGAGAGCCCTCTTTTCCTTGAATCTGCCAGCAAACTTTTCTTCATGTTTCACAGGCCTGACTAGAATAACTCCTGAACTAATCCTGTTGGCAGAGAGATGCTGTTTGCAGATTCTTCCAATCATGTTTAAACTTTGGTGACCAGCCCCTGGCACTGAGCTGGGGTCAAGCCACCCCTTCTCGATAGGTCCTGCAGGTACAAGGGATGAAACAAATGGGTGGAAAGGATCTTGCATAAAGGACAACATCCATAATATCAGCCATGGATACATTTACTACCCCTACCCTTCCTGTCTGTGACCCCTCTGACCTTTTACCACCCACCCATCTTTCTGCAATGGAGCAACCCTACGTGGTTTCAGAAGAGATGGACATGTCCCTTCATTCCCAGAATCCCTTGCTCTTCCAGCCCCCTTGGTGGTGTGTGTGTATGTTCTTTTGTCATTCTTTTTCCCTGGTCCCTTCTCCACTTTTAGAAACAATGGAAGAGTCCCGCCTCCGCCTTTTTTTTCCTTTCTGGCTGCCTGTCAAAGGACTCGCTGACCTTGTCTGGTGGCAGCTGTGATGGACAGGGTATCTCATAGCAGTCAGAAGAGAATGGTCCAGTGTGACTTTAAGAGAGAGACCGTGGGCTGGGCAGAAGGGAGCAGACAGGCCGGTAAGGAGCAGACTGCAGAGGATGGGCAAGGAGCCCTTGGTCCGGTGCATGCAGAAGATACCAAGGACTGAGTATTGATTATCATTTTCTATGAGTATTTTCCAGGGGGAAGTCAGGAGTTTGCATGAGATTTCAGTGCTAGTTGTCAGAACTCTGGAAAATAAACAAGGTCTGATTACTTAAGCATAGCCCTAATTAAGGGAAATAGATGTGTAGGGGTTCACTCAGCATAAGGGAGGTCTTGCTTTTCTGGCTGCATGGTGAGAAACAGTTCTGCCCATTGCTCAGGCAGTGTGTGGCCAGGAGAGTCCTGCTTGTGTCAGCCTGTCCCTGTTCCATGGAGTCGTGTCCTCTCTCCCTGGCTTCCCCTTCTTCTTGGTGGACCTCAGATTCGGACTGAAACTGAGAGGACATGGATGCTATCTTTCTTTCCACTCAGCCTTATTATTCTCCTCTTGTGGGTTTCAATTTCCAACTTGGAAAGGTGCAAGCCATGGGCCAAAGAGTAGGAAAAAGTGAGAAGAATGAAGAGACTTTGTGTTTAAATGGAAACCGCACTGCAAGTCCTCTGCTTGTGCTTGTATTTCTCATTATGAAGCTTCAGGAGGGTATTTTAGTTCTGGAGTCAAGTTCTATGGTGAGAGGTGAGAAAATCTCTGTGCCCATGACTTCGAGAGATGTTTCCAAGATGAGGCCAAAGCTACTTTCAGTAGTGACATGTTTTGATGTCCCTCGAGATCTCCTCTCATCCCTCCTTGGGTTCCAGCCCCAGTGGGCACTTCACTGTGAACTGACTCCATGGTGACGGTGGTAAATGCCGCCTCAAGCATGGAGCATATATCTTTCTGCTTCCTGCTCCCATAGGAGTGGAAGCTTGCTTGACCCACTCAAAGTGCAGTCTGGAATTTGGGGAGTTCATGCTTCTGGGCATTTTTAAGCTGTGAGCAATTTTGGGAAGCATTCTGAATGCATGTTGAATTTCTAGTGGAATTGTACCCTTGTGCTAGTGGGATGAGCCTCCATTATGCCCCATTATATATGCTTTTTCCCCTTTCCCTGTGTTGCTTTCCACTCTCCCTCACTCCTTTTTCCTGAATTTTCCCTCAGAATAAACTACTTGCACCCAAGTCTTTATCTCAAACTCAGCTTTGGGGGAATCCAACCTGCCAACATTGATTGCATGATTGTGTTGCAATCTAAAGCGTTACTGTAATATCAAAATGACATTTGAGTCTTGTTTATTTGACTGTGATAGCATCTGCCTGTCTGTTGGCACAGGCTAGCTGGGTGTTTGGGGTGCTGTTCATAGGCTACATTGATCCACCATCAGAAGCCACCTTCTGCCACTGCACCTTGTACTCAAGCCCTGTGTCCCCCATACTCATCTCTCATCTCATTCCCACACATTTCCCGTTGCTCTTAGCTCTGTGTGAGATGCGTTCATAGAAGCCATCTGGGAGGCTCTATGTTCATGGAAGAATGAGGGGCATTTATGCAGAGAAAATAATTCTCTGATTAGCAGTATGCCACAATGAAACCAGGCTGAAGAAAAGAAAACTGGGGAAGAGCTTTACTGGGTTTCTGTTTTAGACTTCGTCAGATTTTATGTGGGATGGAATAAAAAAAGGGGGATCATGGATCAACTTGGAGTCTCTCAGGTGCTATTCTAGAAAATCCAACCCTGTCTGGCTCAGGCTCCGGAGGGAAGCCATTGCAATGTGCCATTGAAAAGCTGGTGAACAGTCCGATCTCAGGTATTCAAGGCTGATATGTGATATCATCAAGATGTTGACTGCCTGCTTTGTGACCTGACTGTATTTACCTTTGTATGATGGCAGCATTATTGGACTCTAAGCTTCCAAACCCTCCTAAGTCCAGGTTCAAGCCCACTGGGAGAAAGTGGGTGAGTCTATCTTCCCACTGGCAGAAAGTGGGTAAGTCTATCTCCTGGTAACTCTGCTGTTCCCATAACTCTCTCAGTTATGGGCACTTCTCAGAAACAATCATGGCCTGTGGGATGTGAACCTTTGGTTGGTGTGTTAGTCAGCTTTCTGTTACTGTAACAAATACTTGAGCTTGTCAACTAATAAAGAAGAAAGGTTTAATTTTGGGTGTCAGTTTTGGAGGTTTCAGTCCACAGTTTATTGGTCACCTTGCTCTGAGCCTGTGGTGTGGATTGAGAAGTAAAAGAAAGTGGAAGAAAGAGACCAGCACCCCACAACCTTTTTAGGCCACACCCATAATGACCTAAAATCTCCCACTAGACTCCGCCTCCTAAAGGTTCCAGCACCTCCCAGTAGCACCAAGCTGGGGACTAACCCTTTAACTGTAGGCTTTTAGGGGTCATTCAACATTAAGATGGTAACAGATGGCCATACCACTGGGACAGGCACATCCATGGTGTGGGGGAGAATAGACCCCAGAGCTGGTGGACTGGGAGTGGTGGAGGGTTGCTCCCAAATGAAAGTCTGAGGTTGATGCAAATTAAGGGAGAAAGAATGGTGAAGGGATGCTAGGAATGGGGAGCATAGGCACCGAACTCCTGGCATGGTTTACTGGGGGCCAAACACACACACACACACACACACACACACACACACACACACACACAGTCAGAGAGCACTGTGAAGCTTATTGCCTAATGGAGGAAATAAGAAACACGTGGTTCCACAATCTGGCTATTGTGAATTGAGCAGCTATTGTGGAACCAACCTAGATGCCCTTCAATTGATGAATGGATAAAGAAACTGTGGTATATATACACAATGGAATATTACTCAGTCATAAAGAATAATAAAATTTTGGCATTTGCAGGCAAATGGATGAAATTGGAGAATATCATGCTAAGTGAGATAAGCCAATTTCAAAAAACCAAAGGGCAAATGATCTCACTGATAAGCAGATGATGATACATAACAGAGGGTGGGAGGGGTACAAGAATGGAGGAAGGAGGGACTGTATAGAGGGAAAAGAGGGGTAGGGGGGAGGAAAAATAACAGAATGAATCAAACACCATCACCCTATGTAAATGTATGGTTACACAAATGGTATGCCTCTACTTCATGTACAACCAGAGAAACAAGATGGGACCCCATTTGTTTACAATAAAAAAAAAAAAGAAACACATGGATCACTGTAGTGTAGTAATTGAAGATAAGTTTCTTATTCTTTGTGAGCAGATGAAATGTTCTTTCATCTGCTCACATTGTACATCCTTTTTCCTGCCATTGCTCTTCCTTCTCCCCACCCACTAGAGAATCTTGGAACTTGGTACATTGAATACAGGTGACCTGTTGGGATTGGGAGAAGAAATTTTTCCCAATTTCTCTTCCCTCTGCCTGACTCCTCATGATACTTCTCTTCATTGGTATGAATTAAGAAAAGCTGAGAATGAGGAAAAGTCTTGCTTCTTACCCTCTTCTCTGATGGCAGAGACAAGGCAGCCTAAAAGGAAACAGCAGATAATTTTATACTTATTCTCAGGAATAAATTGGACTATGTATCCAAGCCCAAGTGATGGGCATTGACAGTGATTTTTGAGGAGCCAAAGATGTGGTGTGATCAAATTTTGCAAACAGGTAAGTTTTAAAGACAACCTCAGGTTCTCAAATTTGGTAAATTTGCAGGAATCAAAAGTATTAGATGTATGAAAAATTTCTATTGATAGATGTGCAACTTTTCAAAAGATGTTGTATTTACATATTGTTAATAAACATGCTAAAAACTAATTGGAACTTCTTGTTTTGGAATGTTTTTCGTAAGATCACATAATTCTACTTTCAAGTTTTAGGTGGAACATAAAGATCTATTTATAGAGTCTACTTTTTTTTTTTTTTTTGGTACCAGGGATTGAACTCAGGGGCACTTACCACTGAGCTACATCCCAACCTTATTTTGTATTTTATTTTATTTATTGATTTTTAATTAATTATTTATTTACAGACTGTATTTTGAGTCATTGTACACCAGTGGTGTACATCATTTCGTTTCTAGGGTTGTACATGATGTAGATTCATACCATTCATGTAATCATACATGTACATAGGGTAATGATGTCTGTCTCATTCCACGATTTTTCATACCCCCGCTTCCTCTCATTTCCTTCTACATAATCTAAAGTTCCTCCATTCTTCTCTAACTCCCCACGTTGCCCACCCCAATTATATGTCATCATCCACTTATCAGGGAAAACATTCTACCTTTGGTTTTTTGGGATTGGTTTATTTCACTTAGCATGATAGTCTCCAATTCCATCCATTTATTTGCAAATGCCATAATATTCTTCTTCTTTATGGATGAATAATATTCCATTATGTATATATACCACAGTTTCTTTATCCATTCATCTGTTGAAGGGCATCTAGGTTGGTTCCATAATCTAGCAATTGTGAATTGAGCTGCTATAAATATTGATGTGACTGTGTCACTGTAGTATGCTGATTTTAAGTCCTTTGGATATAGGCTGAGGAGTGGGATAACTGGATCAAATGGTGGGTCCTATTTTGTATTTTATTTAGAGACAGGGTTTCACTGACTTGCTTAGCACCTCACTTTTGCTGAAGCTGACTTTGAACTCCTGATCCTCCTGTCTCAGCCTCCCTGCTGAGCTGCTGGGATTACAGGAGTGTGCTACCAAGTTCGGCAAATCTACTAACTTTTATCATTGCAGGAAGGGCAACAGAATTTCTTCATATTTGTTTTCAAGATGCTCTTTCCATAGAACAGATTTCTTTAGTGAAGCAGCTACTTTTTCACTGGCTATTAAAATGTCATCTTGAAGGACATATATAGGTGAGTTGGGGTGGGTGGGCCCATGTGTATGTTCTCTGAAAATATCTGCTAGGTGCATACTTACCTGGTGGCCACGTGTGTTCTTAGAAAAGGTTAGCATACTTATGTAATATGTAATTCATTTCTAAAGACAGCATTTTAAAAATTCTTTGGTAATAAATAATCAGTGCACATTTGCATGATATAAAAAATTCAAGATCATGTTCTCATCTCATTTCAAATTATTGAAAAGATTTTACTATTTCAAATAATATCAATGAATCATTTCAAGTGAATCCATATAAAACACATTATGCTATAATGTATTCTAGAAGCTAGGGATACCAAGTCTATCCTGTGCTCTTTTTTCAGGCCCCACCCAGTACTGGCACATGGACCCTGTAGGTGCCACTGCATATTTTATTGTTAATATTTTACCCATATTTTATATATTATTTACCCTTACTTTAAATATTAAATAACTATGTGGTTTTCTTATTTTTAGAGAGGCATGTGATACAGCTATGAAGGTTCTAATATTTTCTTTCCACTCTCAAAAAAGGCATGTGGACCGTCTCCCTGGAGTATACAGCTCTGAAAGCTAGGAACTCTATTAGCCTTCATCAGATCACTACGCAATATTTAATACATACTCACACACATTTATGTATCCTTAAAATCCAAACTTGAGAAACTTTAGAGGTCACCTCATTCATGCCTTCCAATTTTCAGATGCAATATCTGATAAAGTGATTCAATTTCTCCAAAAGTCCAAAACTATTGAGAGATAGAGAGCCAGAATCCCTAGTTGCCAAAGGCCTGCGATTGTTACCAGATGCCCAGCTACCTTCCCATGTACACCTCAGATATTTTCTTGATCAACCTGAGTTAGTTTTTCTTTAAATGCTGATTGAGGGATGCTTCTGTGTCACAGAGTAAGATCGCTTGTCTAAGAGGGCTTGGGGCTACGTGTTAGACAGCTTTTCCTTGCTTTGATGAATACTGGAGAAAATCAACTTAGGGGAGGAAAGATCTGTTTTGGTTCCTGATTTTGGAGGTTTCAGTCTGTAGTCAGCTGGCTCCCTTGCTTTCAGGTCCGTGGTAAGGCACAGCATCCTGGCGGAGAGGGAATGGTGGAACAGAGCTGCTCACCTCATGACGGCTAGGAAGCAGAGGGGGTGGGGTCAGGGAAAAGACAAACCCTTTCAAGGTAACCCTTCAGTGACCTACTTCCCCCAACTAGGCCCCCCCTCCTAAAGTTTCTAGCATTTACCAATAATGCCATCGAATTTGAATCTACCAGTGGATCATCCACTGATGACATTAGAGTCCTCCTGATCTGATCACTTCCTCGAAGCCCCACCTCTGAACATGGCTGCATTGTGGACCATGCCTTCAACACATGAGCCTTTGGGGGATATTCCAGATGCAAATCTTAACAGATTGCATGATTTGTTATGATTCTTTCCATTTTCTTCAAACAGTAAGATTGACTTAATGTTATGACTCTACTGTGAATGAGTGATTCTTCATCCCAGGCAAAAAAGGAAGACCAAATTAAAAAAAAAAAATCAATCAGCCCCATCTTCTTTGTCACATTAGCATGTTCGATCACCTCTATCTAAATGCCTTTGCAGTTTTCTTTGCCTTTCCTTGCCCCTGCGGTGTGCTGACAGAGGGATTCCACCTTGATTCATTACCTTGGAATGGGTACATCCTACTTATGAGGTAAGGCCAAACCCCTTGGTGTAGCCATTGGTCACATATGGCTATTTAAATTTACAATAATTAAAATTAAATTTAAAAAATTCATTACTAGTTGCATAGTCATATTTAAAGTGAATAATAGCCACATGTGGCTAATGGCTGCCATGTTGGATGATGTGGGTACCTGACAATCTAATCAAGATTTCTTTGGTACAGCACAGACCTAGACTGATCACCATGGTATTTGGAGTTCTGCTTTTTAGAATGTTCTTTAGGAGCATTTCAAGAGCTTAGAAGAGGATAGGTAACCATTTACCTAGGTTATGTGCGTGCATGCACATTAATGTTTGAGAAATATCTTAGCCATGTATAACAGAATATCATAGACTTAGTGGCTTAAACAGATGTTTCTCCATTTAATTTCCCAACATTCCTGGGTAGGTTAGAATCAGGCCAGATGGTCAAAGAAAACCCAGGGAGTGTGAAAAGTAGCATTTTAACTGGCAGCCTCTGTCTGAAAGATGATTTCCATTTCAGAGCCAGGGATCCACATTACCCCTATTGAATTGTGGGTTCATCTGTTTCCATCTACCTCCTCTTTCTTGAACATTGCCTTTGTTATAATACCAGTTTCACAGACACCAACACAAGTTGCAATGAATTAGCTTCTTGTCCTTGGATTATTCAGGACAGCGAGAATGGGTGGGGTAAAAGCTCTACTATGCCCCTGTGACCTGGGACATACGTGGTTTATTTCACTGCTCCTCATTAGGTGATTCGGTTTTAGTATTTGTTCCTAAGTACTATATAATAATCTTTAGCACCCAGTAGGTTCCTGCTTTTGTTGAGTCTGCAAAATTACTGCACAAAGAGATGAATGTCTCTGACACCTTCATCCTCCCTCTCCTAGGTGGAACACACAAGTGATGACAGCATCATCCTCTTCACTTTCATTCCTACCATTTCACTTCCAAAGGCCTGTGTTCCATTGAAATTGCTCAGTCTCACCCAACTGGAGGTCTTTGAGAGTTCTTGGGGCTACTGCAGAATACATTGCCCAGAAACTTGAAAGTTTCTTCCTGAAATTCAGCCGAGCTGGGGCACACATTTGCATGTAGTCTCAGACCCTTTCATGAATGTGTACATGCCTTCATTTAAAGCTATTATTATGTCTCATTGATCAGAGTGGTTTTTGGACCAGCAGCCCTGGCATCCACTGAGAACTTGTAGAAGTTCAGAATCACAGGGCCCATCCCAGGCCTTCTGACTCAGAATCTGCATTTTAATAAGATTACCTGCATACTCTGTATTAATATTTGAGAAATGTCTTAGCCAGCTCTAGAAGAATACCATAAACTTGGTGGCTTAAACAAGAGAAATTTATTTCTCACAGGTCTGGAGGATGGAAGTCTGAGATCAGGGGGACAGTGTGATCAGGTTTTGGTGGGGTTGCAGACTGTGTCTTCTCATTGTACCCTCATGTGGTATAAGAAGGGCTAGAAAACTTCGTGGGGTCCCTTTATAAGGGCATTAATCCCATCCATGGGTTTCAGTGACTATACTCCAGCTTTATAAACTAATCACCTTCCTAATACCATTACACAGGGGATTAGGATTTCAACACATAAATGGGGGGAGGTGACATGAATATTCAGTCTATTGCAAGAAGAAAACCCCATAGACATTGAACATTGTGTGTGTGTGTGTGTGTGTGTGAGAGAGAGAGAGAGAGAGAGAGAGAGAGAGAGAGAGAGAGTCCTCTTCAGGTAAGGCTAGTCAGGAGAGATATTCACAAGGAGGCCTGAGCCTTGGGCTGTTAGAGATTGTGGGAAGACATCAAAAGACATCAGAGAGCCTTCAGGAGTAGCAAAGAGTCAAGAAAAGGGAACCCGAAAGCAAGTCAGTTCTCAGGGCTGAGCTTGGACCCCTGAGGTGTCTACAGATCATAAAGAAGAAGGCAGGCTGTGGGTAGGGTGCACTCCTGGGGGTCAGCCCTGTAGGTTGTTTGAACAACCCCATGTACTTTAGTTAGTAGTTTAATAACAAAAAACGGGGCTGCTGTGAAAAGTGAATTCTCTGAAACCAGGCTGCTGGGACTTGATTTTTCTCAAGACTTTCAAAGCGATTTTAAAAGGGTGCTATTGAGACATATAAGGGAGGAAGTGTCTCTGGGTGGCCAGACCCCATGTGGATGCTAAAGCCCACCTCTAGTAGGGGCTTATGTGTTCTTACTGAAGAGCTTTCCCAATTCCTGGGATGTTGCGGGGAACTCTGATTTTGAACTTTAGAGACTGAAAGATCAAACAGTGCTGTGCTGGGGACTTCGACGATCCTTCCTTCTTCAATTCAGTGTGCACATGAGTCACTTTATGAAAGTACAGGGTCTGATGCAAGGTTCTGCATTTCTCACAAGCTCTCAGGTTATATGGATGTGCTGATCCTCTGAGTAGCAAGGTTGTAATGCAGATTGTTTGCTTCAGGATCCTAGAAGATCTGGATTCTGATTCAGATTTGCCTCTAAAATTCCTGTACCTATCACTTAGAGTTAACCCCAAAGTCAAGAGTCATGACCCTGAGGAGTGCTGTTGGCTATCTGGGATCTTCCCTGGACACTCAAGGCTTCCCTATTCTCCTGGGGGTTTGTTGACAACCGCCCCCCAAGTCTTACTCAGATGCTGGCTCTAATGGAACATTAGGACATTATGACTATGATGCATCTGCTAAGTTTCAGGCCACCTTTTTGGGGATAGATGGGCTTAGAGACCCAGAGATGAGAAAAACAAAGCCAGAGGCTGGGGATGAGCAATTAAATAAAGACAGTTTTTGGTGAGCAGGTTCCTGGAGGGTCCAGGAAGGCTGCCTAGAAGAAGGACTTTCCATCGTAAGTAGTGAGGAGTTGGGGGCTATATGAACTCCCCTACCATCACATCAGTCTTACAAAGAACCCACCTTGATATTTCCAATATCCATAGAAGAATTTACATTTGGGGCCAGTTTGGACTCTTGTCAGGCCTTTGGGTGCTTTGAGTTGTTCCTTGTTCCCAAGGCCATCCTTGCTGGGGGCTCAACCACCTCCCTCCCTACATTCAATTTGTCAGGGTCAGTGTAGGCAATAGGAGGGGGACAGTGGAGGGGTCAATGTGAGGTGGACAGGAAGAGGAGGAGATTTTGGTGGGAAGTAGTGAGAAAGCTGGCCCTTGTCTTTCCCTTCCCTTGGGTGACTTTGCATGGAGACTGGTAATGGGACCAGTCTCCACAGAGGCAGAACGTGACTGAACCTCACCCATTTCACAGGGAAGCCCAGGAGCCCTGGCAGCTTGATGAAGTCCTTGTCTTCCCTTCCTTTTGCTTTCTCTGTGTCCTTGGTCCAGCAGCAATGCCAGGTCCTTGCATGTTCTGCAGTCCTTTTGCTGGCCATGTTTGGAACATCAACTCAGACACTAATATGCCCAGGGATCTCCTTGGGTCTTGTTAGATGCAGTTTCCCACTCTTGTCTGGTCCCAGGAGGTTCTGATGCTGCGAGGTGCAGAGGACAGGGCATCGAGTGAAGTGCCCTATTTCAACTGAGCAGATGACTGGGGTTGGTTACCTGTTTGCCCTTCCCCCCCTGAGTGAAAGAGAGGTCCCTTTGGAGGGACTGAGATTCCCAAATGGATTCAACCTCCAATGTGTTTCCTTCTGGGAAGACGTTTAAATCAAGTATGAAGGCTGCTGTCTGTGACTGCCATAGCTAAGTTGGAGACAGTGGAGGGGAACTTGACCCAGCCTGCCAGTTTCTCAGAGTCCCTTTGCCCAGCAGACATCGTGCGCAAACTGCTAGAAGGAGAGAAGTTTAAATGAAATCCATGATCTCTCTGCAGCTCAGAGTTCTTCTTTCAGACACCTTTTCTGGATCTCTCTTTCTGTCTTTTGGGAAGATTTGAGGTAGTTGAGGGAAACCAATTGCAGAGTTCATTTAGCTCCCAGCTTCTTCCTCCTGATGTGTTTGGAGAGCTCATTTTGTTGAGTTGCAACCTTTCTACAATTTTACTCCTTTCCAAGGACCATGAACAAATGCAGAGGGAAACTTTAGTTTCAAAAATCCACATTAAGCCAAGCACAGTGCAATTTTCTGTCCAACTTGGGAAGCTGAGGCAGGAGGTTGTAAGTTTGAAGCTAGACTGGGCAACATAGTGAGACCCTGTCTCAAAAAAAAAAAAAATAAAAATCCATGCAAAAGATCCACATGTATTAAGTCAGGACTCTACGGCCCCCTCTTCACCCACAGAGGGTGAGAATCACCAGGCAAAGCCTCTTGAGACTGAAGGAGTGGGGAAAGGAAGGGGTCATTTGGAGAGTGGTGCTGCTTGCTGCAGTCTGCAGAAGGCAGTCCACTGGCAGCTGGCTTGTGTAAACCTGACCTCCAACCCCGGGGTGAAGACCCGGGGTGCATAGAGTAGAGGCAGCTGTGTAAACTGCAGGGTGGGGTATTTATAGCCTTGGTTGAGGAGAGCTGAGCCAGCCCAGAGAGCCAAAGTCAGTGGCTGCTGCCATCGCTGTGTTCTTGTGCCACTCACTCCTTTCTAAGGCATTCCAAGACTCAGTTTCTGCATCTGAAAAGGGGAGGAGGGTGGCTGGTGCGTGGTTCTCTGGATATTTGAGAATGGTGGCTTTCTCCATTCTAGTTTACAAAAAGCAGCTCAGTGTTTCAGTTCAGAGGGAGGGGAAAGTTAATATGTCCTCTTAAAGGGATGTAAGGTTATAAGGCCTTGATCCCATAAGGATACTCCCCAAGGCTCCCAGAACTCTCAGAGAAGGTAGGAAGTGCATACTTGGACTTTGCAGTCAGATGTAAGTTTAGAACCCAGCTTGAATATTTAACTCTGTCAGCAGCAGCAGAAAAATGGGCAACACTCTGTAAGAGGAGGTAGTGAGATGGTACAAGGAAGGATACTTGGCACATAAAAGATGCTTTTGCTGATTATGCAGCACAGTCCCTCTCTGCTGCTTGCCCAGGTGTCTGAAGGAGTTAATTCCTTCAGCAGAGAGCAGGCAGCCCTACCTCCCTGCTGGGCCTGGGATCAGCACCCGGTTAGGGCTGGAAGCCCCTGTGGGATAAAGTTGCTCACAGGAGACTGTGTGTTAGCCTTGGGGTGAAAGCTGTGGCTGGGGCTGTTTGTCAGGGAGCACCCAAGAAGCTCCATTCTTGGTGTCAGAAATCCTTAGGCTTTCTACGCTCCAGGCATGAAAAGGAGGAGGGGGAGAGAGAGACAAAGAGAGATGAAGAAAGCAAACAGAAGAGAGAGAGAACTCACTGGAGCACGAGAGGGTGAGCACACAGCTCTGTAATGGAAACTTGGCACGAAGCCTCCACTTTCTTTCCTTCCTCAGTGCATGCAGCTTGAGGCTCAGATTGAGAACTGGGCTTCCTCCCTCCCAGCAGCACCCCACACCATTTCCAGTTTCACTCCTGTCCCCTCTTTTTGGAGCCCACGGTCATCCAAACTGCCTCTGCTGGTGACATGTGTCATGGGAGACTGCTGCTTCCCCTCTTCACCCCCGACACTCACCCCTTCCCCTGACTAATTAGGCCAACATGCAACTTCCAGGGCCTGGCAGATGAGGAGCCAAGAATTTGGTGGACAGGGGCCAAGTGTTTTTGTTGACATTGCTCAAGTGCAGCTTTGCGGAGCAGCCTCTTTGCTGTAGCAGAGAAGTCCAAGGAAGCTTGGGTAGGTGAGCAACAGAAAGCAGTGGAAACAGCAAGTGTGGACACCTCTCGGTATCCATTCCACCTGCCCTGCCCTCCAAGTCTTCCCACTGCCCACCTCTGCCCCTCTTCCCTAAATGCAACCCTCCAGTGGGACCAGCTCAGTCTCTAGGAAATCTACACTGAGCAGAGCATCAGACATAGAGTGGTGTTTTAGTAAGGTCTTCTTATTTTTTGTTTGTGATGCTTTCAAGGGGTGATGCTCAGGCCTCACTGTTACTCCTAATAATTTCTGGGAACATAGGTCCAGTGAGAGACAGTGTTCACTGGACTTACACTATCTATCCACCTTACGATTGTCTGTACAGTGCAACCACAATTAATTTTATCCCATCCAGGGAACTACCAAAAATTTGGCATCTGAAGTCAGAAGAATTGGGTTCATATCCCTATTCTCCCACTTGCTCAATCTTGGACAAGTTTTTTTAGGCTGTCTCACTTTCCTTATTTGCAAACCTGGAGCTAATATTTCCATGTAGGATTGGTGTGAAGATGAAACATATTGAAGAATAGAAAGCTGTTTGTATATAACAGACACTCAAAAGTGGAAGACAGGAAAACCATTAGAGGCGGTTGATGTGGCCCATGGGTTGACTCTGATCTTAGGCACATCACATCTGCTCTGCCTTATTTAACCCAAAGGTAAGTTGACCACAGAATCAACTGCCTTTTTCTACTTACCTGGAAGTTTTGTGAGGACAAATGAACTCACTGGGTTATAATGCTGTCAGACTTGGTTCTCACTGGGAAGGAAAATGAATGAAATGCATTGTTTTCACCACATTTTCCCAGACTGTAGTCTCTGCATTATTATATCAGTGGTCAGTGGTCAAATACATTTTTTTTTGAGATAAAAGTTTGTAGGTTTTGGAATCCAGAGGTGCTGCCTTAATAGTCTCTAATTCCTGAAGATATTGAATCATTATGTAAAAAAATCCTCTAATTTTCTGCTACAATAGCTGGCTTTACTTTTACATCTCTTAATTGGTATCAGCTTTTCTCTTAGAATTACAGAACGATGGAAACTTGGCATAAAAAAGAACTTTGGAAGTCATTGCAAGGGATACATTTGTTTCTTTACAGATCTTTGGGGTCTTCCTGACCCTTAGAATTGCAGTTCCATAGAGTGCCTTTCTCTGACCCAGATTATGACAACAGAAAATGGCCAATCAGTCAGCCACAGCCTGACTCTTTCCATACCACAGGGGCTGGCAGATTCCTGGTGCCCTGACCGTTTGCCTTGTACTGGCTTCTTCAGTACATATTGGCAAATTATAGCTTCTAGAACCTGAATTTCATTGTCCAGAGTCTTTACTGGACACCAGAGCTCACTTTGGATACCCATGTGGTTGGTTGAAAATGCAGGAGGATTAATGTCCTTTGGGAACAGCTTTCAATTCATGGCAGACCAGGAGTAGGTGGATAAATACCCAAGCTCCCTCACACCCTGGTGGCTGAGATGCATGTCTACTCTGGCTTCCAAGAAGGGTCAGGGACTCCTTGCTCATTTTGGCAACTGGCTTCTCTGCCCACTTCCCTGTTTCCTTATAGGTTCTTCCTGAAATCACCTCCCATATGACCAGTGGTGCTCAGATCTTCTCAGGGGTTGCTTCTGAGGCAACCCAGCCTGAGATGAAGGAGTGCCATTATCCACATTTGAGGTCATGTTATGATGATATTATATTTATATTGAGAACTGCTTGTTGGAGTTTAAGGCCTCGGACCTTATTGTTTTTTTCATGAATTCTTGAATTTTTTTCTATTCTTTTTTTAAATTATTTTTTATTTTGACAGACTGCATTTGGATTCATTATACACAAATGGGGTACAACTTTTCGTTTCTATGATTGTGCACAATGTAGATTCATACTATTTGTGTAATCATACATGTACATAGGGTAATGATGTCTGTCTCATTCCACCATTTTTCATAACTCCCCCCCTCTCATTTCCCTCTACATAATCTAAATTCCTCCACACTTCTCTCACTCTCACCCCTTTCACTCCCATTATATATCATTATTCACTTATCAGGGAAAACATTCAGCCTTTCGTTTTTTTAGGATTGACTTATTTCACTTAGCATGATATCCTCCAATTCCATCCACTTCTCTGCAAATGTCATAATATTCTTCTTTATGGGTGAATAGTATTCCATTTTGTATATATGCCAGAGTTTCTTTATCCATTCATCTGTTGAAGGGCATCTAGGTTGGTTCCACAATCTAGCTATTGTGAATTGAGCTGCTATAAAAATTGATGTGACTGCATTACTATAGTAAAGTAGCAGGATATAAAATCAATATGTGTAAATCTAATGCATTTCTATTCATAAGTGATAAATCCTCTAAAAGAGAAATTAGGAAAACCACTCCATTCACAATAGCCTCAAAAAAAATACTTTGGAATCAATCTAACAAAAGAGGTGAAAGACCTCTACAATAAAAACATTTTTTCTCTTATTATTATATTCTCAATTCTAAGAGTCAATAATTCCAATTAACCAAACTGCACAAATGCTTAGCAAACTTTGAATTATTTCTTTGGTGGTGTTTTGACAATTTTAGTTAAGGTGATACATGTGGCTACCATGTAGGTTTTTGTGTTTCAGTGTCTAAAATTATTGTTTATTGCAGTATTTCACTCCTTTTTGAGAAAAAAATTCTGGGGATGTCCTGACCAATATGTATAAATTATAATTAGGTATGTTGATAATTTTACCTTGAGGAATAGGGCTATGTTTAACTGAGGAAGACCTCAGTATGAGCTGCAGATATTCTGTGTATGCTTTTGCCTTAAGTAAGATGCCCTTAAGCATTGTGATTTCCAAAAAATTCCCATGAGTCTCTCTTTGCCCATAGGTACAATGGGAATGATGATTTCGACTTGTACCTACTGAGCACCAACTCTGAGCCAGTGGTAATTAGGTGTTGGGGAAAACCATGTTCATGTTTCCCCTTTCTTTCCTGAGTGGTACTTTGTGGAATCACCTGGGAAACTGAATCACTATAAGAATAGAGAAGTCAGTATGATGACATTCATCTCTTCCTTGACCACTTCCAAATACCAGTCAATGTGGCTGGGTGCACCCTGTGGCCTTAAATGAAGGCCACTGGACCCACAAATTAGGCCCTTGTCTTGGATTTATATCCATTTTCTGACCACAGCCATTCTAGACATTCAAGAAGTAGTTATGGTCTCATATCATTTCTTCCTTTAGTGCCAAGTTGCTAGAAAGAGCCATCTTGATTGGCTGCCTCCATATTCCAGTGAACCCTGATGTCAAGCTCAAGTTATTATTTCTCTGCTTTTGTCTTACTGGATTTGTCCATGGTGGTCAAGACCATTGACTATTCTTTTCTTGAATTCTCTTTCTACCTCCCTCCCATAACACCATGTTCCCTTGTTCTTTCCCTTCCTGTCATCATCCTTTCGTGTATTCTTTTCCTCTACTTGCCCTCTGGATGAATGTTGGACTCCCCAAGATTTTTTCATCCATTCCTTCTCAGTAGTCATCCTAGAGTCTCCATTTTCACATGAAACATATAGCGATCCCGCCCAGACATATGTCTCATGTTCTTCCTTATTTTCTGATTACTCTCTTGGGGACTTTCTGTAACTTCGCTTTCTCAACTGAGGAATCTTTACCCACAGGCCATATACGTCCCTTTGGATACTCTGAAAATATTTCAAATTCAACATGTCCTAAACAGAATGGTCTGTGTTCTTCCCTCGTGTCTCTTTGGTCTCTGATCTTTCTCCTAGCACTTCCATCCCCACAATCATCTTAGCAGAGACCTGAACTCTGTTACATGCTCAGTCTCTAACATGAATTCTGTGCTCTGCTTTTTCCTTCATTTCATTTCTTGTGTTTTGAAAACTTACTTTGTGGCTCTCGGTGGCCTATGCTTGGAGATGGTGAAATGGTGTCCTAATTTGGGTAACCCCAAGAGGCAGATCCTGAGCTCATGTTCAGTGGCAGATGGTTTATTCAGAAGGTAATTCAAAGAAATGCCGGTGGCTGGTAGGCTGAAATCAGCCTTACTGACATAATGGAATTGACTGAGCCCATCTCTTCCCAATTCCATTCTCAATGATGTCATGTAAGTAACTTGAAATTGGCCTGAATGGGAGTATTTATAGACCAATGGCTACATATCTGGAATGGTTTTCCAATTTGAGAATTGGTTGTTAAATATTGGGTAAAGGAAATTTTGAGACAGAGAAGTGACAACCACTAATGAAATGTGCTTTATCAAGAGAATTACACTGTTGATAATTGGAGCTTATCAATTAACAATTACTAGGGAAAACTTGGGAATCTAGTTTAGAATTCACACCTCAAAGTCATCTCATTCAAGCAGTTAGGTATTTATACACCAAATTATAGGTATCATTGGCTGAGTGTTGCCTCTGTTGGGCCCAGTAGGATCCAACAGCCAAAGGAAGCCCTTAGCTAAGGTTAAAGGCAGGATGACTTGAAGGGGTCTAGGCAGGACTGAGAAATGATGACTGATGAAGGTACTGCACATCTAGTAGTGGTAAAGGCTGAAACTGAACTGTTAGTAATGTGTGATTGTTGTCTTTTTTCCCCCAGAGCTTGACCTCATGGACCTCATAGGGGAAGACAGGAAATGGATGGTAGGAAGGAAGCTAATGCAGGTGAACGATACCCTGACTTCCGAAGATACAGGATTCCGGAGCAGCAAGAACTGCACTGAACCAGGTAACAGTGATGGCTGTACACTCAGCAGTGGCTGCCATTTTCTTTGGTTATGGCTGAGGAAGGCTGGATACCATGTTTTGCCTTTGAGTTCAAATACTGAAACACTTGAAGGACATTTAAGGCAGATTTCTAAGAAACTCCAAGGTGAGAAACCAAGAGATTATAGAGGTGTGTTTCCAACTCTGTCTTCTTTTACTAGTGGAGTTAAGGAAAAGGTAAGTCAAAGTCAGTGGTGTCCTGATTTCATACTCATATTAAATGTAGAGTCTGGTACTAGCAAGTGAGAGACTGACAGTAGTAGGATGAGGGAGGATGCTCTGTGGCCCTCTTTGCTTTGATTCCTGGGATCATTTCTGGCTGGTCTTTAATCGGGAGCCTTGATTTTGTCACGGTAAAGACACATGACATTGATCTTCTTGGAAGAAGTGAATATGCATTTATGCATTTATATTTTGTTCTATTTGATATGTATTATGCCTATTCTTAGAAAGATACATGGAACATTTTACCTCGAGTATTACTGACCTGAAAAAGAAAATGAATTCAAAGGGGATCAAAGGGAGTTAGGGATTATTGGGACTCAGCTCATTAGTCCTCAGGAAACAGTCAAGTACCCCTCTAGATGAATGAAGTCGCTAAAAGTTTAGAACAGGGGTCAGAAAACTTACTCTGGAAAGGGCCAGGCAGTAAATATTTTAGGCTTTGCAGGCTATATATAGTATCTGTAATATAGTCTCTAAAATAGTTTTTTTTTTACATTGCTTTAAAAATATATTAAATCATTCTTATTAGTTCACAGGCTATACAGAAACCAACTGTGAGAAGGAGGATTAGGTATGTGGCCATATTTTATGACCCTGATATGGACTTCTGAGCTCTTAGGGGCTTCCTTTCCTTTCCTGGTGTGCACTTGGGACTCATGTGTGCTCTTTCTAAGGGCCTGTGAGCTTAAAAACATGTTGATCCCACATCCAGAGCCTGTGCAATTTTAGTGTCATCATTATTAATAAAGATCCTTATTGCATTTACAAAGACTATAGACCTTTGAGTACAGAAGGTGTTTCAGGAGGTTGTGTAGCTACTCTGTTTTGGAAGGTAGGTAGAAGTGCCCTTCACTTCCATACTGAGAATCTTAACAGTCAGCTCTCAAGCAAAGTTGGAAAGAATAAAAACTAGATCCTCCTCGTACCCAGGCCCAAACCCTATATAATCTATATTCTTCAAGTTAGAGAATTCAAAGGTTACTATGGCTATTAAGTGCTCATGAAGAACATTTTTGAAGGTTAGTGAAGCATATTAGCTAGAAATGAAAATGTCCATGTGGGCTTGAGTGCCCCAGCTGAGATAATAGAGCCATGTAGCTTCTAAGAAACACAGACTTATCAAGAACTGTCCTAAAGGACATGGCAGGAACGTGGCAGTTTCTGTGCCAAGGACTCTTGTTAGCTGATTTGGTCTTGTAGTAAAACATTTTCAACATCTATGTTAGTCAGCTTTACATCGCTGTGACCAATATTCCCAAAAAGACCAACATGGAAGAGAAAAATTTTATTTTGGGCTGATGGTTTCAGAGGTTCAGTCCATCGTCAACTATCACTTTGGGCAAAACATCGTGGCAGAAGGGTGTGGAGGAGAAAAACTTCTCAGCTCATAGTAACTTGAAGGCAGAGAGACAGACAAGGGGAGGGACAAGAAACAAAATATAAACCCCAAGGATATCCTTAGTCACTTAACTTCCATTATACCCCAATGTATGGTTATCACCCAATTAGTTCATTCATATTATTAATCCATAAAATGGAGTATTCCACTGATTAGGTTACAGCTCTCATAATCTAATCATTTTACCTGTGAACATTAACACCAGAGTTTTTGGAGGAAACCTCACATCCAAACATCTTTCTCAACTAATAGCTAATGGTGAGTGAAATGTTAAAAGACAGGAAACAGGATATTAGAGAATCCAGTTGCCACATTTGGTATGGAAAGAATCAAGTAGGCAAGATACAGTGACCAACTTCTTATGTTGGATTAAGACATATGCAGGGTCAGTAGGGGTGGAGGGCTTCTGTTCCCTATTGTTGGGGCTGTGTTTTACGGGGTAGGTGGGTAGGTACTCTCTGAGTGTCATTGCTAACTGTACTAGGAAATGCCTTTTTCAGAGTGACATGTGTAGAAACCTCAAGTGTATTGAAAGCTGTTCCAGGAGAGGCAAGGACTCAGCTTCATAGGTAACAAGGAATAGGTCCAGGTTGATATAAAGAGCACAAACCCAGCACTTTCTGGAGTTGGCAGGGAGGGCACAGAGAAAGAGGAGAGAAGAATGACTTTAGGAGGGAAATGGGAGGCAATAAAAGAGAGCTGTCATGTTGTGTAGAGCAGGTCCCAAAATAATATGGAACCAGAATGGACATTCTTGATTTCCTTATCTGTAGACTAAAGGGACTGGCTTTATTTCTGGGGTCCTTGATTCTGAACTTAATTCTATAGGGAAGATGAGCATGCCTGAAACAGGAAGAGTTCTGTTCAGGTCCTAACACATCAGAGCATGTATCCATCATAAGGCTGCCTGGACTGTGGGGACTAGTCCATTTTCTAAATGCTGTTGGAACAAAATGTCTCTAACTGTGCCATCCAATGTGGACATTCGATGATAATTTAAATTCAAGAAAATTAAAATTAAATAGAATAAGAAATTAAGATTCTCAGTTGTCTTAACTACATGTCAAACACCCAATAGCCACATGCAGCTGCCATAATTGGATGGCACAGGTTTTAAACCATTTCTATCACCACAGGAAGGACTATTGGACACGTTGGTGTAGACCTTCCCATTGTATTTGGACACATCTCCTGTCCTTCCAGCTCTTTTGTTAACATCTCAAAAATATAGTGATATGTACATCTGAAAGCCCCATATCTAACCTGGGTCTTGGAGTCACCCTCACCTGGGTCTGCATCCAAGATTAAAAACAATGGGCTTTGGCAACATAATCAGGTTCTCTAAGCTTGTCTGCTTCTCTGTGAAATTGTAATAATCATTCTGACCTTTCATGACTGCTATGAGAATTGTTAATGAAGTAATAAAGTATGTACAGCTTAGTGCTGTGTGTTTGATTTCTTTATAGTAGTTCACTTATGCACTTCCTGCTGCCTGCTGGGGGGCACACATTTCCACATTATGGGTGGGTCATGGTGCAAGGTTTCTAGAGCCACATTCTCCAGTTGCTTTCTACAAGAATGGGCAGATGCAACCTATTTGGTTTTGTCAATAATCCACAACCTCAGGTGGCCCAGGTCTGAGCAGCCAGTCAGTTGGAAAGTGAGGCTCAAGGACTCCCTTCTCACACAGACAAACTTAGAAGATCCCGCACATGGTCATGAGCACCACTGCTGCTGCTGATCCTCTCTGTGTCTAACAGCAGCGTGATCAAAACAGGTCATACACACACATACATACACACACCAAGGCAACACCCCCAGTTGCCTTGGTACCCTTCCCAGAATGCTGTGGGAAGTTTGTTTCTCAGGTTCAACTGAGCGGATATTTCATGAAAAGATGTTGAGAGGCAAAGCGATTGTATGGTCCTGCTTTAGTATTACAATTTTAATAGGACAATAAATCTTTGTCCATAGGGAATATTCAAGACACCCAGTGGAAACCACCAATGGTAGAGAACCCTATATATACTGTTTTTCTTCTCATACATACATACATAAGATAAAGTTTAATTTATAATGGGCACAGTAAGAGATGAACAACAATAAATAATAAAATAGAACAAATAGAACATCTACTGTAATAAAATTTATGAAAAAATAGTGACTTGTTTACTTCTGGAATATTCCATTTAATATTTTGGGACCATGTTGACTTCAGGTAACTGAAACTGTGGGTTACTGAAACCAAGGAAAATGAAACTGTAGATAAGAGGGTCTCCTGTATTCATCTCTTAAGAGGCCCTGAATGCAATGAATATCATTTGTGCTGGTTGAATACAGTGGTGTCTGCTCTCAAAATTCTTAATGTAGGAGTAGGAAGGAGCCCTGTGGTTTCGGGACTCCCTCTCTTCAATGTCAGCAGCAGCCTTATACTTAAAAGAGACGATGGACCAGGGTTCCCTCTGTGCTTGGAGGGCTGATTATTTCCACAGGAACTTGAGCATTTGAGGTGCCAGCGTGTGCTGTGACTGTGTGAGTAATGGTGTTAAGGTCACATTCGAGAGTTAATTTAATGCCTGTTCGTACTCATTTGCCACCTGTGATGTCACAGACTTTTTAGACTGTCCTTGGTGTCCCTGCCATTAGATACCATCAGAGAAAAGACTGTAGATTCAGGGACTAGAGATGGAATGACCTCTTCTCTGATCGTATTTCCTGTTGGGATATCAGGCCAGTTTTCTTCTCAGATGTCCATTTCTATGGAATAGACCTTCAAATGCTTTATCCCTTCTATCGCAGCACAAATCCAAAAATTCTGAGAAATTTCTTGAATAGAGAGTGACAAGACAACATCATCCACTTCTTTTTTTTTGGTACTGGGGATTGAACCAGTAATGAAAAAAAGAGGGGGGGGGGGCGCTTAACCACTGAGCCACATTCCAGCCCTTTTTTACGTTTTATTTATTTAGAGGCAGGGTCTTTCTGAGTTGCTTAGGGCCTTGCTAAATTGTTGAGGCTGGCCTTGAACTTGCAATCCTCCTCCCAAGCCACTGGGAATACAAGCATGTACCACCGCACCCAGCTGACCTCCACTTCTCTTAATAACTTCTTTTGCTTTTGCAAAATTCCATGTCAGACCTCAACCTATCTTCTACTTCATCTACCCCTCTCCCTCTCCCTCTTCCTCTCCCTCTCCCTCTCCCTCTCCCTCTCCCTCTCCCTCTCCCTCTCCCTCTCCCTCTCTCTGTCCCTGAAGGCCAAGTGCCCAGAGCACTGTTTGTGGACCAGGGGAAGACCAGGGGAAGCCCAGGGTGCAGGGGGCCTATTACAAAGTGGCAGTGCTGGCTGTGACCAACTAGTGTGGCGTCATTGCCTTCACATCACAGTTGCCATTTAAAGATACATTGCTTTATATTTTGTGTGTGTGTGTGTGTGTGTGTGTGTGTTTTAAATAGCATTCTTCTGCTCTTCAAAGACTTGGTTTTAGTGGAAATTTGTTTTGTTTGTTTGTTTGTTTCTTTACCTTCAGATTTGCATGAAAAAGACTGACCTCCAGGCTCCAATTTTTTTCTGCATTTGTTCCAGCTCTCTGTGAATTTTTAAGGTTGTTTTCTTAGCCTGACACTGCCGATTTCATCTGAAGCCTGGAAGCATATTGTTTTTTTGGCAAATAACACTTGAAATTGTTTACTCAGATGACCTATTAAGAGAAATTTAACTTTGAATAAATTTGATCCACGGAAAATTAAGTTAGCTAAATGTAATATTGAGGGTGGTGGACAACTGCAGCAGAAATAAATTCTTTGTAATATTTTTGCAAATACTCTGCAGGAATTTATTTATATGCTTTGCAACATGTCTCCAGAAAAAAAAAAATCTATCATCTTTTGGTTTTAAGTTCTTTGATATTTCAAGGAAATGAGCATCTCCTCAGAGTGACTCTTTCAAATAAACTTTGGAAGAAAGAAACTAATTTAAAAGATGGCCTTTGGTGTGGGCTTCACTGTGAGGTCACTGAGAAAAAGCCTTTGGTTAGTAGTCATCTCACTCTGACTCTCTTGCTTCATTGGCTCTAAGGTCTTGGAAGGTGAGGAAGACACTTGTGTTGCAAGTCAAGGTGAGGGTTTCAGGGTGTTTGCCAGATCAGATATTTATTGGAATGACCAGAAATCACATTATCTTAGAGATAAATGTAAATTGCAATAGAGGAGGAAAGCTAGAAGTCGCTATGAGAAAAGCATTAGGAAGGTGGGGTTAAGGAGTAATTATGGTCTACAGAGAAGAACCCAGACACAGATGGGCCAGCAGGACAAATCTGTTCAAGTTTCTGGCCATGAACAAAGTTAAGTATCAGGATGTCAGCCCCTTAGGGGGCTTAAACCATAACATGGGGGTCAGCGGGTTTGACACAGCTTGTTATGAGCAATCTACAAAGTATGAAAGATTTAACTTTTTCATCTTCAACATGAAAAAAAAATCAAAATCCAGGAGGGATTAACAACCTGCCCAAGATCAATCACAGGACTTATCAGAAGCAAAGCTGGGTCACCCAGCTCCCACTCAGTAGATACTCAATACATATGAATAAGTGGATACAAAATCTTATGTTTACACAATCTAGAATAGCACTGTCCAACAGAACATACTGTGGACTAGGAATGTTTAAGTTTAGATTTTCCAGAAGCTACCTGGAAAAATTACAAAGACATAGGTGAAATTAATTTCAACACTTCTTTTTTTTTTTTTTTTACCAAATATATCCAAAATATTAGGAATGATAAATTGAAATGACCTCAGTGTGAATATCACTGGGTTTGAAATCCAGGAAAGAACTAAGTTTAAAGTTTTAATTCTATGCATTATTTTACTAGTACACATAACTTTCACTAAGTTGTCTCTGCAGTTGTAATTTCCTTAATGATTCCAATAGCAGTTATTGGCATTCTTAAGTGGAACAAATTAGAAACTAATGTGATCTGCTTTTTAAATTTGTATCAAACTTTTTACTCAATTAGTTTAGATGGAGCAATAGTAGCTGCTCTAACTGATTTGGGGGTTTAACTTGAGAGAAGTTTCTCTCTTTCTCATGCAGAGTTCTGGTCTGTGGTTGGCCCTGTTGCAAGAAGTGGTCCATGAACTCCAGATTCTTTCATCTTCTGGCTTCCCATCCTCAAACTTGGCTTCAAGGCACTGTGTTTCTTTGCATGGAGGGGAAAGAACATGGAAGCTTATGCACAGCAGGATTTCATGGGCTAGATACTTGGTTCTGCTCACATCCCATTGCCTGGAGCTCAGTTATATGACAACTTCTAACTGCAAGGGAGGCTGAGATACGTATATTAGCAGAATGTAGAAAGAAGAGAAAACAGTTTTGGTAACTAGTGAGCTAATCTCTGCCACATTAATTTCCTCCATTTTTTAAAAACAAACTTCCCAACTTTCCTTTCTGCTTGTGTTATTACAAAGATGATGTACTTCCATTAGAGAAAACTCATAAGCCACTAAGGTTGGTAGTTCATGCCTGTAATCCTAGAGACTGAGGCATGAGTGTTGCAAGTTTGAGGCCAGTCTCAGCAATGTAGTCTCAAAATAAAAAAATAATAATAATAGTAAATAAGGGACTGGGGATGTGGCTCAGTGGAAAAGTGCTCCTGGGTTCGATTCCTGGAAAGAGACAAAGAAAGAAAGAAAGAGAGAGAAAGAGAGAGAGAGAGAAAAGGAAGGAAGGAAGGAAGGGAGGGAGGGAGGGAGGGAGGGAGGGAGATCATAGCACACAAACTTAGGTTTTCTAAACCCAGTTTTAGCTCTTGACTCTCACCTGGTCATGGTGATGCAATTTGATTCTCTTTTTACATTGAGAGGATCTGACATTGGGTGGAAATTATGCCAGTAATACCCATTTGTAGATTGCATCTTTTCCTTGGGAAACAACAGGCACTCTGAGGGAAAATGATGCATGTCATTGTGTGGATGAAGTCATTGGCAATCATGTGGAAAGAGTTTGAGTTCTGGATTAAATCCTAAATCCCAGTTCTATCACTTTCAACCTATGTGATATCAGGTGAATTTCCTAATATTTTTACGCCTCATTTCCACCTTCTGTAAGAGGTGGAGTAAGATGCCTTCTTCACAGGGTCGTAATAATCATTAAATGAAGTAAGCTTTGCGAACTTACTGGGTCCTCAGTCATAGTGTGCATTAAATAAATGGTAACTACTCTCTTTTTAAACCAGAAATGTGATAGAAGTTAGACTGATGGGGATCATTTACAGGAATTTTACCACTCCGCAGGCACATGCAGAATAAGATAGTTTTAAGACTAAGTTATTTAGGGTAGTTCAGCAACAATGCAGAATTTTACAGGTTGAACTGTGCACAGAAGACAAATAGAGGTATTCACTACGAGTCTCTGACTAATGAGGTTTTCTGACCTAAGAAGCCAGAATGTAGATAAACAGGATGAAATAGAGAGTAGAGAATTTTCTATTTCATGCTAATGAAGAGTTTAAAAGTCTCAGGCTCTGGCAAAAAAGGTCCAGACACTATTCATTTCTTCTAGCTTTGATATCCCTTTAGGACTTTTAAAATTGAGTCATTTTTTTAAAACTCTGCTCTTTAAGTAGCCCAGGGAGCCTAATCTGGTGAGTGGTGCTTGGAATTTTCTTGAAATGCAGGTAAAGGATGATAAACTGTGCTCTTGTGAACCTATTTTCAAAAGTACTTTAAGATTTTTCAAAGCATTTCATGTTCATTAGCTCACTGGAACAGTTTGGCCCTTGGAACAAATACCTCAAGGTCAGGAATGACTATCTTCTGATGCCCAGTTGATAGGAAGTTTGAGAACAAGGCAGGTTGAATTGAATTGAAAATCTAGTCATAAATATGAAAAGAAGAATAGGGATTATTGCTTGTAGTGACTTCCAATCATTTTCCTTGAAACCAGGACTCAACAAACAGGAGCTCTTAGCCAAATTGGGCCTGTTGATGGTTTTTGTAAATAAAGTTTTGTTGGAACACAGCCACACACATCTATTTATGTTTGTCTGTGGCTGCTCTTGTCTTGAAGGCAGAGTTGAGTAGTTGCAGCACACACCACAGGGACTGCAAAGCCTTAAATATTTACTCTCTAGTCCTTCACAGAAGTGCTTACTGTTGACCCCAGCTCTAGGCCCTGGGACCTGTGCCTCATGAGGCCTGGAGGGAGGCTGAGGCAGGAATGACCTCACCAAGTTCTCTCTGTTGTCCTGGACCCTTCCCTGAGATTGTGCCTAGACCATGTTAAGTATTTTTAACATGACCCTGTAGGGGTGGAGTCTGTGACTGACTCTTTTCTGCCTCCTCTAACCAACACAATAAAAAATCATCAACATTTCTCTGTCCATGTATTGAAGATATGTTTAAGTGTCATTGAAAAGCAAATTTCCAACACCTAAAAATGTTTAGGAACCACTGATATGGATCTCCCCAACCCACACCAATTCCAAAATATCTGGTGTCCAGACCACCTGTTCAATACTCAATTATTCCATGGACTTGATTCTGTCTTGGGTCAGAGTGAAGCTTTGAAGCAGGCTTACCAGGCCATACCACCGATGGACAATTTCCTCAGAGCTTGCCTTGCAGACATCCCTGGAACAGTAAGCAACATACTGACCTGTGTGTAGAGTCAGTGGGTTTTGGATTGGGGTGACTGGGAACACCCACCATGGAATCCAACTGAGGAAAAGTCACTTCCACAATGGTCACAGTGCATCCTGTGACTGGATCTGCATTGCCTGCAACAATTTGGGGCATGACTCCTTCCTGTTTAAAGAGTAAATAAGTGCTTGGCCATGTCTCCAGCCCTCTGGGGGTTCACTCTTCACCTGGATCCCTTCTCCTCAGTCATTCCTAGAACAGTGACATGCCCAGGGGAATTGGGGGAATGCTTCTTGAATGGTTCACGCAGGAATTATCTTGTTTCCCAGATAATCTGTTTGCAGATCAAGCCAGGGCTGAGGTCCAGGTGTGAAGGGGTACTCACTTTCCAGGGCCCACCACTAGTTGGTACTAGAGCAAGGACCAGGATATTCTTTTGCCTCTGGCCATAAGGTTAGGTTCTCTCCCTTTTGCCTTATTGGTGTGTGAAGTCAACCTTGATTTGCATATGTAAATCTGGGTTATCAAGAGGGTATGGCTCTGCCCTTGTCCAAGTGTTCTCTGATGCCCTAGGTCCTCCAGCAGCTGCGCCCTTGGGGTTTGTCAGTCTGACTCTTGCTGAATCAGAGCCTCTTAGAAGAGGGTTCAGACATCCCAGTTTTCACAAGCCCTCCACAAGCTTGTTAGGTGCCCTTCAGGTGTTGTTAGGTGAGGCCAGTGGGCTTAGCTCATGGGAGTCACCTGGGTATATTCTAAACCCAGGATCCACTCTAAGCCAAGAAAATTGAGTCTCTTGGACTGAGAACCAGGCCTCAAATGTTTCCAGGTTTCCTAGGTGCTATGGTCTGAATGTTTGTGTCCCCACAAAAATCTATATATTGAGATCCTTACTCCCAAGATGAAGGGATTAGGAAATGGAGCCTTTGGAAAGTGATTAGGTCATGAGAGGGGCACCTTCATCAATGGGATTAGTGCCCTTAAATATAAAAGGAGACCTCAGAGCTCTCTTTCTCCTTTCACCATAGGAGAACACATTGAGAAGTTTTCATCTATGGACTAGAGAGTGGGTCCTCTCCAAACACTGAATCCACCCTTCAGAACTATAAGTAATACGTTTATGTTGTTGAGGAGCAATCCAGTCTATGTTATTCTGTTACAAAATCCTGAACCAAGTACCATAGAGTACTGGATGATGTAATGAACAGCTGTGACTGAGAACCACAGCCTGAGACCCACCCATACATACTGACTGTCTCTGTCTGTCTGGCTGAGGGATAGAGAGTTGGATCTACAAACCAGTTCTCCCAACCCTTCTTCTTCCAACCCTCCACAAACAAATACAAACAATAGGCAACCATCTGCCAAATGTAAGATACCAAACCTATCCTGTTGCAGGCTCCTCATTCATTCAGGGTTTCTTTTGTGCTGTATAAATAGTTATTAATTTTTATACTTCATCTTGGGCAATCAAAAATTTTGTTTCTAAGCTTTCTTAGAAACATCAGAATGGAATTTCACTCTGGTTAGATTTTTAAATATCTGCCTGTTGAAATTGGAAGGCAGTGTTCCTTCCTTGTCCTATCTATAGATCTTATCTTACCTCCAGCCCTGGGTTGTCTGAATGCTTGCCTCTCTAACCTGCTCAGAAGCTGGGGATGGCTAACATGCAGGGCTGAAGTGTCTGTGGAACTTGGGGCAGGATCTTAGGGCACTGACCAGCAATCCCTGCCACACTGACTCTGACTCTGGGCTGGGTAGATTCAGGCTTCTGGGGAGGACGAAGTCCAGTGAGGCCCAGATTAAATCCCCAAAGACTCCCTGTAGCTTCTCCAGGATCCATTCAACAGTGGGGGCAGCCTGGTTAAAGTCTGCAAGGAGGGTGGGTCTGAGCTACCCACTGACTGAGCTTGGACAGAGGCATCCCTCATAGACTGCCCACAGTCAGTGGACCGATGGCCACCCCTCCAGCTTGCATACCCTACAAACTGTGGACTCTAGTTAGGACCACGATAGGGCTCACAGTTCACCTCAGAGAGTACATTTAAATAAGAACACATCTGGGTTGTCATATGGGCATCCTTGTGGTTTCTGATGTTATTCCATTTATTTGGCTGAAATTTCTTTAATTAAAGAATACAATTCCTGAATTAAAGATTAGTGGCCCTTTTTAGAAGCTGACTCAGAATAAAATGGATTTGGACCCAGCCCAGTGTTTTATCCATCCCTGTAAAGTCCTTTGTTCCATGAACTCAACCTGGGCCCCCCAGCCCTGGCCCTGTAATGGGATCTGAGGGCCATCCACTGTTGGGATCAGGAAAGGAAAGATGATAGGCTGTAGGCTACTGGGACACACTACTTTGGATGGAGCAAAGGACTAGGATCCAGAGTATAGTGGATTCATTAGAAGTTGCTAAAATGGTGCTCTGAGTATCCACCCTGCCTTAGCATCATGAGGGACCCTAAAGATGAGGGGTGCCTACATTTCATAATTGTAAAGTACTCATGGGTAGAGTTTGGGTCACAGGCCTGGATCCCATAGGTATGGGGAGAAATCCTGACTTTGACACCCATGCACAGGCATTGAGACTCTAGACCAACCATTTAAGCTCCCACAATCTTATCTTCCTCCTCTGTGCATAGGGGATAACTCCTGGCACAGAGTTGGTGAAATAAAGTATGTGAGGTGTTTTTGTACACAGCAAATGCTCAGCCTTGAGTGAATGCCTATCCCCTGAGCACACATTTTGTGTGACTCCTAAGGGGTCTCCAAAACAGGGTCTCACTGATGTTTAGGAAAATATGATTATTATTCATGCCATTGATTCTAATTTTTAGGCAAAAGGAATTTTCCACTATAGGAGAGCATTAGAACAATTCTCTCAGGTACTAGTCTTATAAAAATTCAGGTGGAAAGTAGAAATAGTCTTAATTATCAAAGTTAATGTGCTGGTCACAAGAACAGTCTGTCAGTATCAAAATAAGTCTCTTAATGCATTCTTTATTGGGGGATAGGAATCCATTTATGCTGAAATCTAGTTGATTTGCCCAGGACAAATCCATAGAAAAAAATCACTAATGATGGGGATTTGGGGATTTTAGATCAGTTATGTGAGGTTGGGTGTGCAGAATGGAAACCAGTGGATCAAGAAGAGGAATTGAAGGGCTGCGAATAGGTAGAAAAGAAATGGGACTTGTCCTGTGCCTGACTCTATTCTCTTTTGTCCTGGTCTATTCTGGCTGCTATAACAAAATACTACACACTGGGTGGTTTCTAGACAGTATAAAATTTATTGCTTCCAGTCTGGAGTCTAGAAAGTCCTAGAACAAGGCATCAGCAGATTTGGTGTCTCTTTCTTGTTCTTAGATGGCACCTTCTCTCTCAACTTCACATGGTGGAAAGGACAAGGCAACTCTCCACAGTCTCTTTTTTATGGACATCAGTCCTATTTCTATCTCTTAAGACCTTGGTGTTAGGATTTCAACATATGAACTCAGAGGAAACCTAAGCATTCAGATCATGGCACTCTTTCGCCATTGTGATTGTTGAGATGTGAGTCTGCTCTTCAGCTATAATCTTAGTAGAGTCATTCCAAAGAGGTGACCCATGTTGCATGCATGTTGTCCTTTCATATTTTTCCATTACCTGCTCTTTGTTACACACATCCTGGGCAAACTTATTAAATTATTTAATACTGAATTTTAAGAAGGGAAGTAATAACACAGCTGTCCCTCTTCCTCTCTTGGCTGTTTTTTTATACCTCGGTGTCATGCAGGACTTTGGTCTCTTTGCAGAATTATTTTGTGTTTGTGGCTCAGAAAAGAACATTTCCTTGAAAGTTTCTGGTGGCTGTGCTTAGTGGTTCCCAGGGGAGCAGAATCTCTCAGTAGTTACCATTATAAATCTCAGATTATTGTCCTAACAATGCCCAGATTTCATGCTGTTCATTTGAAAATTTGCATCCTTCTCTCTCCCCATTCAGCCTCAAGATTGTTGCCTTTAGGTCTTTCTTTTTTTTCACTCCAGCATTTTAGTATGAACATTTGCTAACACACATTGGAAAACAAAGAATTTTACAGTGAATACCTATAGACCCAGCACCTAGGCTCCATACTTTGCATTTTACTATGCTGGCTTTGTCACATTTGTACATGTATCCAAATAGTATCCATCCACCAATCCAGCCTATTTTAGTGGCCTTCAAAGAAACTTGCAAAAATCAATTCATTTGCTGTCATGTACTTTAGCACGCATATCATCAACTCAAAGTTCATTATTTATTTACCTTTCATCTTTTTGTGTTCCATTTATACACAGTGAAATGCATAAGTCTTAAGTACAGCATCAATAAATTCCAACATATGACTTACACCTGTTCACCTAACTTCTATCAAGATAAAGGGCATCATAGTCCCAGGAAGTTCTCATGTACCTTTTCTCAGAAAATATCCAGTCCAGTTCACCTCTACACAGCCTCTCAATTGTTTTCTGTCACCATGGATTAGTTTATGCTTATTCTAGAACTTTATGTGCATGAGTCACGCAATATGTGCTGTTTGATGTACGCCTTCTCAGCACACAGTTTCTGAGATTCATCTGTGTTTTTTTGTGTATGAACACACACATACACAAATAAACATCTGTAATACAGATAACACATGCACTAGGATAAACTTCCCAGATAAATGATTATGTGTTCAGTATTTTTTTTTTTTCCCCAGAAAATGCCTTGTAGACTTTGGTCACTTTTCTTAGATGCTTACTTTAGGCCAACTTTCAAAGAGACATTTCTGGTGTCTGGAAATTTAGAACTTCAGTTGACCAAGGCAGGGAACTTAGAAAGGGCCAGTTATCCCTCAACCTTGTAATCCCCCCTTTTTCTTCCTTCTAAAATAGAATCTTGAACTTGATTCAGAAACCTTGTGTGAATAGGACGGAAGGGAGGGAGGGCCGGGAGAAAGAGGTCTTTCTGGTTCTTAAGACTTCTAATCAGTCCCACCTCTCCAGTTATAAAGTTGCACATTCAGCTATCAAAAACAGATGGAGAAGAGTAGAGGAGGTGTAGAAGGTCTGATCTGTTGAATAAACAGCCACGTTATTCTGTTGTGGAAGCTACTTCTAGAGGTCAGAATGTCCATGTGCCCAGTTCCGGAGCCAAATCCTCATTACAATTCACAACATCAGAGAGAAAACCATTCTTTCTTCAAGCACCTTAATTCCCTAACACTGGTTAGATAAGGAAACCTGGCCCCTTGCATTGAAGTACAGGGAATTATATGTGTACGTTTTTTGGAAAGATTAAGATAGATTAAATAAGGATTTTCCCAAATATGCTCTGACCCAGAAGAACCCTTTGTTGGGTCCTAATTTGTTTCTTTGTAATTCTTTTTTTTTTTTATTTTTTTTTACGTTTACATAGGGTAATGATGTTTATTTTATTTTTCCCCTTGCCCCCACCCCTCCCACCCCTCTTTTCCCTCTACACAGTCCTTCTTTCCTTCATTCTTACCGCTCTCCTTAGCCTAACTCTAAACCTAACCCTAAACCTAATGCTAGCCCCTCCCACCCCCCATTATATGTCCTCATCCGCTTATCAGCGAGATCATTCATCCTTTAGTTTTTTGAGATTGGCTTATCTCACTTAGCATGATATTCTCCAATTTTGACCATTTGCCTACAAATGCCATAATTTTATCATTCTTCATTGCGGAGTAATATTCCATTGTATAAATATGCCACAGTTTCTTTATCCATTCATCAACTGAAGGGCATCTAGGTTGGTTCCACAATCTGGCTATGGTGAATTGAGCAGCAATGAACATTGATGTGGCTGTATCTCTGTAGTATGCTGATTTTAAGTCCTTTGGGTATAGGCCAAGGAGTGGGATAGCTGGGTCAAATGGTGTTTCCATTCCAAGCTTTCTGAGGAATCTCCACACTGCTTTCCAGAGTGGCTGCACTAATTTGCAACCCCACCAGCAATGTATGAGTGTTCCTTTTTCACCACATCCTCGCCAACACCTATTGTTGCTTGTATTCTTGATAATCGCCATTCTAATTGGGGTGAGATGAAATCTTAGGGTAGTTTTGATTTGCATTTCCCTTATTACTAGGGATGTTGAACATTTTTTCATATATCTGGTGATTACTTGTACATCTTCTTCTGTGAAGTGTCTGTTCATTTCCTTAGCCCATTTGTTGATTGGATTATTTGTATTCTTCGTGTAGAGTTTTTTGAGTTCTTTATAGATTCTGGAAATTAGCGCTCTATCTGAGGTATGGTTGGCAAAGATATTCTTTTTTTAAATTCCCTGACAGGGTGATTTTGAGTAGGTCATTTAAGATGCATAAATGACATGTTTAATAGTAGTACACCTTTGTGACCATAAATATGTTGTTGTGTCCATCAAGTACCTTAACTTAATTTTGGTTCTCTTAGAACCAAATGCCAAACAAGGATTTGAGTGTGTTTTGTTTATTTAGGAGGTGACCCCAGGAAACACGGATAGGGTGTAGGGAAGTGAGATTGGAAAGAAAAAATATAGTGCCCAATACATGGTTACCTGGTTGCCACCATGGGAAAATGGGCTTGATTTGCCAGGGAACCCCTGGATACAGTGGAAAACACATACTTCAGAATTCTCCCACCATGAGGCAAGGGAGCTGGGGCATTTATACATCAACGTCCATCAGTCATTGACTGGGGACTGCTCCAAGGGGTGTCAAAGCCCTGGCATGTCTAGCCTGCCGTCATGAGGTGGAGCAGTGCCCATGACCAGAGGCAGCCCTCAGGTAAAGGAGTACAGGAGCTGGTGGTTGGAAGTTGAGCCAGTGTGTCCCAGAGAGCTGAGGGTGAGGGGAGGTGAGTCAAGTACCTGTAACCATTGCTAAACTCTTCCCTTCCCAACATTTCTGAATAAGTTGGAAGACTCACCCTAATCCAGAAGACCACTTAGCATCTCTTCCCTTCCTCTGCATGTATATGTGTTCATCTTGCTAAGTACAGGTGCTCAGATTCATCCCATTAGTTTTCACTACCTCATAACATGTTTGTAGAAGTGCTGACAGCTTGACAAGCAGCGGGCTTGGGTTTGTGGGAGAGAGGGGGCTTCGGTGAACACCAGGAAACATTCCTTCCTTCTTTTTTCATCTTTTGCCACCTCTGTCCATGCCCTTGAACTTCCAGCGACCCCAGGGAAGCTCAAAATATGTCAAAATTTCAAAAAGGAAAGCAATAAGAAAATCATACTCTCTTTCTGCTTCTTCTGCAAGAAAATAAAGTCTTTGCTCCCAAGGGCCTCCTTACTAGGGCAGAATTTTTTACATTATAATCCATGAAGGTAAAAGAGTTATTTCTAGAAGTGTTTCTAGATCCTGGACCTGAGATTTATATGAACTCACAAGGCTCCATTTGAAGTGGGGAAGTGTTGTCACCACAAATGTGTAACCAGTCTCATAGTCTTTGGCACATTTGTGATTTTAGGGGTATTCATGAGCTTTTCTGGCTCTGGAGTTAAAAGCAAATAGAATCATGCCTTTAGGTAACTGTTTAATCCCTCACTGGGCTCTACCTCATGTGAAATGGAATTCGTATTTCAAACTAAATCAGCCTTCAAAATGAGTTGATATGTTAACACCTCCATGATTTTGTATTTTGAGAGCTCACCAAATGTGAGACACATCTAGGTTAGTGATTCTCTTGAGCCCAGAGTTTGGCACAGTGGGAGGGAATCCCCATGCTGGAACGTGATGTATAGATCCCTTGAGGTGGTAGAGTGGAGGATTGTACCTCCTTGTGTTCTAAATCATGCTCACAAATGCTGTGATGGTTTTCTCAACATGAAGTGGCTCTAATTCCCTTCTCCTTGAATATGATTGGCCTTTACGATTCACTTCTGATGGATAGAATGTGACAGAAGTTGTGTGTCTTCCAAAGCTGAGTCACAAAAGACAATACAGCTTAACCCAGCTCTCTCTTGAAATGGTTATGCTTGGAACCTGGCTGCCATGCTGGGAGGAAGCCCAGACCGCAGGGAAAGCCACGTGACAGTGCTCTTAGAAGCAGCCCAGCTGACAGCCAGCTTGACACCTGATCATGTGAGTGAAGACGCCTTCTGGATGGCCCCAGCCTCTACTACCACCTGATTACAGCTACCTCAGAGACCCTGAATGAGAACTGCACAAATGACCCCAGGCACTTCCAGAGCCAGGAGAGCTAATAACAAAAAAGGATTGTTGCTATTTCATGCTGCCAACTTGGGTTGGTGTGTTATGTTGCCATAGTGACTGAATACACATACACTAATTGTCACGCAGCTGAAGAGACTCAGGGGGCCGGTGAAGAATCTCCACTGTCCATCACACACTTCCTTCCCCTGGTGCAGTGACTGACCCACTTCTTGCTTCCTAGGAAGTCAGTGTCAGGAGAAGAGACAAGAAGGGGCATCTCTGAATCCAAGGCTCCAGCTTGCTGCTGAGGTTTGTGGCCTAGAGATGGAAGTGAGGTTTCCAGCTGTTTTGAGCTTCCCAGGTTGGGGATTGAAGGCTTGGCTACAAGGAACTGCTACCTTCCCCCCCTGCAGGCAGCCTCACAGCAGTGCCAACAACTGTGGAAAGAGTCCTCCACATTGTTCCATGCTCTGGGATTTCGTCCTGTGCTGGATACCAAACTTGAATTTTGGCTATGAGCTCTATAATAGCCTTGGTCCTCAGGAAGTAGCCAACTGCAGGGTGCAAGGCAGTGGCTTCAGGGTCCCTTCCAATGCTTCAGTCCTGTGGAAGGCATCCAGGGTCTTTTCTCTCCCTTCCTCCTCGGCACCTCTCCCTGTTCGGTTCAGGATTGGATCTGCCATTTATTCTCTGGCTTTTGGGGAGAAATGTTGAAATGCAGGTGGATGAACTTTGAAAATCTGAAAAGGTATTGCAGAAAAGGAAGCCACTCTTAAGGGATTAATGAGCATTTACCAGGTAGGAGAGAAGCAGCAAACCTTAGAAGCTCTTTTATTTCCTCTTAGTATAAGTTAGTGTTATAAACTCTCAACACTCAGAAACTTAAAAATTCACTTGGACCAGCAAGCCATGTAATGCCTGAATTCCTTTGTAGCATCACTATGAAGTGCTGTTTTGTCACATCCTTGGATATCTTCACTGATGGGGAGCTCACTCCTCACCTCCTTTCAGAGACTTTGTAATTCCTGGGCAACTGGGGTTATTAAAATGGCCTTTGTTGTGGAAATCAGCCATTTTTCTTTTAGTCATCATTTTGAATTTTTAAAATAAATTACAATCCTTTTCCACATGGCATACTTTTGAGGTCAGCTCTTAATTTCTTCCTTGTTTAGGTTCCCCTCTCTTCAGTAATTTGGCTGTCTCTTTCTGTGACATGGTTTAGAGACCTCCAGCACCATCACTGTTGACAGGCCAAACATTCCTCTCTTTTTCAACTCTTAAAAATCAACCTCCTGTTAATATGTTTGAACCATATGTGAAGAAATTGGAGCTGATTCAATCCATGCTCAGCTGTGAGAGGCAATGTTTCCAGATGCAAACTCAGCAGTCCTACATGAGAACTTAATTCCGTAGGTTCTTTACAGGAACAAGGTAAAGGAATTTCTTGTCAAGTGTCTTATTGGAGTTGGGGGTAGCTCTAGCTTAGCTCTTAGCTCTACCTGCAGTGTTTCCTTAATTCTGGTAATGGGCCATGAGTCAGACATTCCAGGAGCACCCCATGAGGGCAGAGCTGAGTGGAAGTTGAAACCTGTCCATGCCTAAGTGCTCCTTGTATTTCCCCTTACAGCCCCAGCCCACGCAGGGCTTATCACCAGCAGGGCAAAAGATTGGTACTTGTCAAAATAATGCATCCACTTGAGATTCTCTCCTGAAGTTCGGCTTAGGGAGGAGTGAGATTCATAGTGAGATATTTTGGGGATGGGCCCCAATCCTAAACATGAAATTCATCTGTTTCATATACATCAAATATACAGAGACTGGAGGTATGTTTATGCATTTTTTACTCAAAGTTTTTGAGATTATGTGTATACTCTTAATTCATCTTAACATTTAGGTAGTATTCTATTATATCACTTGATTACCATTTATTTATCCACCCCTCAGTAGTAAACATGTAAGTTGTCAGTGTCCTGCTGCCAGCGATTAGTGTATCATCACCTAATTTTTCAAGAAGGGAAATTTGGAGCCAGCAGGTAAATAACCTAAGTTGTCACAGTTCTAGTGGTTCAGACAACCAGAGATTGATCCTCTAACTTCTATCTCAAGCTAGTGATCCTTTTCACTATTCCATAATTGTCTCCCTTCAGGAAAGGAGACAAGTTACAGGAAATATTGGATAGTTTCATCTTTTAAAACCTGCAGGATTAAAAAAAAAAAACCTGCAGGAAGGGAAAGGACTACTTTTAGAGTTGACTGTTAATGTTTTATACAAAAGAAGGTCACCGTCATGTATCTCAAGCGAGAGAACAGAATTTGTGTGTGATAGGGGAGTTACACATGATGTTGGGTCTTGCCATCTCTGTTGTCACCTTTAGGTATGGACAACACTGTCACCAAGTCTCTTACCTGGTAAAAGAGACTGATCATTTTTTTCCCTTATTCTTCTTTAAACTTCATGGCTTCAAGTTACATTAAACCAAATTTCACATATATATCAAAAGATGGTCTAATTTTTGTGATGATGAAGACCTTTTTTTCCCTTCTTAAAGTATGAGAAGGTCCTTAAGCCACCTGGCTCTGTGACTTCTCATTGAGAGGCCTGGGGGCAATTAGTATCATTTCCTAAGTTTCAGTTTCCTCATCTTTGGAAGATGATGTTGATACATTGAGAAGCACAAGTCTTGGGGCTTCTTAGTTGCAGGGACCCTTCCAAGACCTTCTGTCTAATTTCCTATTAATAATTTTGTTGGCTCTTTCATAAAGAAGGTCCCCTGTCTCCTGACCCACAAGCCCTGGGTCCATTTCCTTTTATGTGAGCTTTCAAGGAAGTTGCACACTTTCACATACCTGTTACATCATTAATGCACATTGTTAGCCATTGTTGGGGTAATTATTTAACTGGAAACCTGCACAAAGAATAGATTTGGGGGTCATTCAGGGGCTGTTATGGTAAGTTTATTCTCCCATTCTGCAGAATACAGATTTCTTAGAGTCTTTATCTTGATGGACATGAGGGGAAGACCAGAGGTACCTATCTCTGCCCACCTGCTATCATAGATTCTTGGTAATGTAATAAACAAAAATCCCATTCATTCCTTATGAGCCTTCTACCTGTTATCTTTCCACTGTTTTGCATCATCCAGTTGCCCTGAGTGGTCCAGGGCCCAAGCTTCCAGGGTGAGACAGGTAGTCAGCAAGCCAAGGACACAGTGAGGTTCTGAACTATCTACTCTTATGCTTTTTTTCTTCTTAATAATCTGAATATGAAAATTTCTCAACTTAGAGTCAATGGCAAAGAAAGCATATGAGAAAATGCTCATTACAAACAAAAGCAGAGAAAAAACTTGTTTTTTAGAAAAGATGGTATTGTGAAAGAGAGGGCAGTAGTGATGAAGAGTTTATTCTTGGGCATCTTCAAAGCCTGACTGCTTAAATAATCAACACCCTGAAAACTTGGACCAGGATATTTTGACTCTGAGTTTTAAGACCTGATGGGTTATTATTTTTTTTTCTTTCCTTCTTGAATGCAAAGTGACAGTTGTGCTTCTAAATTAAATTCTTCCTTTTGACTGCTTGGAATATTTGTTCACAAAAGACCCATGTGGGTTGCTAGCAGCTCCCTATGGAGGACCAACATAACCATGAACTATCACATCCCTGGGGATGAATGGTCCCTTGGGCCTCAAAGGGTTAGTGTCTCTTGGATGTTGCCTTTCTTATTGTGCAGTTTTATATTTTTTCCCTCAGAGTTAGTTTCCTTGACATCGTTACTCAGCCTCTCTGGTGGTCCCCTAATTTTCTTAGGCGATCCTTAACAATGACTCTTTCGTGAGGAAATGTTTTCTTTGTAGTTCTGAAAGCTGTTTGTGTCATTCAACTTTCCATTACTATGACAAAATACCTGAGATAATCAGCTTAGAAGGAAGAAAGGTTTATTTTGGCTCCAGTTTCAGATGTTTCAGTATATGGTCACTTGGCTCTGTTACTTTTGGGCCTGTGATGGCACTGTACATCATGGTGAGGAGTGTGTGGCAGAGGAAGTTCCCTCCCTCATGGGGGCCAGCAAAGAGATAGAGGAAGAAGAGGGTCCAGGCTCTCAGTATCATTTTGAAGGTCATCCCCTCAGTGACCTAACTTCCTTGCACTAGGCCTCACCTCCTGAAGATTCCTCTATCTCCCAATAGTGCCAGAGGCTAGCGACCAAGCTTTCAACCATGGACCTTCGGGAAACATTCAAGATCCAAACCATAGCATGATTTATGAAATCTTTCAATTCTCACATCTTTGAATACCTACTCAGCACTCACCATGCCCTGAGGAGCTACATTATTTGTAATTGAGGTACCTGAACTACTGGAGGGTAAAGAATTTGTTGAAGGTGTCCTCAGGCCTTGGCATCCACTCTTAATCTGTGAATGCTTGGACCTCCATTCTTGGCCTTGCTTGATTGTGTATACATTGGATGTTTTACTAGGCTGACTTGTGGAAATAAAAATTATCCCATGCAACACGGCCTAGGGGTTGCTTTTTCTGGTGGAGATGCTGCCTGATGACCCTTCACTGACCCTTTGTCTGAGTGAGATCTAAGTCTTCTAAGGATTTGAGACACTCTGAGCCTTCTTCAGGCTCTGGCTGTTCTCTGCCCTGTTGAGTATTTTGATTGAAGTGGGGGGGGGTGGTAGAATTGTGGATAAGAATTTAAAAGGCAATTTGGTATAGAAATGCACTGATCTGGGATTCTGAAGCCTAACTCCTGGTCATAGCCTCTCCATTAACCAGTTAGAGGGGAGCATTAGTCCACTCTCCCAAAATGAGAATATGATTTCTCTTCTATTTTTGCAAGACCCCCAGAAGCATGAACCAAAATGGAGGGAGGTAGGGAAAGGGGAAGCACTGGGGAATGAAGTTGACCAAATTATGCTCTGTACATGTATGAAATATGTATTGCATTCCAATTTTATATATATTTCACCAATTAAAAATTGAAAAAATAAATAGAGGGAAGACCAATAGAGTAGAGAAGGGATCAGGGAGAGAGAGGAGGGTAGGGAAAGAGGAAGTACTAGGGATTGAAATGAAGAAAACCTTTTATATGTTTTCATGGATATGTCAAATGAACCCCACTATTATGTATAAATATAATACCCTAAAACAAAAAGATCACTTTCTAATTGATATATTTAAAAGTGAGGATAAACTACCTTACTATGTTATTATGAGTAAATTGGACAATATTTGTAATTGTGCCTAGTATTTAATTGTACCAGGTATACATGAAATGCTCATTCAGTTGACACCCTCTTGTGAAATCAGGTTTTGGGATGTGAAATGCATAGATAAATAAGATGATCTTTATGGCTCCTGCTAGTGATAAAAGGGAATGATTTTATTTTGTAATAGAAGACATAAAATCTGTCGTAATATAGTTGATGAGCTGTGTAGCTGAGATAGAATTTAAGAAAAGAAGACATCTTGTGTGTAAAACCTTTTGCAAAGTAATATTCAGGTTGGGAGACTCCCTGAGGTAAGGTCTTTGTCTAGTATGTTTCTTGCTCTTTCCCCAGATCATGGTACAGAGTGGCCTCCAATGAACTGTTTGGTGAATGAACGAATGAATAGGAGTATATTATTTACTTATTTATTTAAGTACTGGGGATTGAACCCAGGGGCACTTAACCATTGAGCCATATCCCAAGCCCTTCTTATTTTTTATACAGAGACGGGTCTTGCTGAGTTGCCTAGGGCCTCACTAAGATGCTGAGGCCATACTCAAACTCCTGTCTCAGCCTCCAGAACCACTGGGATTAGTAGGCATGCTGTACCACTCCTGGCCAGAATTATTATCATTTAGAGAGGACATGAGACGCTGGCATCCATAGGTCCTCAGAGGTGGAATGAGAAATACTTAGGAACAGTGGAGGGCAGATCTGTGGATGAAGAACTGACTTTTAGGGGTAGGGACTGTCAGCCAAATAGTGCCAAATTCCCTGTTCATTTGCCACGTATGGTGGCTGAGGCTTATTGAGATAGATTTCATACTTGATGCACTCTGCAAACCTTTATTAGGCCATTTTTTATTATTTACTTTTTATTAAAGTATCTGAAATCAGTGTGTCATTTACAACTCAGGATGGAGAAATATTAAACAGGGTTGCAGTCGGGCTTTATTTCATTGTTGAGGAGCCTGCATTATGACTTAAGTACCTCATTTATCTGGCACCATGGAGAAATCGTTTCCGCCTAAGTGGCTGTTGCTGATAATGCAGTTCCTTGCACATCTAGGAACTCAAAAAATGTTGGTTGAATGTGGCTGAATGAACGAAATGAAACATCTCTTCAAATGCCAGACCATTTGAAAAAGTGATAAGCGTTTGATTGATATCTTTCTAAAAGTAAATTCTGTACATTCTTGCTTCCTGAGTCACAGTACACTGAATGTGGATTTGACTTTTCTCCTGATAAACTGAAACCATGGTTTTGGTGGGTACATATGTTTTTGTGCCATTTTATAATCCCATCATTTTATTGCCACTGAGCCTACTGCTGTCACTTCTGCTACTTCCTATGTCTTGCCTTCAAAATTTTCACATCCTCCAAACTTCTAAACATCCACCCTGATAGTAGAGATTATGGGAAGAACATGAGACAAGACTTGAAATCTGGACTGTCCCATTTTCTTGGTCAGGTTTCCTAAACTTTGAATATGTGGGTTTCCATATCTCTCAGATGTTTGACCTGATAGTATGGCTAGTAAATAAAATTAACAAAGTGTACCAAGGGGCTGAGGAGGTGGCTAGCACATTCTTAGCACATTCTCTAGCCTCCTGATACTGATTGTGGCCCAGGGATTATCAGCTTCGCCTGAGAGCACTTTAATCCCAGTGACTCAGGAGGCTGAGATAGGAGCTTGGCAAGTTGGATGCCAGCCTCAGCAGTTTATGGAGACCCTGTCTCAAAAAAAAAAAAAAAAAAAGTTAAAAAGGGCTGGGAATGTAGCTAAGCAGTAAAGCACCCTTGGATTCAATTCCTACTACCAAAAAAAAAAAAAAAAAAATGCACATATATAGGCCCCAGCCCACCCAGAGCAACTGAATCACAATCTATATATTAATGAGCTCCCCAGGTGGTTTCTGTATACCTTGAACTTAGAACTTCTCTTTCCTTTTGGGGAGAAAAAACAATATGCCAACTTCAGATAGTCAAGGCCTTCAGCTTTATGGAGCAGGCAGAGTTCTAAGCATCATGAGGAGTGGTCTTCAAAAAGATAATTGAAGATTTTTGCTGGATTCTCTGTTGTAGGAGGGTTGAGATAGCCCTTCATGTTTCCTTCCTTATTCATACACATGTAGATGAGGAATCATCATGTGAAGATAAGGAACTCCCTAATCTTCCTAGGAAAGTTGGACTTACTGCCTATACCCCTTGTACTGTGTGCCCCTGGGGCAAATCTGGATCACTGGGCAAGAACAGGGTGGCAGAACATCATGCTCACTCTGGTACAGGTGTCCAGCCTACCTGATCCCGCACAGAAGGGAGAGTCCAGCAGGAACTAAAGAGACTTTTATTTTGTAATACATTTTGCATTTTGTTTTGAGCAGAGCCAAGCTTGACATTGGCGGCAGACGTGGAGGCACCCAGCCTGTTTGTTGATGGAGGAGCTAGTTCCACCTCTTGGCTACCTTATCTAGGTGTCTTGACATCTCATCACTCATTTCTCAATATCTTACTTTCACAGTGCCCCATCTGACGTCTTTCCTCCATATTCTAGACTCTTGCTACTGAGAGTATGGCATGGCGTGGCTAGGAGCTTATTGTCCATGCAGAAGCTCAGGTTATACCTGGACCCACAGAAGCAGAAAGTGAATTTCAAAAGTTCCCAGATGACCCTGTGCACAGCAGACTTTGAGAAGTGCTGGATTCCTGTGTGTTCAGCAAATATTAATTCTTTCTTTGTTAAATATGGTATATGAAATAAAAATCAATAAGGCTCTGCAGGAGAGCTTGTGAAGAGGAGAGAGACTTCATGGCAGGGATTTCATGAGAACCCACTCTTCTCTACCTAAGATTAGGGTTGCTCCAGAACTGACCTGTGGCCACCTGGGGAGTAAACTTACTACTCAGGCCACTGTTCTTCCTCAGGGATGTCTGCAACCGGTGAAACCCTTGCTAGAGGCAGCCCGTTGTCTGTGTTGCAATCACTCAGGCAGCAAGAGTATAAACAGAGCCTGGTGCTGCTTTCTGCTTACAGTTACATAACTTGCTCTGGAGTCATACTTTCCAGATGTTGTGTATCGACATGCTCCCCTCTTCTTGCACTACCTGTTTCTTTAACCACATTCAGCTTTTCTGGGTAAAGGTCAAAGACAAGCTCCAAGGACAGTCAGGTGCTTTAAATCTGGGAAAACGCCTTTTTGAGCTCATTCTTTGCTTTCCCGAAAGCTCTCTGAAAACTTTTGCTTTTCTTTCCCTTTATGAAACCAACACTCCTTCCTTTTCTTCTTCCCTCCCTTCCTTCTTTCTTTCCTTTTTTTCTTCCTTTCTTCCTCCCTCCCTCCTTTCCTTTCTCCAATGCAGAAGCATAATTTTGGTTGGTTTTCATTGCTCACTTATGTGTACAGACTTGAGTTTAGAATAGTGAGTAGGTTGGATGTGAGCCTAAACCATAGGTTCAAGGCCAGGGCTGCAAGAGAACCCCAGACTTTCAGGGGGCACTTTGGATTACCAGGGTTCACTTGTAGGTACTCACCATGTTTTGGACTTATTCCAGGGCCACCTGGGAAAATCAGGGTGATGTGGTAACTCCATCATTGGTTTCATTGAACGGTCCCACATTTCCAGGGCTTCTTTGTGTTGGCCCAGGCATTTTCCTGGAGGTGAAGAGGCTTAAAGATACACAGTGTGAAACCCTCAGAAACCACATGCTGAAGGTAGTGGGGAGAGAAATCCAGTTCTTTCACTCATAACAGATGCCTTACTGATTGTGTACACCTGTGACTCACTGGGACTCAGAGGAGAATGGATATAAGATAGAGGGTTAAAAAAAAAAAAAAAAAAAAAACTTCCAGGAGTAGCAGTGTTGAGGTCATTAAGTGTCTCCAAGGGAAAACAATGAAAGGAGGTCTCACCTGGGAGGATGGAGGTCCTGTTTGCTGAGGAGGAAGTTATGAAATCAGTAAAGCCCATTATATTTTAGCAACAACAATACGTGACTGTCCTACCTCTGATCAGCAAAGAATTCATTTTGCAATACTTGTGTTCCTGCACTCATTAAAATTCATCTTTCAGAAGGGTTCCACAAAAAAGAAATACCCTATTGATGCCTGATGTAATTCTTGGCCCATCTGAGTACATGGCTGCCTGTATTCTATCTGTAACATCAGGATTTTTCCCCCTATGCATTCTCTTGTTCATCTGTCATGAGTAATGAGTAACTTAGCACCCATTTCCTGCTCTTGTTCTAATTCATTGTTTACAACACTAGAATATTGAATGCAGGTGAACACATAAGAGTAGTATCCCTTGGAATGGAGCCAGCATGGCATTTGATTGATTTATTAATGTGATGATGTTGTTTTTGACTGGCAGTGGGTATCCTCCTATAATGTCAATCTTGGAAGTGTTCTTTAGGAGTGTAAGACACGGGGCTTCATTCTTCTTTTAGGGAAGGGCCTCATTTTTGCTTTTATGAAAGGTCTTATAACCATGCTAGGCATTGTCAGCAAGCCTAGGAAACTATCCAAATCTCCAGTAATATAAAACTATATATATATATATATATATAAAACTTTTATGTTTGATTTTTTAAATTAAAAGAGTCATTTAAGAATAAGAATGCTTACTTGTCCTAGAAAACCCAAACAATACTGAACTGTATAGATTAAAGAATTAAAATCTTTCTTCATTTTCACTTCATCTGCTTCAGTTATGCCACACAAGGAAACTAACCATTGTGAACAGGGTGGGCTAGGAGGTAGGATTCTTCATGACCTCCTTTCTTCATTCATAAGTACCTGCATGAAAACATAATGAACCAATGTGTAGACCATGAAAACATTGTTCTTTTTACTACTTGCTAAATGACTGCCCCAGATGGGTTTAGTTTTTTCATCTTGTTTTGTTGTGTGTTTTTTTTTTCTGCATACCTTTTATCCAATCTGTTGACATGTGTGATAGAGGAGGGCCTTAGGATGAGATTTATTTTAGCCCTTAAGTGAGATTAGAGTTGCCATGTACTTATGAGGATGCTCAAAGGCTCGGAGCTGCATGGGCCCGTTGCACTGTATGCTGTGGCAGCAGAATTGATATTGGTAGTATTGGTAGTCAGTGGTGATCACAAAATGGCATGGCCACTTTGGTTCCCTAGCCTTAAGCTCACACACATGTAGGTCACTCTCATGCAGTGTCCCCTTCTTTACTGTACTTTGTGCAACCAGAAGTGTCAGGACCAACAAGAGAACAGGGCACAGGAAGTGTTCCTCCAGTATTTTTTGTTTGTTCCTTCCCTTTTTCTTGACCTTTTCTCTGACTCCTTCTTCCTATAAAAGGGAGACAAAGAAAAACAGAATATTTGAGATGTTGCCCCTCTACTCAGAGGTGGAATTAAACCAGAGTCTTCTAAGGAAGAACAGCAGATGGGATGGCTGGCTCTCCCCCTGTTTTCCTGGGGCTCTATATCTGAGTGACACTGAATAAGACCAAGGAACCCAAGCCCATTTGGACCCCACTCAGTGGCCCATTTCAGCTCCATGTTCTGACCTTGCCTCTCTGAGGTCTTTCTTTTCTTCGTTGGCTTAGCAAGTCAGATTTTGAAATTTAATCAAGAATCTGAGACATGCAATCTACTGTGGCTGCTGTGTTTTTGCTACTGATTCCAGGTAGACTGTCACAGCTACTGCTTTCAGAGGAGGTCCTGTGAATTACAGTGACATGGGGCTAGTTCTCTTGTGCTTGAACCTTTTCAAGACAGAAGCAGGGAAGTGCCTCACTGACAAGTTTAGCCCCTTTGGGGCTTAAGAAGCTTGTCGCGCTACCCCACACCACTAGGAGATGATGTTTCAAAGCATAAAGGCAACACCACACATGTGGGCTGCACTGTAGCCTTTCAGGTGTGGGGTGCAGGAAGGGACTATAAGCACGGATATATTTATAGAATGATCACTCTGGTCATGTATTCAGCTCATATGTGCAGAGCCTAGTACTATTGATGAACAAAAAAGCTTTTGCCCTTTGGAAATTCTCTGTGCCCGAGTTTATTCGTGGCTTAACTGTAATGTTCCAAACCTGCAGATAGGCATCCATCCATGGACCAATATTTTTTGAGGAATGTTGAATTAAAGGTGCAGTTGTTGCCTGTTCCTCTTCTAAACCTCTTCCCTGGGGTTCTAGACACTTGAGAGTTCTCGCTCAGCTGTGAGGTTTTCCTTGGCTACAGGTTGAATGAAGTTGTGGTAGAAGGTTCAGGCAATCTGGAATACTAGCCTTGCTGGTAATGCTGCCTGTTATCACCGACTTCCAGGAGGAAAGTTAGCAAAAGTTTGTCATGACACACCTTGGTGTCTCCCAAGCCTTGGCCTGCCTGTGTGTCTGGACATGGGTTACTGACTGGGCAGGAGGCCTGATGTGTCAGATGTGAGATTAATAGATGGTGTCTGCATTGTGTAGAACTGCAAATATCACCCTGTCACCTGAAAACATAAACTGCATATTTTGGCATTTGGATGAAGGCCACATCACATAAAAGTGCTGAGGAGGAAACTTGCCTTGATCCTGTGGTCCTTGAGCCAGTGTGCTAGCAATCAAGTCACCAGCTTCTGGGACACCCTTTTCCTGTCCTGGTTCTAGGTCAACTTCTTTGTTTTGTCATTTCTGCAAAGAAAGGGTCCTTTGTGTTGCTGTCCTCAGACCCACTTAGCCTCATGCACATACCTGTCTTTGTGGTTCACGCACAATAGGTTGATTTCCTCCGTGTCAGACAGACCTGTTCCCCTTCTTTCCACCAGGTTGTGATACTTTAAACAGAAATGCAAAGGAGGCAGTGTTGTGTATCAGGCTGCAGTGGCCTCAGGACAGACTTTCCAGAGCATGATGCTCTTGGGATCAGATAGTAGGCCTGGGATCTTAAATATTCCTACTCAGGTTCATGGAAAGAGATTTACATTTGAGGGATTTCCATTCAGCACCAAATGTTCTGGAAAGAGACTAGATTTATACTGAAACTGGGTTCTAGTTCCATCCTAAGTGAACCATACAACTAGGGGTAGATCCTTGACCTCCTGGGGCTATGGATTCTTCCTACAAAGTGTGGATGCCTCTCCTTCATGGCTGCGGTCATGGGGATTATTAGGAATGGTGCTCCTGTGTGCTTGGGTGTTCCCAGGACCCCCCAAGCTGCTGATTTTTATGATCCCTGTGGAGCCGAAGGTCACTAGCCTGCTAGAGAATCATAGCTCTGTAATCAGAGTTCAGTTATTTATTTGCTCATGCACAGGAAGACTTGGAAAGCACTAGTGTGAGGGGGATGCTGGGAAAGGTGAGGCCACCTTTCCTACCCCTACATGCTTACATATAGCTGGAGAGGGAGGAATGAGATGCAGGTTCAGAAGCACTAGAGAAGGTAAGCAGGTTCCCAGGATTTACACTGAAAGCAAAGGACTTTCTCTGCTGCCACTTTGGGTGCCAGGGGCTGTTAAAGATCAACTCTGCACCTCACATGACAGCAAGTGCAATGGCCCATTTGACAGGACAGGGGTTCTCTGTTTAATCTGAGCTATGGCTCATAAATCAGTCAAATAAAAAAATCCAATTCAGAAAATGTCTAGCAGTTCAAAAATTCTGGGATAAAGCTCTGACAAGGGGAGCTGTAAATCAGCAATAAATCAGAAACTATCATTATGAGCTCCCCACCACCACCACCATAGGAGAGGGGAGGGTGGAGGCCACTGAGCTGCAGTGACTTCCAGAAGTGGGGAGGGGAACAAATGAGAACAATGTCCAGATCTTTGTGGAGGAGGCAGACTTTGAGTGTTCACAACTCTGCAAATTTGGAAAACATGGAGCTTTTAAGTGAGCTACAGGGGTCTGGGCAGATGAGCTTATTCACGGGTATTAGGATCCTCTTGTTTCTATTTCTCTTCCATCTCTAAGCCGTGCTTTCATTTCCACTCTGCTTCCCATGATGAATCCCCTGTGACCTGCCGCATTCACAGAAAAGAGGCAAAAGGGAAAAGAGTGCTAAGGGGCAAAGCAGATGCCAGCAAACCTTTAGGCCACCCCTTCCTGGGCAGCCCCTCACTCCTGTGACCCCAAATGGTCAAGAGATTCAGATCTCCAGCCATACTCCAGACTTGCCCTGAGTCTTCTCTTTGGATAGTTGATGCAGACGACCCCACACTGGATGCCTTCCTTCAAGTTGATGTTACACCTTTAGGGGGTTCATTTTGGGTCTCTGCCAGGTCTCTCCTACTTGTCAGGAAAACAGAATTGTTTTCTGAGTGAGTGAACACGCCTTGTGTTTGTGGGACACCCTGCTTCTGAGAAGTGTAAATCCTTTTGCATACAAGGTGACCTCAGACAGCCAAGCCGCTGGTTGTTGTAATAGCTGCATTCTGGATTTTTGGGGAAGCAGATGCCACAGTGCCCTGCCTGTGGCTCCTTGCTCTTACCACTTCAGTGCATACTGGCTCCATTCCAGCTGTTTGCTCCTGCACTCCATTGCCAAAAGATTTTCTCCGGAGACCTGAATCACTTTGCTCTCTGCATGGCAGGCTGGAAGTGTCGGTGACTCGATGACCCCTGGAGCAGTCCTCAGTCAAAGGAAGATTGAATCAATCTCTAAATACTCAAGACCCTCCTTGCTCCTCAGGTGGGAAGTCTCTGAGGTTCCAATCTACACTGTCTCTTAGAGTTGCCTAGAAAGATTAAACTCAATTTGCCTACCAGGGTAATCTGTTTGGTACCACATGCTTTATTGGTGAACTATACCCTGTCTTCTTTTTCCTCTGTCTTCACTCCCCAAATAAATTACTTGCACTGAATATTTGTCTCAGTGTTCAGTGGGATCTGAATCCAAGACTTATACTTGCATTGCTTTTGCAGGTAGGGGAGGGTAGACACAGTGAAGTAGTAATAAGCCATGATAAGGAGTTGGAAAGACAATCAAGGCAAGACCAGAGTCTGGAGAAACACTGGTACTTCTGCCCCAGGAACCATGTCTGTCCTCATCTCTGGTATGGATGTTCATGACTTTTCTAGAAACACCAGATTAACTCCCCTCATGCCTATTTCCAGAGATTAGCTGCTGTTACTATCAGGTATGAAATCAAGAGTGGGAGACACTGTATATGCTTGTGTGCATTGAGAAACCCCCGGCTCCCTCTGGTCCTAGTTTCTTGCAGGTTTCATGGGTGGAAAGGTAAGTGTGGGGAGGGAATCACTGTGTGCACCTGAGACATTTAGCTTTAGTGGAAAAATGATGGTGCAGAGATGCAGGGATACTCTTCAGGTCTGGGAGAGAGGCTGGCAGGTGGGCAGTCACTTTTCAGAGCTCCTCTCTGGGCCACTCACAGGGTAAGAACCTACCAGCTAGGACAGAGGGCTATTCTGTCTAGTTCCATAAAGAATGGCAGCCTTGATCTGATGGTTTCTTGGTTTTCCTTTTGAGACAGCTCTGTAATCAGAGTTCCATGTAGTTTCATACTTCCATATAGTTCATTCCCTTTCCCCCCAGCATCTTCCAGTCCTTGAGAAGGCTCCTGTACTCAGAGATATAAGAGCTCCCTCCCCACCATGCACCAGAGTGTCTACTTTTTTTAACCTCTTGATGTGTTTGCCAGATATCTTTGTTTCTTCCTGCCCTGGATGGTACAGGTAGTTTTCAAGGGTGAAGTTCAGCTTCCTTTAGGGAAGTAGAAATAGAAGATCAAAGTGAATCCCAAAGAACCATGGGTTCTTCTGTCCCTTAAGCATGTTGTAGGAGACCCCAGTAGGGATGGGCAGGCTTCATTCTTTGCTCCATAAATGTGTGTGTGCGTGCTATTTTTAAAGTGTATCTCAAGTAAGCATTTTCCAGCAGAACTGCCTTATAAATAAACCAGTGCCTCGGGCCTTTTGCTGTTTGTAGGCCCTGCCCTTGAAACTTGGGTGTGGCTCAAAGCAATGCGGTTTTATTCCTACCTTGTCAGCTCCCTGCCACTCATCCCGACACAAGCACAGGCAGCTCTGCCTTGGCACAGTGTCCTCTCCTTCCTTGGTAGATGCTTTTGGATGCACTTAACTGGTATCTCTGACATGTGTGGCTCTGTGATACATGCAGGGATGCAGAAAAATAAAGTAGTCTCCTTGCCCTGGAAGAAACAGGAGTCTGGAAGGCAGAGGGATGTTTAAAATTGTCAATAATGATAGAGTACAACACTGACAAGTTCGAACTATTCTGGGTTGGATGGAGCAAGATCTTGGCCTCCGTAGTCAATTGGGTCACAGGAAGGTTGAGGGGGGAGGTTCTGGGGGCCAGTGAAACACAGGAGATGCTGGAGAGTTTGCAGGGCAGCCATTTCCCAACTGCTACAGAATAGCTTGGTATTTAAACAAGTGATAAGTCCATACTGGTGTATACCAGCAGACCTGCACCCCGTTGACCCCTTGGGGTTGCAGGTTACTCACACCTAAGAAATTTGTACTCTGGGTTTGTCAAAGGTCAGTGCCTCCTCCTTGCACTGTGGGGAGATTACCAAAACTTCCTCCTACAAACTCCCAGGAGAGATCTACTGGGCCTGCCTCCTTCTTGGACAGCTGCAGTACGAACTGGAAAAGCTGGGTCCATGCAGCTTTCTCACCTGTAATTATGTTTGCTTAAATTTGTTGGCATGCCAAGACTGCACCTGGAGCCCAACATGCTTAAATAAAAGCTGGGCTGAGGAGGCGTGATGCCCTGTGTCCTGCACAGCAGCCGTTTTGTGGCTTTGTTTTCTGTTGGGCCCAGACAGACCAAGCTCTGTCATTTGGAGAAATGGTGTGCATGTGTTTTTGTTTCAATCAAATATGGTAATTTACTAACATCATAAAGGTCGAGTTATGAAATTAAGATGAGGGGATGCCTGAGTGGAACTTAACAGATTATTTCCACCTCATTTAGAAGAATGCCGCTGAATCTCTATTCTGGAGCTCTTGGGTTTGGACATCTGTTTATTTGTCTGGGACAGATGTTGTCCCTTACTTGGTTCATGCTATGGTCCTTCTGCTTTGAGTGGGCTGACCTTTCTCATACTGTACATGTCTGCCTCATGTCAATGTCCTATGCAGGGTTTTATCATATTTGTTTGATCTCTTCTTCCTCTATATGTATTATGTATATGTGTGCATTACATTGCATTGCACATATATTATTACTATATTCACACATATGCGAGTACTCACATTTTACATGTGTATATATGTCTATGTGTGTACTGCAGGTATATGTGTCTTTCCTTCCTTCCTTCCTTCCTTCCTTCCTTCCTTCCTTCCTTCCTTCCTTTCTTTCTTTCTTTTCTTTCTTTCTTTCTTTTTTTCTTTCTTTCTTTCTTTCTTTCCTTCTATCCATCATCATCATTATTCTTTTTGAGCTCAAATTCCCAGTTTTGGCCATGAAACTGCACATAAGCTTCCATGTTCATAATAGAATTTCCAATCTCTCCTTCACGTCCTTTCCTGCTAGGTATTTTTGATTTTCAGAGACCTGGGATTTCTCCTTAGCCTGTGCAGTGAAATCCAGTTAAGAGTGTAGCATGTTTTTTGATAATCGAACCTCATTCTTAATAATCTGCTGTTCCCTGTGTCTACTTGGCATACTCGGAAGATGCCATCCATATGCCGGACCTGGGCCAGCAGCCATGAGCTCATGGAATGCAGCAAACCCAGAGACTGTGCTTAAACTTTTCTCTGTGCTTCTTTGGGATTAACTCTTCCTGTCAGTTAAAGATGACAAAAGACAGAGAGACACAAAGACACTGGGCAGAAAGGAGCCCATTTGGGGATGAATAAATTTTTTGTTGAGGATAAATACAATCTTCTTTATTCTTTAAGCTTTTAAAGTATCGAGAAGAGAGCTTTTTAAGCAGAATGATCTGGAGCAAAGTTTAACTGTAAATGTGCTTTGTAACACAGAAGCTTTTGGATGTTGCAACTTGAAAGCATTCTAGAATTTTCCTAAGGACTCAGAGCTTTTAATTTGGACTATTGTTTTTTGTCAAAGATTATCATGTCTTTTTAAGATATTCTTAAATACAAGTGGACCTTAAGAACCAATGGAATCAGGCCCTGTGGAGCTGTACAAGAATAGCCTGCTCATGTAGACAGCTGTCCACCATGAGGTCAGTGCATCTTCAGCCTGCTGTCCTTGATGCCTTTACCATCAATGTATCTAACATGAATTCCATATCCAGTAGGGTCACCAGGAGGTTAATATGGGAGACTGAGACCTAAGGGGAACTTTGGTACCATTTGCACATTTCACAGACACTTCTGTCAAAGATTCTGGAAACCAAACTTCTCCACGAAGGAAATGAACAACTAGTGCCTCATTTTCCAAGATGACAGAAGAATTAAACGTAGTTGGAAAATTTCTCCCTTTCCCTGCTTGGTTATAAGAAGAAGAAAAATCGGTAGATTTGCCAACCATTTAATTAATGTTATCATCATCACCTCCAGCATTAGCATTTCTATAAAGTCTAAAATTAAGAATATTTGCTTTCTAATCTGTGTGACAAGAGGTTGTTCAGAGGTAAATGAGGTCGCACAGAGAAAGCTCCTAGCAAAACGCCTGGTGCACAATAAGAGCTCAGAAGACCCTGGAAATAATTATGGTACCTTTTTGGTGATCACAATGATCCAGCCTTGGAACACTTCAGATGAAAAAAAAAAATTCTTGCTAAGCCATTAAATAATTCCGCTTATTTCAGTCATTTGAGATCTCTAGGCTTTCCATGGTGGTAGATGATGATAAGTTATAAATGGATGTCAGAGGGTCTTTCTAAACTTCATTAGAGTAGGAGAAAATAGCCAGAATGCTGCTTTCCTTGGTGTTAAAAATCTACCCCGTCAATTTGAAACCATTTTTAACTTTAATATTTTTCTCACCTGCACATATTTTCCTGTCTAAGGTATAAAACCTTTGCATTTATCCTGAGGCATTTTCACAGCTCTAATTGATAAATGAAATATTCTGCTTTTAAGAAAATGACTCTCTGAGATTTATACCAAGAAGTCTCACAATCTCATACTCCATGGATCCCACTCAGCCTGGGGACTCACTGTGCTCTATGGTGGCACTGTTCACTGCCCTCTCTGGATGCCATACTGTGATGGTTTGACATCTTTATCCATCTGTAGAATCAGAGAAAAGCAAGTTGTTGATTCAGGGATGAGATTTCCTTAGGTCGTGTCTATAGAATACCATCAAAGATGCAGCCAGAAATAGGAAGAGTCCATTACCTTATTTTTTTTACCAAAGAGTTTAACACAGTCTGGTATTTAGATTAATATAGTGACACTTACCATCCCAGGAAATGTCTCAAACTTTTCTTCAGTGAGTTAATTCTCATGGTATCTTCAGTTTTCAGCCTTCACCCTGGAAGTTGACATTCGAGAAACACAGCTTTTCTGTTATGACAGCTTGCAATGGGAGGTAGAGTTTTTTTTTTTTTCTTTTTTTTTAATGAGATGACACCATCTCATTCTTACTCATGCTTGTCATTCTCTTGCATTCCTAAAATATCTTAGGTGGCCTTTAGGTCAGAGTGAGGTCACCCCATAAAGAGAAGGAATCTAGATCTCAACCTGGAGTGCTGACGTGGGTAAGCAGCCCCAGCTCATTCTCAGAGTTGAAAGTGGTCTCCTCCAACTCCCATACCATCTTAACCACCTCCACGAGAGAGGAGACAGTGACCAGGGTCATGGCATGTATTTTCCTCAGAGTGTGTTGTTCTCCCTGGTGTATGAATTCTTTTTCAGCCAGGTTCTGGGAAGCAGTGAATGGGGTGCTCAGAAGGGGCAATGGGGTGTAGTTTCACAAAGGGGCTATTCACTAGGATGGATAGGATGAAGGAGCCAAGGGGAGATGATGAAGCACCAGAGTGACCACAGCAAGCAACCATTACTAGGTTCTTTGTGACTGGAGGAACAGAGGAATGTGGGAGCCCCAAAACTGTGAGCTGTGAATGTTGGAAACTTGAGAGTATCCATGGACTGGGAAAAAACTGGGGGAATAAGCGCCCTGACTGCTGGCTCCTCCCACCCTTTAATCTCTTGCTATTCATGTGAATCTCTGGGACCACAGAGCAAGGGCAGTGGCAAGGGGAGCCTGGGTCAGGAGGGGCACAGGGAGAATTTCCAGCACTTTCAGTTTTCCCTTTTTTATACAAAACAAAGCTTGTTTCCTTTGTTTTATAGAAATGGATTCTTTGGAAAGCCAGGAAAAATAAATCCTGCCAATAATTAGGTACTGTTTAGAGATTCATTAGAACAAGACTGCACCAGGAGAGAGACATACATGGCCCACTCATTTTGTGGAGGCTTACTGTTCCCTACGTTTATTTTGACTAATGTTTCTTTATTTCTTTAATTTTATTTTTTAATATCTCATTAATATTTAGCTACCAAGTCTTGGATTGTTTTGCTCTGTTATGTTTCACACAATGGGAAGAGAATTTCTAATGTTCTCTCCTCTCATAATTGCTAGAGTGGTAGATTAATAGAAATACCTTGAGCTTCTCTAGCAATTGGGGGGGGGTTGTTGATGACTCCTTGCCTCTTCTCACTCCATTGGTGGGCAGGCAGGAGAGCAGTGGAGAAGCTGGCAGCTACAGTCACTTTGTTCCCAAACAGGTCACCAAGAGAAAGACCTTCTTTCATTCCCCCCGCATAGACATGCTAGTGGATGGAGCATACAAGATGACACGGCTGTGCACCACCTGATCTGTCACCTGCACACTTCTGCCAGAACACAGAAGAAAAATAGTGTGTGCCATGCCCAGCTATTCTGCAGAATCCTAGTGTTTACCTCAATGATACTTCTTCAGACTTTAGTGAAGTCATCTTTACCTTTTCCCCAGGGGAAGCTCACTTCAGGACATATTGTTCTGCTTCTGTCATGATTTATTTCCTTGACATATGCTCCTAATCATCAAAATAGCTTTAGGATATTACTTATTTGGACCGATCTGCTCCCCAGCCTCAGGACTCACTATAGCATTCTTAGTTCACCACATTTATGTGTTCCTCATTATTTTGTCCATTTTTCTACAAGGTTATGTAGAAACATGTTCATTCATTCCATATATGTTAATTGGGCATCCACTGGGTGTCACCCATTATGTGCTCTTAGACATAAAGACAAGGAACATAAAAACCAGCATTCCTACCCACATAGTTTCCATCCAGACTTCAGGGTGGTAGAAAAGGTAAATAATAACCAGTAAACTTACCCAAGTGAACATAAAGGATGGTAGAAAGGAAAAAATTGAACAAGGGAAGAGGGAAGAGGATTTGGGGAAGTGTGGGGTGGGTTGCAGTTTTAAACCAAGATGGAACTTTTTGAGAATGTGACATTCGAGCAATTTCTAAAGGAGGAGAGAGGGAACCATGGAGATTTCTGAGGAAGAGCATTCAAGCAGAGGGGACACAAAGGCAAAGTCCCAGTGTTGAAAGAAGCATGCTTTCTGTGCCTGTGGGGTAGCACATTGTCAAAGTTGCTAGAATGGATGAGGGAGGAGAGAGGTGGGAAAGAGGTCAAGGTTGATGTGAGAACTAGGTCTCTTCAGGTCTTTGAGTCAAATGGTCTCTTGTTTTCACTATGGAATAGAGGGCTACCTCTTGCATCAAAAAGTAACATGACCAGGTTTAGGGTTTTTAATAGGATCAACCAGAATGAAAAATGGGGGACAAGTGGGAAGTTTAGGTTATTAGAATTGTAGGGTTCACAACAGGTTGGTAACAAGGGAGAGTTGGAGGAGGTCCCAGATTCTGGGTATGATTTGAAGGCAATGATGACATCCTGAAAGAATGGATGTGGGTGAGAGGTCCATAGAGGAATTCGGGGTTCTTGACCTGGGCAGGTGAAATAATGACTGAGAAGCCTGGTGAAGCAAGCTTTTTGGGATGACCAGGGGTATCATTTTGGGAATGTTAATTTCATTATGTGTTCTAGGCATTCACATTGAAATGATGAGAAGAGATGGTAATAAGAAATGTGCACCAGGAGGTTGGGCAACAGGTCAAGGCTGGACACTAGAAGTAGAGGGACAGAAGGGGACCAAGGACTGAGCCCAGTCCCTAAGGGAGCTAGCAGAGGAGACTGGGAGGAGCAGGAGGTGTGGTCCTAGAAGTTGGGTGTCCAGAAATGATCAGCCAAGTATGACTGCCAACATATCGGGTGTCTCCAAGGCCACTGGTGACATGGATAAGAACAGCCTCAGTGCTGATAGAAGCAAAATCCTGATTGAAGTGTGTCCATAAAAGGATGGGAAAAGACTTGGAGGTAGATCAGATGCTTAACTCCTGTCAGAAGTTTTCCTACAAAAGGGTGAAGTGAAATAACACAGTTGCTCATAGGAAAAGTGGGGATAAAAGGAGTTTTCACTTCTTAGAAAAACATAGCATGTCTATGGTAAAGGAGTGGTCTTTGTTCCCCTGAATTTATTGACTTTATGGTTCATTTTATTTTTAGATTAACTGATATTAATCTTTTATTCCACTCCTCTATTGCACAAGTGTGCCTTCTTCCCATTAGTACATGCAGACCATCATTATTCCTATAAGAAATGCACAGCAAGATGTCCTCTAGTTCAAATTTCAGTTCATAAGTTCACTGGGCACATACAAACTACATTCAAGTACTCAATAAGTAAGTTTGTTTTATAACCTTGGCCATTATAAAATTTGATTGTTGTAGTCTATTATATAACTATGAAGGCTATTTTGTATATTCCGTTATCACAGTGTTATTTAGCTAGCAGGGCAGCTGGGGAATTATTTTGGGGGGAACACATGTAATCTCCCCTTCTGGATCTTATACCCCGAGAAAATAATTTTTCCCCCTTTATATCTAAGTAACCCAGGACATTTAGTTTGTGTTTGAAAAAATGTCCATTGGTCCTGGTTTTGCTGTTTGTTTTGTCTGTTCTGATTAATACCTAGTGAGTGGTATCCTCTTCCTATGCTATTTCAAAGCCAAGGTTTGAACCATGGCAGCAGACAGGGACCCTCTGTGATCTGACATGTGTCAAGTCTGTCATGTTATTGGATACCCATCGAGCTAGTTAGAATCAGTGTTTTAATCATCTAGAGTCTCTAAACATGACTTTAATTGAAAAGGGTTCCTTATATGTCATATACCATTTTATACTATGTTCACCTTAACATGATTCTTCATTTAACACTGTCTTCTGAAACATAGTTGTGCCTTAACAAGGAATCATTTTAGTTGGTTGCAGAGATGGAGGGCTATTTTGTGTATCTTTTAAGTTTCCCTGGGCAGCACTGTCTTTTCGGGCTCTGGGTCTGAATGTTAATACTCCCTAGGGCTGGTTTTTCTTTGTGCCAAGAGTAGCAGTCAGGATCACTGCAGAGCTGTGGGTTGGCCAATTAGATGGCCCCCAACTGTCCAGAGCCTCAAAGTGAGAGAAATACTTATTTCCCCCTTCACAGGAAGCAAAGGACCATCTTTTCAGCAACCAGAATCTTTTGGATGTACTTTAAAATGATCCCTTTTACACAGGAGCCAGCTCAAAGAGACTCCCATGAGCCAAATCTGGGAAGGTTTGAGCATCAAAACATTTAAGAATAAAAATGAAATATAAACTTGGAAAAAATTAAGAATCCATGATTCCGTGCCTGTAATAAATAGATGGACATATAGAGAAGCACATGGGATACCAAGATGAGTTTTACTTACAGTGGAGTATGGAGTATGGTTGCTAATGAAGAGGAACACTGGACTTGGAAACTCATAAATCTGCAGTGGTCACAGTAAGGATTAGGGATTAGGTCAGATAAAATCACCAACCCAGGCAAAATCTGGGGGAAAAATTTGATGAGCAAAGGATATTTGCAGGGTCTTAAAGTACCTCCTCACAGATTGCTTATAAGTAGGAAGAGGAAAAATAGTCACTATACGGTGGAGGAATCTGACAGTAACTTGATGGAAATTACTTTGATCACAGTTGATGTCACCAATGAGACCAGGTGATCTTGGTGTCTTCCAAGATGTGATGCTACAAGAATGAAGGATGCATTTTCTCATAGTTTGCTGGCCAGGAATATGCAACCTAAACGTAATTATATAGTAGTACTAGTTAAACCCCCAATAGGGAACATCCTATAGAAGTAAGTATTGTGTCCTTCAAAAAAGTCAACGTCATTCCAGACAGGAAAAACTGCTGCAGATGAGAGGAGACCTGAGAAAAGAGACAGCTGAATGTCGGGACTTGACTGAATCCTGTACTGGAGGGAAAATAATGCCCTAGTGGATGTTATTGGATCCATTGACAAAATTCGAAAATGAATGATAGATTAGATAAAAGAATTATATAGCAATGATAAACTTACTGAAATTGATGAGTATGCAGTGGTTATATGACGAGAATGTCCTTATTCTTTGGAAAGAAACACTGAGGTCTTTAAGGGTAAAGGGTCATGATGCATACAACCTAGAACAGTTCAGAAGAAATGATATAGATAGAATATGTGTAATACAATAGAAAGAGGGAGAGGATAGATAATGAGAGAATATACAGATGGAAACAGAATGGTAAAGCAGTTGTGGCAGGATACTGACAGTAGATGAGTCTAGGTAAAGAGTTCACGTAAGTTTCTTGTAATGTTGTTTTGGTTTACCTGTAAATTAGACATTACTTACAAAAATGTTTAAACAGTAATGGAACCCCCTTTGTTTATTGATGGATTCATTCACCTATCCCTGTAGGAAGTGAGCATCAGGCCTGGGTCAGGTCTCATCTTCCATGCTTCACACATAAGCCTCTCTACTCATGAAGCTTCTATTCTGGGGACAAGGTGGGGTGTGTCTCAGAGAATAAAGGGATTAACAAAGCACAACTGGAAAGTATCAGATTGTGATCCATGTTACAAAAAGGGGTCCTAGGTAAGAGGTGGTGGTGGAGGTCGATGGGAAGTGTGGTTTAGATGGGGAACCATAGGAACAGAAACCTGACTGAGGAAAGGAACTGGTCCTGTATCAACCAGGAGTGAAGATTACAGGTTGAGGGATCAGCTCCTGCAAAGGCCCACAGCTACGACAGGGACAGAGGTGCTTGAGGAAAAGAGAAGGCCGTTATGATGGGGCTTAATTGTGAAGAGAGAATTGGAAGCTTGGGCAGGGCTGCTGGACTATTTTATGGTCTTGTCTAAGTAAGGAGTTTGGAAGGAGTTTGGACCAATGGAAGATTGGAAGAATGGAAGTGACAGTAATGAATCCATGTTTCCAAAGATCACTCTAGTTACCATGTGGCGTATGTATTATAGGGTGAAACTGAGGAGAAGAAGCCGTTGGGCCATCACTATAGCCTGTCTGAGAACAAGGTCACCACCTTCATCCAGGAACCAAGAGAAGTATCCAGACAATTCTCACCTGTGTCTCCTCCCCACCTACATCCTCTTGGTGCTAATGCCTGTAGAGTACAAGATAATTCAGGCATACCATCTCTTTTCTTTATTTCCTTCATACCAAAGCACATCTTTAATGCAGTCACTCAATGCCTCTTAGCAACTCTAAAAATTGATCAGACTTCTTTTTCCAACATTACTTTGACACATGCCAAGAATGACAAAAATGCATCTCTCTCTCTCTCTGACATTTTTTCCCCCTGTTGAGCTACTTTCAGGCCTGTGTGTTAGGGAAGAATAAATAGAAACCCAGAATGTGACTGAAGAGGCCTGATTCCCCAGGGAGGAAACTACCTCTGTATTTCAGAGAAGCATTTGGGGAATCACTGGAGCCCCTAGAATGAAAGGTGACTTTGGTCCCATGCACATACTGATGCTGCATGGGACATTTTAAGGGGAATAAAAGCTATGGCTTCCTCACTTGTTAGTGGAGTCCCACCCCTTCTGGTACCCTACACCTCCCTTTACTGGAACTTTCTGAAGTCTAGAGCATCAGAACTATCTAAATAGCCTTCCAGTTTTTGCTCCTCCTAATTAGTGTCAGGTGAACTGAGGTTTTTCTTTAGTGAACTGAAGGGGCTAGTGGCTGGGTCCTTAAGGCTCATTGGTGGGTGTTTTGTGGAGGCAGAGGCTGTGTCTTGCCAGAAAATGTGAGGACCAGGGATATATTTGTCAAAGCCATGAGTGATTTTTAAAGAGTGGACAGCTCTTGTCAATGATACAATGAAAAATATAAACTATTCCAACACCTGGAGACTACATGATATGCTATTGAATGATGCATGGAGAGCAGAAGACATCAGGGAGGAGATAAAAAAATTCTTAGAGGTAAATGAGAATGATACAACATATCAAAATCTCTGAGACACTATGAAAGCAGTACTAAGGGGAAAATTCATTGCATGGAGTACATTCAATAAAAGAAGAAAAGGTCAACAAATAAATGAACATTACTGCTCAAAGCCCTAGAAAAAGAAGAACAGATCAATACCAAAAGTAGTAGAAGACAGGAAATAGTTAAAATTAGAGCTGAAATCAATGAAATTTAAACAAAAGAAGCAATTCAAAAACTTGATAAAACAAAAAATTGGTTCTTTGAAAAAATAAACAAAATTGATAAACCCTTAGCCATACTAACAAAGAGGAGAGAGAAAAGTCATATTTCTAAAATTTGTTATGAAAAAGGAAATAGCACGACAGACACTATTGAAATACAAAACATAATTAGAAGCTGTTTTGAAAATCTATACTCCAACAGAATAGAAAATCTCAAAGACATTGACAGGTTTCTAGAGACATATGATCTACCCAAACTGAATATGGAGCACATACACAATTTAAACAGATCAATTTCAAGCAATGAAATAGAAGCCATCAAAAGTCTACTGACCAAGAAAAGTCTGGGACCAGGTGGATTCTCAGCTGAGTTCTACAAGACTTTCAAAGAAGACCTCATTCAAAAACTCCTCAAAGTATTCCATGAAATAGAAAAGGAAGAAACCCTTCCAAACTCATTCTATGAAGCTAGTATTGCCCTGGTACCAAAAACAGACAAATACACATCTAGAAAAGAAAACTTCAGACCAATATCCCTGATGAACACAGATGCAAAAATTCTTAACAAAATTGTAGCAAATTGCATACAAAAACATATTAAAAAGTGTGCACCATGATCAAGTGTGTTTCATCCCAGGGATGAAAGCTTGGTTCAACATCCAGAAATCAATAAATGTAACTCACCACATCAACAGACTTGAAGTTAAGAATCTTATGATTATTTCAATAGATGCAGAAAAAGCATTTGATAAAATACAGCACCCTTTATGCTCAAAACACTAGAAAAAATAGGGATAGTTGGAACATTCCTCAACATTGTAAAGACTATCTATGCTAAGCCCATGGACCAACATCATTCTAAACAGAGAAAAATTGAAAGCATTCCCTCTAAAAACTGTTACAAGACAGAGATGCCCTCTTTCACCACTTCTGTTCAACATCATCCTTGAAACTCTAGCCAGAGCAGTTAGACAGACCAAAGAAATTAAAGGGACACGAATAGGAAAAGAAGAACTCAAACTATCACTATTTGCCAATGACATGATTCTGTATTTAGAGAATCCAAAAAATTCCACCAGAAAACTTCTAGAACTCATAAATGAATTCAGCAAAATAGAAGAATATCAATGCTCATAAATCTAATGCATTTCTATTGGTAAATTTCCTCAGAAAGAGAAATTAAGAAAACTACCCATTCACGATAGCCTCGAAAAAAATATGTGGGAATCAATCTAACTAAAGAGGTGAAAGGCCTCTACAATGAAAACTACAGAACGCTAAAAAAAGAAATTAAAGAAAACCTTAGAAGATGGAAAGATCTCCCATGTTCTTGGATAGGCAGAATAAATATTGTCAAAATGGCCATACTACCAAAAGTGCTATACAGATTCAATGCAATTCCAATTAAAATCCCAATGACATTCCTCATGGAAACAGAGAAAGCAGTCATGAAATTCATTTGGACGAATAAGAGAACCAGAATAGCCAAAGCAATCCTGAGCAGAAAGAGTAAAGCAGGAGGTATCACAATACCAGACCTTCAGCTATACTACAGAGCAATAGTAACAAAAATGGTATGGTTGGCAGCACAATAGACAGGTAGACCACTGGTACAGAATAGAGGACATAGAGACAAATCCACATAAATACAGTTACTCATACTAGACAAAGGACCCAAAAACATACAATGGAGAAAAGATAACCTCTTCAACAAACGGTGCCGGAAAAACTGGAAATCCATACGCACAAAATGAAACTAAACCCCTATCTCTCATCCTGCACAAAACTGAACTCAAAATGGATCAATGACCTTGGAATTAGACCAGAGACCCTTCACCAAATAGAAGAAAAAGTAGGTCCAAATCTTTATCACGTCGGCTTAGAACCAGACTTCCTTAACAGGACTCCCAAAAGCACAAGAAATAAAAATGAGAATCAATAAATGGGACAGATTCAAACTAAAAAGCTTTTTCTCAGTGAAGGAAACAATCAACAATGTGAAGAGAGAGCCTAAGAGTGGGAGAAAATCTTTGCCACATGTACTTCAGATAGAGCACTAATCTCCAGGATTTACAAAGAATTTAAATACTTTACACCAAGACTACAAATAACCCAGTCAATAAATGGGCTAAGGAACTGAGCAGACATTTCACAGAAGAAGATCTACAAGCAATCAATAGATATATAAAAAAGTGTTCAACATCTCTAGTTATAAGAGAAATGCAAATCAAAACTACCCTAAGATTTCATCTCACTCCTATTAGAATGACTATTATCAAGAATACAAGGAACAATAGGTGTTGGCTAGGATGTGGGGAAAAAGGCACACTCATACATTGCTGGTAGAGTTGCAAATTGGTGCAGCCATTCTGGAAAGCAGTATGGAGATTCCTTAGAAAACTTGAAATGGAACCACCATTTGACCCAGCTATCCCACTCCTCAGTTTATACCCAAAGGACTTAAAATCAGCATACTACAGTGAGGCAGCCACATCAATGTTTACAGCAGCTCATTTCACAATAGCTAGATTGTGGAACCAACCTAGATGCCCTTCAATAGATAAATGTATAAAGAAACTGTGGCATATATACAAAGTGTAATATTATTCAACCATGAAGAAGAATAAAATTGTGTCATTCGCAGGTAAATGGATAGAGTTAGAGACTATCATACTAAGTGAAATAAGCCAATCCCAGAAAACCAAAGGCTGAATGATTTCTCTGATAAATGGATGATGATACATAATGTGGGTGAGAAGGGGTAAGGCACGAATGGAGGAAGGGATGGATTAGGTAGAGGAAAATGAATGGCGGGGAGGGGGGAAAGGAAAACTAATAGAATGAGACAAACATCATTACCCTAAGTACGTGTATGAATACACAAACAGTGTGACTCTACTTTGTGTACAACCAGAGAAATAAAAGTTGTACCCCATTTGCGTACAATGAATCAAAAAAATTTTCAAATTTCAGACCGCGTTTATGTGTGTGCACGCACACGTGCTCACATATGCATGCATGTGCACACGTGCCTTTGGAAAGGTGAGGGAATATACAGTGAGACAATGGGTGTCCCTAGGAAGACATTCTACAGTGACATCCACAGTTCCAGGAGGATCTCTTGTGGGTGATGGAGAGTGGTGTTAACTCACCCCTGGTTTCATGTTTACCTGCTCTAATGTATCCCTCCAGTACTGCCAGGATACTCAAATTAGGGTCTGTGAATCAGATTTGGATGGGGCTTCAGTGGCCCCAATAGGTAGATGTTGGGGTGTCAGGGAGAGGTGGGGGTTTGGTCTGTTGTGAGAGCAGTGTGGCAAAAAGGAGAGAGCTGTTTCATCAAAGAGGTTGTGGCATCTATAAGGATAAGAGAACTAGGGCAGAATGGAGTTTTTAAAAAGTGCGTATTTTTATATAGGAATTTGCATTTTATTGAAAAAAGACATTACTGATGAGTCCAGTTTTGCTCATTTTTTTTTGAAGTATAAATAGGTGAACATGATGAACATGGTAATTTTTTAAAAAGGAAGGGAGCGATGTTAATGCAACTATTGCTTATTCTTCTATCTGTCCTTGGTGGTGTTAAGTCATCCTCTAGTGCATGTGAGTTTGATTTTTGGGTGCAGCCACAAGGTTCTTAGGCAGAATTTGTGATATCATACTGCCTGTTAACATTTATGATGAAAGTAATCTGTACAGTAAGTGACCAATTGTACAACCCTGTGAATATACTAAAAAATGTTAAATTTCATACTTTCAACGCTTGAATTGTACAGGATATGAATTATATCTGAATAAAATTGTGGGAAAAAGAAGACAGCAAAAGGAGAATGGTCAGGCAGGATTGACCATGAAACAGTCACATTTGAAATCAAAATAAAACCTACCAGTGAGTGGTCATTGTCTCCACAGCTCTGATGTTCTGATTCACTTATGCTAATGACTTTTTAGTGACCAAAAGGTCCTCAGAGCCAGGCTGTGGGAATCGCTTTCAGAGCCAGGGATGTATTATTTTCGGTATTCTTATTGGGGTTCAGATGTCACTGGAGAGTGGTCTGATTTTTGGAAACTGCTAAAATTCCTGAAAAGTAGGTTTGTTGATAATGCAAATGATCAAGCTGAGAAATATCAACACAATGCAAAGATAATCAAGAATACATGTTTTTCTTAAACTTTTTTTTTAATCTCATTCTGATTCCATAAATGATCCTCTTTTCCACTTGTTAAATCAGTTTTCAAACACCAAGATTCAGTGCCAGGATAAATGTGACATCTTGGATTGGTCATCTTCTGATGTGGTTAATCGTCTTCACTGGCTTCCTCCAGGAGACCACCCAGGTCAACTTAGGGAAAGGAACACAGGTGATATTTTTGTGGGCAACAGGAGTTCTCTGTTCCTCGGAAGCTGTGGGAGCCTCTCTAGACCAGGCCTCAGAGTCGGACATGTCAGGAAGCATAGAATCTGGGGTGCTTGACATCCACCTCCCTCCTGTCATTTATCAGCACTGCTCCTAGGAGTGTTTGTTGGCATCTGCTGAACTGGCCTTCTCCACACATAGGCTGGGTATGCCCTTCCACTCAGAAAATCAGCACTGTCTAGAAGTTTCTGTGGAGATGGACTTGCTCTCTGTTTGCACCATGTAATAATGGTACAGCTTGAAATGGGATTAATATGACTGAGAAATTATAATTTTACTTAATTTTAATTTAAATGTTTTTATGTGATTAGTGGCTATCATCATGGATAGCAGGGGTCTAAACAGAATATTGGAAAACAAATCCCTCAGTGTCTCATGGTCTCAAACTTAGTATTAAAAGGACTAAAATAGAGCAAGTGGTATTTAGGGGTATATTTTCACTGCCCCCTAAACCTTGAGTCTTTTGCACTTCATTTATATGGGTTTCTAGCTTCTCTTAGTTGATAGGACTTCATTTTTTTGGTGGAAGTGAATGGTAAATTAATGAAATTCAGCTAATTTTTTAATGACCACAGTAGGAGAGATCTGTGTCCATGCATTCTAACTCTGTACAGAAAGATGAGTAATTGCTGGAGTGTTTCTTAATTGATGGGGAATCCATGTCTGTAGGACTGCCCATGTGCTTGACTAGACCCAGGTAAAGGCCACTTGACTTAATGTTGCGAGGATTACTGAAATTACGCATTTGGTTTGATCCCATTACTGAAAATTTTAAGACGAAGATGTCAATCAGTTCACTGCATTAAGGACACTCAGAGGATTATTCACACCTCTTTTTGAAGAACAGCCTGCATCATCATCAGTTAATTTGTATTGTAAATGAGCAGTGACAATATTGAATATGAATACAAATGTGTGAAATATTTGGCTTCCTCATGTCATCCTTCTTCTTTTCCTTGCCCAAGGCAGACATTGCTAATCGATCACAGTGCACTTTCTGGTGGGCCCAAGAAATAGCCTCTGGGTCTTTCTTAATACAACACTCTTGGCAAATAGCACATGTCAGTCAAGATGAATTTGTTCAATAAGAAACATTTCTTCATCTCTGACATCTTATTAAAAAATGGATGATTCAGATATTGTTTATATGTAAAACACTTTTAATAGACTATTTATTGTTATTTCCTACCAGAGAGTAGGGGCACTAACATTACAGTGTGTTTCTCCTCCCCTGACTCTGTCCCTTAGGCCAGGGCTGGGAAAACTATACCTGTTTTTGTAATTAAAATTTATGAAACACAGACACACCCATTTATTTGTGTGTTGTCCATGTCTGGTTTTGTGGTATAACAGTGCCTTCAAGACTATGTGGACTGAGTAGGGGGAAGGAATAGGGAAGGGAAAGGAGGGATATTGTGAACAAGAATGGAGTGAATTTAATTCCCTACACATATGATTATGTCAAAACCAACCCAACTATCATTTTAATTATAATATACTAATAAAAGCATAAGAAGACTATGTAGCCTCCAAAACCTACAATATGTTCTCTCTGGCCTTTTATAAAATAAGTTTATTTTTTTTCAGTTCTTTTTTTGTTTGTTATTTTTAGTTATATATGACAGTAGAATGTATTTTGACTTATTATACATACATGGAGTATAACTTCCCATTTTTGTGGTTGTACATGATGTAGAGTTATACTGGTTGTGTACATATATGAACATAGGGAAGTTATGAAGTTATGTCCTATTCATTCTATTTTCTTTCCCATTCTCATCCCCCATCCTTTCCCTCCACCTCCCCTCCACCCCATCTAATCTGGTGAACTTCCACTCTCCTGCCTCTGCCTATTGTAAGTCAGCATCCACATATCTGAGAGAATATTCAGCTTTTGATTTTTTGGGGATTGACTTATTTCACTTAGCATGATAATCACCAGTTCCATCCATTTACTGGCAAATGCCTTAATTCCATTCTTCTTTTTGACTGAGTAATATTCCATTGTGTATATGTACCATATTTTATTTATCTATAGAATAAGCTTTCTGATCCTAGCCCTAGATTCTTCTTTTGACTTTTGTACAGAGAGAAATGATCTCCTTCATGTTGGCACAGAGAGCAAAGTTAGATTAGCCTGTACTTGTCCTCTGCTTGACTGGGAGAAACTAGTGAGGCTTATTACTCATGAGACTTCCTATTGTTAAAGTGCACATAAACTTGCTGTATGACCATGGTAAAAACTTTTTATTCCAGCAGAACATAATTAATTAACTACAGAGACAGAACTTCTTAAATATGAGAGCTTTGGATAAGTTGGTTTTAGATTCACATTTTGGATCTGCCACTTATTGTGTGACCTTAGTCCAATCTACCTCTTAAGTCTCTGTTTCCTTACTTTAATATGAGAACATTAAATCTCAATTCTTGTGTGTGGTGGCTATTAGAATAAATTTGCTGTGAGGATTAAGCAAGAAAATTGAAAAAAAGTGCTTATCCTAATTTCTTACACATATTAAAAGTCCATCAATGGTAGTTCATAAAACAGAATTTTTTTTCCAAATAAAGTGATGCATCAAGAGAATGGGCACTTTGAACAGAATCTTATCTTCCATGTGAACATCTTGAGGAAAGACTCCATTGATGCATTTGGAACCCTATTGTGTTAGTTAGCTATAGCTGTGTAACAAACCATCCTTAAACTCATTTGCTTCTAATAATAAACATTTAATGTGGCTAATGCGTCCATGGATTGACTGAGCAGTAATGCTACTGAGATAGGGTCAGCCGATGTCACATAAACTTGTCCACATGTCTCATGGTCTGCTGGGGGATGGCTGACTTACTAGGATAGCCTTGCATGTCTTGAGGTTGGTTGGAGGTTAACTGGACTTGTCTCTCATTCCCTGGTAGCTAGCTGAGACTTATCCACAGAGTGTTGGCAGAGAGTGGAAATGCAGAAGACAACTTGAAGCCCAGGCTTGGAAATGACAGAGTATCATTTCCAGTGATCCTCGTGGTCAAATTGAGTCACAAGGACAGCCTGTATTCAAGAGATAGCCCCATCAAATGATGAAAGGAGCAGAAAAACTTGATGGTAAAGTGATGAATGAAGAACTGGAGAAATTTTTGCAAATATCTATCACATTGGCTCCTTCACTAAGATGATAAAAAAACAAATTGAGAAGCCATACATACCATATGCCTTTGAACAGCATGAAACATTAAAGTTAAGTGTTCAAATATTTTTAACTAAGCTTTTTAGCTTTATAGAGGCAATGAATATTACATCTTTACCTTTAAAGGAATGAAGCTATTAAATGAAGCATTTTTTTTTTTTTTTTAAGGACGCTCCACATAGTGAACCCCAGGTCTCCCTATTTTTTTTTGGCTGTAGTGGAGATTGAACTCAGGGGCATTTTATCACTGAACTGCATCATTAGCTATTTTGAATTTTTATTTTGAAACAGGGTCTCTCACTGAGTTATTGAAGCTGGACTCAAACGCGTAATCCTCCTGTCTAAGCTTCCTGAGTCACTGGAATTACGGGTGTGCACCACCCCTCCTGGCCTGGCCTGTCATTCTTGCCATGACATTAGCTGGTGAAACCTCTGATGTGACAGAATGCTAATTTGGGTCCTGCCTCCCATAGTTTGTCTCACACATAACAGGGTCAGTAGACCTCAGGGCCTGTTGGCTAGCTGCCTGTCAGATTTCTTTCTCTAACATTTGCATCAACTACATAGCCATTGAATTCTTTTATGAAGGACCTCATGAGCCCCTTACTTCTCAGACTGGTGAAGACCCCTATGACTGTACCTGCATACTGCCATTGAAGCCTCTTGAGAAGTAAAAATTGTGACTAGATAGTGCATTGTCTTGGCCTTGGAGGTCAGGCCCTCCTGGCTGATCTGCTGACTTGATCTCATTGGCTATTTGATTGCCAGGTCTTGGGACTAACTTCTGAGAAGCATGAGGAGTTTAAGAGTTTGAGTTCTTGAGTCAAATGGGACGTAGAAGTTTGGCTTCTTCAGGAGCAGGTGTGACCTTGGGCGAGATACTGACCTTGAAAGCTCCAGGTTTGCATTAGTACAGTGGAAGCAACCATGTAAAGATTGCATGAGTTCATGGTGGTGAGGCCCAGGACTTCAGTGTGTGAAGTGAACATTCACTCAGTCATAGCTCTGAACATCACCATTAGTCTGTGGGTGTAACCGCACTGTGGTGAGCCCCTTGACGATAATTGAACCTGAGATACACACCCAGCTTTGCCTCTTCAAAGAGTGCTCAACTGCCTTTTTAAAAGGCCAAGTCTGGAAGGCCCAGTTTTAGTGAAAATATCTATGGGTCGCCACAGAGATGTCATTTTTGATTCACACAGGGACTTTCTATATTTTGAAGGGGACAGCTTCTCTTCAGCAAAGGGATATTTGCCAAGCTTCAAAAGAACTATAAACTTGCTGAATTGTGGAAAGGCATTCTTGGACATGAAGCTCCCAACAAACCAGACTCTGTTTGTAATTAATTTGAATGCTTCCAGAGCTTCATATTATACCCTCCCCGTTGTATTCCCATGGGGAATTCATTGGGCCGTAGCTTCAGATTGGATAATTGAGTTCAGTCCTCATTCTGATGGGAGCCACATTTTGGCAGAGGGTAGTTCATATTTGTCTCCAGGTATCTGCTTGGTTTATTTTTTTTCCATTCACTCGGCATCTGTGTGGGTGTTTGTTCCGCAGAAGAGAGTGTGCAAATAAATATGCTCAATGAAGAATCCATGAGAATATTTATTCATAAGCTATCACTGAATCTATATAACAATTTATAAGAGAACAAAATGTCATTTCACTTATTTAGCTATTCACGAGTTCTGATCTTTCCTGTGTGGTTAGGAAAAGTGAAAGGAACAGATTAGGAAAACTAAACCTAAAGTATGACAGTGTTAGAAGAACCAGAAATTGTTAAATAATTCTTGGAGTCACATTTCACTTGGTTTCCCACCTGGTGTTTTAGAGAGATCCCACCCTGGTCTACCTGCTGGGTAGAACTGTGTTCTTAACCCAGTACTGGGAGGTTTGCCAAGACAGGGCTGAAGACCAGAAACCAGCTGGCAGGTAGGGGGCCCAAGCTAAGATGGAAACAAATTTTGTCAGATTCTGACCAAGTGCTGAGCTACTTGGATTGCAACTCTGAGAAAGTAGCAGTTGATTAAATGTTTGATAAATCATGCAACAGTATATTGGGCATAGGAAAAGAGAGGAGAGACGGGGAGGAATTGAAGAAGAAAATAAAGTGAGTTCTGCATAATCCATAATCTTTCAAGGACTCTTCTGATGGGTTTGTGAAGCAAGAGATGCTGGATGAAGTGACCTTGTAACTGGAGTCTTGCAACCCTGCAAATGTCCCACAGCCTGTCTTATGTCACTGAGTCTTAGGGCAGGAGGGTGAACTAGGGATGGGCTCAGGTCTTTAGGTTTGGGACAGTGTCATGGGTTTGAATTGTGTCTCCACCAAAAGATATGTTGGCCTCCTCGCCACATTTCGGAACGTGACCTCCTTTGAAGATGGGATCTTTGCAGAGGTAACTAAGTTACGATGAAGTCATTATGGCCGTACTAATACAGCATAGCAGGCATTCCTATAACAATGGGACATTTAGACACGGATAGGCACACAGGAAGACTGCCCTGTGACAATGAAGGCAGATATTTGGGTGATGTGTCTACAAGCCAAGGGACGCCAAAGATTGGCAGCAAACCACAAGGAGCTGGGGAGAGGCATGAAACAGTCTCCTTGACCATCTTCAGAAGGAACCAGTGCTGCCTATACCTTGATCTTGATTATCTGCCTCCAGAATGGTAAGATAATAGGTTTCTGTTGATTAAGCCAGCTAGGCTGTGGTACCGTGTTACAGCATCACTATAAAATTCACACAGATGGCATCCTGATAAAGGGCCTGGGTATTCTCTCTGCGTGGTCCCCGTTCCTGCCATCCCCATGGCCTGTGCAGGGGGAAGGCTGGAGTCGGGAAAGAGCAGTTGACTAGCAGGGTTTGGGAACCAGGCATTTCCAGGTCTCCCCAAGAGAGACTGGGAATCACTTGGCCATGGAGATTCTTGCTTTTCTGATATGCACCCAGAAATAACATGGCAGGCTCTGGATTTCTGCCTTTTATCTTGTCATCTAAGATTTTTCTGTTTATAGCAATAACAACACTTTAAGCAGTATAATTGTATTGTGTGCCTCCCTTGAGGAAGTGATAATTTATGTGCAGACCACACTGAATCTTTGCAACAAGGAATGAAGTAGGTCTTCCTAGACCCTTTTTGTGAGGGAACTGAGGTCCTGGGGATAAAGTGACTTGTTCAAGGTGAATGATAAAACAAGAGGTCTGGTTCAAGACCCTTGACTTGTGGACTCTGTGTTCTCCCCACTGAGTGGCAGGGTGAGTACACCAGAGCCTGGCTGGGATCACCTGGTGATTTCTGCAAGTACCAGTGCCTGGACCTTCAGAGAGACTGGATTAACTAATTGATTTGGGGGATGGTCTGGGAAAGGGGATTTTTTTTCAGATCTCTCAGGTTCTGATCCCCCTCAATAGGCCAAACCAATGAAATATTTTAGGTTGAATATTTTAGGAACCTTGAGAAGTTATCTTAGCAGAGAAAATCACAGAGGTTCACGACAATCACCTGGGAAGCTGTTCTTGAATGTGGGTCCAGGTCCTGCTCAGGCATACCAGATTAGAATTCCTAGGAGTGGAATCTAGGAATCTGCATTTTACAAGAAATTCAGGGCTCATGTGGAGATCATCCTGATTTGGGAACTGGGTCCAGTCTATTACCTGCAGTGTGTGTTCTAGTGAAGTTCTAGGCAATTAAGGGTTTTACTCTCTTCCCTTAAAACCTGGGCCAGAATACCCAGGGAACATGATAGTCTGCTCATGTCAAAGATTTGAAAGGCAGGTGTAGGGTATACATGAAAGGACTCAGAACTTAGAGTAAATACTCCCACAATCAGCTACTGTGTGAGCACCTCTCATTCACCTATGAACCCTGATTCAGAATTTAACACAGTTCTGTAGAAGTCCCCCTGAAAGGAAGCAGTTTCCCTTCCCATACATCCACAGAATGCAGTCTTTTTGATGTTATCTGACCAAATTCTATGTTCCACAAATAAGGAAATGGAAGCCCACAACAGGGTGTGGCCACCCATCTAATCCCTGTGAAGGGTAGGTCTAGGATTGAAGGTTCTAATACCAATTGTTATATTCTTTTCATTATCTCTATGTATTTCTGATCCTGAATGCAGGTAACTGCAATTCACTGGCTGCCTAAGAGATCTGTGTTCTGGATTGGATGCTTCCCGTAGAGTCATCCTCGTGTGGTAACAAGCAAAGCTATCCATAGCCAGCCCTATGCTTGTTCTTGGCGAATGTATTCAAGAAGAGCAAGAACACATCTCACTCCACATGCACAGCTTGGGACAAAGAGAACCAAGTTCCTATGTAGGGTATTCTGTAGAATGAATGGCATGCCGTTCTCTGGAAAGCTGTACCCAACTCTGGGAGCTCCTAATTCTGCATCCTGTAGATTCATGCATCATCTTGCTTACATTAGGGAATCCCCTAACCTTTGTCCTAGAGTGGTTCATTGTTCTAGGAGACACAGCACAACATGATGTAGGTGAGCACAAGCTTTGACCTTGGAAACCTGAGGTCTGAGTTCAACTCCTCCCCTTAGTTGATTTGGATAAATTTACCAGGGTATGTGGGCTTCTGTTTTCTCATCTCTAACAACATTTACTCTGGGAATGTTTTTGAAGAATAAATGAGATCGTGAGTGCAAAAGCATTTTAAATTTTACAAAGTTTTGGTTATCATTCTTGCTGTTGTTTTTGGAATATTAGTCTTCATGAAGTTGGTACGAAAACTTAAGGTGTGGTACCAATTTTGATTTGTATCTACAAGAACAGCTAAGTATGAATTTCTGTTTATGGATCTTATTTTCTTTTACCAACCTTTAAATAATTTTATAATGTAATGCCCTATACAGTGAGTTAAGCTGATTAGCTTTCTGTTCTCCTAGAGCTTAAAATCCATGTCAGAAAATATTGGCAGTGACAGACATGATTGGGCCATTGGCCAGAGAAGATCCATTAATAAATCAGTCTTCACATCTTGCCCAAGCACTGTGGGAAATTGGGATAGAACCATGGGATCTATACTCTGCCAGTGTTCCAAAAATTTGGCCCTGGATACCTGTCATGACAATTTTTTGCTGAGTTGGCCATATTACTCTTTGGACGGATTTGATGCTTAAGATGGTTTTCAATTATAATAATCATACACTGGAATGTTGGGCAATCATAAATTAGGCTGTTGAATATTGAATGACATGGGAACACGTTTATGATAACTGTTTTAGAGCAGTATGGAAATACATGTACTAAGTGTCAAGACTATGTTTCTGGTGGCAGAAGGAAGTTATTTTTACTTTCATCTTTGTATCTGTTATGTTTAAAGGAAATGCTAATTCTGCCTGATTCATATGGCTTCACAGAAGAGGTAACATTTGAGATTAGTTTTGATGGATGTTTAGGAATTTGAAAAGGCAGAAGGGGGATCCTGAGAAATGGGAGTAGCATTTGTGGAGAAATGAAGGCTGATGGTCTGCTCTGGAACTGGTGGCAGTCTGGACTGGCCTACATTTGAATGTTTGGCCCATTAGTGATCAAGACAATGTAATACAGTGGTTGAGAGCAGGATGCTTAACTCACACTACCTGAGTTTGAGCCTTGGTTCTATCATTCTAACCATGTGGCCTTGGGAAAGTCATTTTATCCCACTCACTTTCAGTGCCTTCTATAAAATATGGATAATATTAGAACCAAGGTATCAGGAGACATCAAATTATTAACACATGTGAAGTGATTAGACTTATCATCTGCAGCATAGGGAGTGTTTAGCAAATGCCAACAATGGTGTAATTTAGTTGTCACTCATCTTCATTCTGGCAGACATCGGGTCATTATGCAGTATTATTTCCCTGGGAATCAAAAGAGAAAGAGAAATGGTGAGTTAAAAAGTAAGATTTTATTGAAGGCAGGGGCTCTATGGGATTTTCTGAAATTGTGCAGACAGAGTTAAAAATAGAGAGCATTGCCATGGCAGGGATAGCACCCAATGAGAGCAATTCTACCAGGTTCAGGATTTCAAGTGAGTTCTGGTTGGAGCAGAAGGAAGGACTGGGGAGTGTCGGGAAACAATGATGTATATGTTCTGTGAGCCAGATAATGGAGGGAGGATCTTGAGGGCCAGGTGGTGGATATGAAACATAAAAGAAAAAGGATTAGCATGTGAATTTACAGGTGTTGTATGGTTGGTAGAAAAGTTGGTGCATATGGAGTTTGGTCCAGGCTATGTTTTGTAAAGTCATTGGTTCTTCTTGTGAACCTCACCTGTAGCCAATACTGATCTGCAAGTATTTTGGACCTCCATTGTTCTACATTCTTGGTAATCAGCATTGATCTCAGACCCTGGAAAGGCTCATGGAAGACTTCCCTTCTGAGCGTTGGTTTCTGGATAAGTGAAAATATGAGCATCTGTGGACACCTCTTCCTTCAGTGAATTATTGGGACAATGGTCAATGATGGAGAAAGCAGTGAAAATACAGTCAACTGTGTATCACTACCTCATTTTTAAAAAAAAAAAAACTTGTTTTTTAACTCTTCAAAACTCAACTTTTGGCTCTCACATTATTTTTGAAGTTTCATGATGTGGTTGAGATACAGGCCTTGGCTGGATTTCTAGGGGAAGCACAGTTTGCATCTCTGAAGAATACTTGCATGCATTCTGAATCCTAATTTTTTCACCTGTGGAGAGTGAAATCAGAATTTGCCTATGTATGTGGCTTGCTCTTGGGTTGGGTTTCCCAAGAAGAAGACTCTGAGACTGGAGTTTGAGTCCCACTAGTTTATTTAAGAGGTAATCCAAGAAGCACTGGAAGGGAAATGTGAAGTGGGATAGGCAAAGATGGAAGCCAATCAAAGAGGTAAATGGTCCCTTCTTTGGAACCTGCAGAATATACACTGCAAGTTTCTCTCTTGCCAGAGATGAGGATACTGGGGAACATTTATCCATGAACTTCTATCCACCATTAGTTGGGAATTGATCCTGGGGAAATTATTTCTCAACAATCCTGGCCTTTTTTATGCCAGGGGCTGAGGTTGCCTTGTGGCCAGAGAAAGCCCTCAGGCAAGGGGAGATGGTAGAGCACCCACTCCTCTATGTCACCGGGAGAACTTAACAGTAAAAGTGATGGAGAGAAACTAGTTGCTTTCCTCCTAAGACCAGGAACAAGGCAAGGATATTCATTCTCCTTGCTCCTAGTCAGCATCCTAATAGAACTGTAATGAGATGAGACTATAACAAGATAAGAAAGGGAAATAAAAGGTGTGCATACTTGGAAGAAACAAATAAAACTTTTTTTTTCAGATGATATGATTGCTCATAGAAAATCCCAAAGAATTGATAAAAAATACTCCTGGAACTAATGTGATTATAACAGGGGTATAGTATGAAAGGATACAAGAGTCTGTGGCTTTCCTTTATACCAATAATGAACAATTGGAATTTGAAATTAAAAGCATAACACCATTTACATTAGCACCAAAATATATAAGTAAGGGAATAGTATAAATCTAACAAAATGTCTTCAAGATCTAGGGGGGCAAGAATGGTGGAAGGAGGGACTGTATAGAGGGATAAGAGGGGTGGGAGGAGTGGGGGGAGAAAAAATAATAGAATGAATCAAAAACTATTACCCTATGTAAATGTATGATTACACAAATGGTATGCCTCTACTTCATGTACAGAGAAACAAGATGTATCCCATTTGTTTACAATAAAAATGAATTTTAAAAAATGTCTTCAAGATCTGTATGAGGATAACTATAAAACTTTGATGAATTAAATCAAAGAAGACCTCAAGAAGTGGAGACATGTTCCCATGTTTATGAACAGGAAGACTCAATACTGTTATGTCAATTCTTCCTGACTTGGCATACAGATTGAGCAAAATCCTAGTCAAAAACCCAGTGAGCTACGTTGTGACTATTAACCAAGTGATTCTGAAGTTTACTTTCAGAGGCAAAAGACCCAGTATAGGCTACTGAATAATGAATAAGAACAAAGTCAGAGGACATGAACTGACTTCCATTCTTAATACAAAGTGACAGTAATCAAGATAGGGCCATGTTGGTGACAGAATAGACAGATAATGGAAAAGGACAGAGTGTTCTAAAACTGAAAGCAATCAAGATATCTTTTAATAGGTGCATGGATAAACAAACTGGTGCATTCATACAATGGACAGTTATTCAGTGGTTAGAAGAAAGGAGGCTTCTAGTCCCCAAAAAACATGGAATAAACTTTGATGCATATTCCTAAGTTAAATAAGCCTATCTGAGGAGGCTATATGCTGTATGATCCAAGTGTATGACATTGTAGCAAAAGGAAAAATATAGAAAGAGCAAAAAGATCAAAAGGAAGAGAGGGAGGGATACACAGCTGGAACACAGAGGGTGTGCAGGGTGGTGAAAGTATTCTTTGTGACACTGTAATGGTGGACACATGACACTAAGTGTTTGTCAAAACCCACAAAATACATAAGAGTGAACTCTAATATACACTAGAGACTTTAGTTAACAACACCATATCCACACCAGCCAACCAACTGTTACACTCTACCAATGTCAGATGTTACTAATAGGGAGAAATGGGGGTAAGGAGAGCATTTGGGAAATCTGTACCTTCTGTTCAATTTATCTGTGAACCTAAAAACCACTCTAAAAACATAAAGTCTAGTAATAAGTGAATAATAAAAGATAATAAACAGGATATGGATCGATTTTCACATAAATTAGTTTTATAATTAAATTATAAATAATAATAACCGAGGCTTGCCCTTTAAAAAACAAGTCCAGTGTGGAAAGTGAAAGGGTGAAGTAGAAATAAAAAGTACTATGTGTGGGGAGGTGCATGTTGTAGTGAAGACCATGGACTGTGCCTATCTCAGCCTCTTTCCTATCTCAGCCTCTTTCTGATGTGCAGTGGACTTTAGGTAAGTTATAAGTAAGTCAGATTTTTCATCTGTGAAGTGAGGGTGATAAGACCTACCCCTGGGGGTGGTAGTGAAGGTGAAGGGAGATGGTGTCTGTAAAGTGGTCACACTATACAGCATGTGGAGCTCAGTTCCCACCTCCAAACCTCTCCTGGAGCTGAAAAGAACTTTTCCCTTTGATTCAATCAAGGGTTGCACCATCTTTGGCTTGTGTTCTGTGACTGGGCTGCCAATCGATGACAGACAGCTTCTCTGGCAAGTCACGACAAGGTGGTAATTGACCTTGCTTTCCCCAGGACATCTGTTCAGGCTCTGCTAGAAGCCAAGGGCTCCCTGATGTGGGGTTTCAGTTTCACACTGTGGCACTCCAGGCATTCTTTATGGGCTGGCAAAAGGCATTTCACACTTCAGATGGGCCTCTGGAGGAGGATTCTCTTTCTCCAAGGAGGATTGGGAATTTCCAGATGATTGGAAATTTCTGTACTCTCTCACTTTAGCACCTCTGATAGACCATCCCGCACGTGCAAACAGTCCTATCTGGTGGAGTGATCTTTTGGTAGCAGAAGGTGAGTGGTCACCGTATTGGACAATGCAGTTACAGAACATTTATATCATTGCAAAAAGTTCTGCTATTGGACAGAGCAGATAGAAAATATTCTTTCTCTTGCTGGCTATCCTCTTAATCTTTCCTCTTTGATATTAGTGTGGTTACCACCCTAAGTCCCAGCCATTAATGCCTATAAACCTTCCATTATGTTGATAGGGTTATTTTTCAGTAAATTTGGCATAATGCTGAGTCTATGGTTTCTCCATGGCAGAACAACTTCTCTGTTTGGTACTCATGGTCTGGTCAGGACACCAGCCCACCTATGTTACCTTTCCTCCTCCACTGCCCAGGATATGCCCAGGTGTGCATAAGTTGTACATACCAGCCACTTGCTGTTTTGTGAGCCATTCAGTCTCCTTCCCACATCTGTGCTAGCTGTCCTTTCAGTTCTCCACTCTTGGAATGGTCTCCCTTCCTGTCCATCTCTTCTTGTTAAAATCTCCTTCATTATGTGACAACTTTCTCAAATATCTCCTCCTCAGAAAAGGCCTCCGTGATCACCCAATTGATGATTGCTCTGTAAGAAACTGCTCTGAAATTGTAGGTGTCACTACCAAATGATACCTAGCACATCTTACTTTATAAGAAATAAATCTGTTTGCATTTCCCAGCCTCCTGGAGTACAGGTTCCTTTAAGGAGAAGTGCTCTGGCACCTTCATCTGTTTTAGTGCCTTGCTGAGAAATACCATTTTGGTGAATAGTAAGAGACCCTTTCTCTCCAAGGAGCAGTTTCCAATGTCACTTCTCCAAGAAGTTCTTTCCCAAATGACCATAGCAACAAGCCACTGCTCCTGCAGCAACTCCACATAGGGAGACCCTGCACAGTTCCTGCCTCCTCTGATGGTCCCTCTCCTTGGATCAATTCCCTACCTAGTGCCTTAAGCCAACGTTTATTTATACTGTTGGTCTTCTTCTACAGGCTAAGGGGATTAGATTTTCCTTCCCTAGTTTGTACCCCTTAATCCTTATTACTTCAGTGTGCATTTTCCAAGCAACCCACTGCCTGAGTGTTTTGGGAGGTCCTGCAACACCTGTGAGGACCCCTCTGCCTGTCCTATGAAGCAGATCAGAAGTTCCAGGGCAATGAACACCCCTGGCAACAGTCTTCAACCAAGGGCTGATGAGGATCAGTGTGTAAATACCCAAGATCTCTTATCTGTTGGGTGGGATGGCTCTATGGTACTGGCTTTATATAGTTTTCCAGAGTTCCCAGCAGTGAAACTTCATTTGTCCACCAAGTAACTGTCTTACAAACTTACCCTTTGTTGCACCCTCTTTTCTGTTGCCACTTCCACTTTGCCTCCCAGTACATACTTCCTTTGATCTTTAAGTTCTGCTTCTGGGGAATCCAAATTCAGATTGAATAACTATAAAGTAATCATCATTTCTGATTCTGGCTTCTTTGGTTTTTTCAGCTTTTGACTTCCTCCGGTTGGTGTTTTATCTATACAGTTTACCACCTGTGAGGCGTATGTCCCTAAGCTTTTAGCTGGAATGATTTTCTCATTCATGTCACAAGACTAATCCTTGTAAATGGCATGTTCAACTAGGGACCCAGCAGGGTGAGGAACGAGCCGAGTCTGGAGAACATGAGCCCAGTTGGAGGTCTCCAGGAGTTCTGGAAAGAACGATGCTGAGAAGTTCTTGGCTGCAGTGGCTCTACCTTAAGCCAGGGATTACTGAGAGTAACCAGCTCTGCTATTTATAAGGAATGAATTCATAGCTGGGAAGTTTATAAATGAAAAATGGAAATACTTTTTTAATGTGAAATTTCATTTTGTTCTGTAGTCACTTAAAAAAATGCATTTGATTCAAATAGAATTTTGTGCAAGAGATCAGTTTCCTTGCAAAATTACTTTTACAGATTTATTTCTATCTGAATTGGCTCCTACTTTTCTTTCCTTAATTCTTGGCTCTCCTCTTTTCATTCTTCTCTTTCCTTTTCTCTCTGCCTCTCTTTTTGCTATTATTATTTGTGCTATTGTATTTATAAAATATTAAGGCATATTTTTAATATGTATACACATCACTTGATTTTACTGTTCAGCACTGGAACTCATTAAAGGTTTTTAAATATAAAGGACAGATGGCACATGTTCTGTTATCTCTCTGCACTGCACTTGCCAGACATCAGTAATCAATCACAGAACCCTCCTCATCCCTGAACTCCAGGGAGACATTGCCAACTGATGGGTATTAGCATAGGAGATAGAACTGTTGTGATCTAATGTAAAGGATTGGATTGGAGACTGATTTAGGCAGATATCTGATCTGCTGCTCCTCTCATTTGTCCTCTGTTAGAAGAAATAGGCTGAATGATTACTTCAGAAGAAAGGAAGGTTCCTGGAAAGCTTCTCCTTGAGTGCCTCGCATTGTCAGTCATTTGTGTATGCAGATAGACAGCTAAGTTTCTCATCAGCTTGAGAGAATGCCAAGAGGAACCACAGCTTGCTTTTCTACTTGCCTCTGTCGGAGTTCCAGTGGCAGTTTAATTTAGATCATTAACAATACATATGGATGGGATTCTTACCCTTTATCTTCTCTTATGCATTACACACACACACACACACACACACACACACACACACACACATATTAATGTCAATCACTTTCCTCATGATCCAATCCCCACATCCTTCAGTCATTGACATTACTCTGCCTTGAATCCTTAGGCATTTGGCCATCTCTGTGATGGTCACCAGGTCCAGGACTGGCCTCCATAGAATCTTTTGGAAAGGGGAAGAAGAGAGGTATTTCCCCACATTCACACCTCATCTCTCATTTTTTTCCTAGAAATCTGGCCTTGACAGTGTGTGTCTCTCCCACTGCTGCTCTGACAACTCCCCGGCAGCTCTCTCTGTCATCTTAGATTTTCAGGTTACTCGGATGCCCAAACGTGGGAATTATTTCCTCCTTCTGCTCAATTTTCCAAAGTGAAAGCTCATTCTTCATATTTCCTTTCTCTATCTCTTTTCCACATCATTGGTTAAACAGTATCATGGCCAACCTATGGGGCTTAGCTGCTGCTTCTCTAAGTTTCAATGTATGAGGAAATAAGACTTCTCCCTCTGACTTCCCTGAGTTTCTTTTCCACTCTTGTCCTTATGTGCAAGCTTGAGAATCAACTTGGAGAACTTCTTCAGTGTTTGTTGTGGAACCTAAGGTATGCGATTAAGCTTCACACCAGCCTCATGTGTGAGACAACAAGGGCATTCATATTTGCCAATCCTAGCCTCCCCTTAAATTCCTTTATTGGAGTGAATGTTCATCAGCTTCTTTTATACCGTTGACACAGCAGACTGGAGGGTTGTCTTTGTGCAACTCCCTTATGTATACCCTCAACAATTTCAGAAAATGCCTCTTGTTGGATTACTCAGTTATCAGAGTTTCCCCTAGGTGATTGGTTTGAGACAGGCTGGACACAACAGTATCCAGAGTATCAGTATTAATGGGTTTAAAGGAGTGCAGGATACATGTAAAACTTCTTTAGTCTTGACCCCTTAACAATTCCAGTAGTCGGAGAGCAGGACTTCAAAAAGCATTATTCTTTGTGTCACTAATGAATCATTAAGAAATTGTGCCCAAGAAGTTCATAAGTGTCATAAGTAGGATTCCTAAATGCAGATCCTGATGCAGAGATCCATGAGCTTGAGTTTTATTGAGGAAGAGAAGCAGAGCAGAGCCAGGCAGGGCCAAAGAAAGGAAAATACTGTGTCAAGCAGGGCAGGCTCAGTCCTGGTCTGATCTGTTGCATGTTGGGAGAATTCTGTAGCTTAAATCGCCCAGACTCATCCTTTTAATTTTTTTATTTGTTCTAATTAGTTATAAATGACAGTAAATGCATTTTGACACTTCATACATAAATGGAATATAACTTCTAATTCTTCTGAATATACATGATATAGGATTATACCAGGTGTGTCATCATATATGCACATAGGGTAATAATGTCTTATTTATTCAACTATCATTCCTACCCTGCTGCCCCCTCCCCTCCCCTCACACTCCTTTGTGTAATCCAAAGAACCTCTATTCTTCCCCCAACCCTTATTGTGAATTAGCATCTGCATATCAGAGAAAACATTTAGTGTTTAGTTCTTTGGGATTGGCTTATTTTGCTTTGCATGATATTCTCCAGCTCCATCCATTTACTGGCAAATACCACCATTTCATTCTTCTTTAAGGCTGAGTAATATTCCATGTGTGTATGTATCACAATTTCTTTATCCATTCATCTATTGAAGGGCATCTAGGTTGGATCCATACTTTAGCTATTGTGAATTGAACAGCTACAAACATTGATGTGACTATATCACTGTAATATGCTGATTTTAAGTCTTTTGGGTATAAACTGAGAAGTGGGAGAGCTGGGTCAAATTGTGGCTCCATCCCAAGTTTTCTGAGGAATCTCCATATTGCTTTCCATAGTGGTTGTACCAGTTTACTGTCCTACCAACAGTGTGTGAGTGTCCCTTTTCCCCACATCCTTGCCAACATTTTTTGTCACTTGTATTCTTGATAATTGCCATTCTGACTAGAGTGAGATGGAATGAGTATACTTTTAATTTGCATTTTTCTAATTTCTAGAACTGTTGAACATCTTTTCATATATTTGTTGATCGATTGTATTTCTTCTTCTGTGAAGTGTCTGTTTGGCTCCTTAGCCCATTTATTGATTTTTTTTGGGGTGTTATATTTTTTGAGTTCTTTATATAGCCTGGAGATTAATGCTCTATCTGAGGCGCATGTGGTAAGGATTTTCTCCCATTCTGTAGGCTCTCTCTTCACAATATTGATTGCTTCCTTTGCTGTAAAGAAACTTTTTAGTTTGTGAATCACCCTTTTTGAGTCAAGGGCCTCAATTTTTCTACTTACATTGACCAGTCAGTGGGTGCCTCTGGGAATGAGGTCTCAGGGGTACAGCTTCCACAGAGCTTTGTTGATGAAGGGCAGTTTTGCAGACAGAGTTCAAGCTTTAGCCCAGCTCTGGCGGCAGCTGGGAAATGGTACAAGACACTAAAAGAGACCTGAGCTAGTATTAATGGGGGCAACCATCTGAGTCTTGCTCAGGATAAAGGAAACTGGTGCTCATTAAGACTGCAATGAGTAGATGTTGGGTGGAGAACTTCTGCATCTTCTGATTTAATTCTTAAAACAAGCCATACCATTATTATCCCCCTTGCCCTTATGAGTTCTGGAAATTGAACCTAAGAGCTTCATTCCTGCTAGAGAAGTGCTCTACCACTGAGCTGTGTCCCCAGCAGGTTTCCCTGATTTTAAAATGAAGGATCTGAGTCTCAGTAGGCTCCAGGAACTTCCTAAGTTCTGAAAAGTAATAAGCAGAAGAGGAGGACTTGGATCCAGATCCCGCTTCCATGGTTTCTCCTGAGTCTTCATTGAACTTGATTGCTGAATTGTTTCCTGGGCTGGGACCCCTATTCACCATGTGATTCTCAGCACTCAGTGGGAAAGAAGCATTGTGTAGGAATCTCTTACACATTCATCTTTTAAATGCCTGAAGGTCCTAAGTCAGACCCGCTGGCTTTTATTTACAGTTTCAAAGATAGAAGTCAAATAAACTTCTTTATTATGTTTCTAAATGAGACCACAGTAGATTCTAATTACAGTTTGGAAAGTAGGTCATTACAGGTAGGGAGAAGTTAGAAATATGATATGAAGGGAGAGTTTAATCATAGCAATTAAAATATTAGTAGTCTTAGACCATTCAGCATAGAGAAACCTGACAACTTAACACTCCTTAGTAGGTCCCAAGACTGTCTTTCGATTACACCTTAGAATTAACTGGTAGTTGCTCATTTTTCTCAGCAGAATTTAAATGAATGCCTACTACATGTCATATACTATGCCAGAAATATAAGGGCTAGAAAGACATGGTCCTTGTCTATAAATAGTTTGCATTTTTAAAACTGTTTGACCAGGGTGGAATAGAGAGTGAATGAAGAGAAAGAAATACACAAAAGCTGGGTCCTTTATCACATTAACCAAACTAATAAAAATACAAGACCTATATTAGTTAGGGTTCTCTAGAGGTACAGAATCAACAGGAAGTATGATTATAAAAAGAGGATTTATTAGGTTGGCTTTCACAACCAGAAGCTGGAGAGTCCACGATGGCCGTCAGCAGCTGGAGAGCTGGAAGAACCAGCAGCTGTGCAGTCTAAGACACAGAAGTCCCAGAACAAGAAGGATCAACAGTGCTACCCTAGTCTGAAACCAAGGCTTCTGGAAACTACCTGGAGAATCACTGGCAGAGTCCACTTTGGAAGAATGAAGAAGCGAGAGCCCGATATCTTCAGATGATCGAAGCAGCAATCAAGAACCCGTTCAAGAAGAGCAGAGTTTGCATCTACATCTGCTGCCTTGTTCTTCCAACTTTTATTCTATCATATTTGGTGGTGCCACACGTAGGGAGGGGCTCCACTTCAGTTCCTATCCCACATTCCAATCATTCCTAGATAGGCCCTCATGGACCCACCCAGAGGCCTCTTAATCATAGGCATCTCTTAATCCAATCAAGTTGATAATTTGAATTCACCATTATAGGACCTGATAAACTCATGTAAGGATTAGTTCTTGGGAAATGAAAATAAAAACTACCATGAGATACTATTGTACACTCACTAAAATGACTCAAATTTAAAAGTTGATAATACTGAGTATTGACAAGGATGTGGAACAATTGGAACTCTAATATATGGGTAATAAAAATGTAAATGGTACTACCACTTTTAAAAACAAAGTTATTTATAAGATAGATATACTCTTATGTGATTCAGCCATTCTGCCTGTAGGTATTGACCCAAGAAACAAAAAGATAGTGCACATGACCAGGTGTGGTGATGCATACCTGTAGTACCAGTGACTTGGGAGGCTGAGACAACAAGAAGATTGCTTGAACTCAGAAGTTCAAGGCCAGCCTGAGCAACATAGCAAGACCCTGTCTCAGAGAAAAAAAAAGAATAGAAAAAAAGAGATATACACTTGATTGTACATAGAAGTTTTATTCATGAGGCCCAACCAGAAAAACCTAGATGTTCATCACCTATTAGATGTACAAAACAAAAGCCATCAAGGAATGAATCACTGAAACAAACAAGTACCTCAAAAACATCATGCTGAATGAAAGAAGCCAAACATAAAAGAATACTACTCTAATATTTCATCTCACCCCAGTCAGAATGGCAATTATCAAGAATACAAGTGACAGTAAATATTGGTAAGCCTGTGGGGAGAAAGGTACATTCATACATTGCTGGTGGGATTGCAAACTGGTGCAACCATTATGGAAAGCAATATGAAGATTCCTCAGAAAACTTGGAATGGAACCACCATTTGACCCAGTTATCCCACTCCACTCCTTGGTTTATACCCAAATGACTTAAAGTCAGCATATTACAGTGATGCGGCCACAACAATGCTTATAGCAGCTCAACTTACAATAGCTAATACACAATGGAATATTACTCAGTCTTAAAGAACAATGAAATGATGGCATTTGCCAGTAAATGGATGGAGCTGGAGAATATCATGCAAAACAAAATAAGCCAATCCCAAAAAACCAAAGGGCAAATATTTTCTCTGATATGTGAATGCTAATTCACATTAAGGGAGGGTTTAGGAAGGAATAGATTACTTTAGGTAGAGGGGAGTGAAGGGAGGAGAGGTGGCATGGGGTAGGTAGGATAGTAGAATGAATCAGGCATTATTACCCTATGTACATATATAACTATATGAATGGTAGATTCTACATCATGTTCAACCAGAAGAATGAGAAATTATACTCCATCTATGTATGTTGTGTGGGAGTGCTTTCTACTAATTAGAACAAATTTTAAAAATAATATATACTGTATGATTCTATTTCTATAAATTCTAGAAAATGCAAATGAAGTTATAGAAGCAGCAAGTAGAATGATGGTTACAATGGGGCAAGGTGTAGGAGGAATTAATTATGAAGAGACCTATATAGGGAAGCTTACACACTTTAAGTGGCTGCAATTTATTGTACATAAATGATACATCAATAAAACTGATTTTTCAAAAAACACATAGAAGCATTTATAGCATATAGAATACAGCAAATAAATGGTGGACTGAAAAACAGCTATTTTATCTTTTGGTATTTTGTTTTCTCATAAATGAAATATTGCATTGTACATGTAGCTAATGATGATACTGAAAATAATGCAAAAGTTTGCTTTAACAAATGTAACTAAATAAATGATTTTAATTTTGTTAAACTGTATAGATAAATAAAGGTCATGAAAAAATACATATGGGTTCACTGTGTGCTAGCTTCTTGCCAGTGTCACTCCTCAGATAGGTCACTTCTTGTCCTTTAGAATGGTGCAGAAACTCTCTACTCTTCAGAGAAGGGCAGAAATGCCAGCTCTTGGTGGGCCGTTGGTTATGCGGAAATTGTGAATAAGGCTGCTTTCTGCCGGAAGTAATTATGTTCTCTTTTCTGTCTTGGCATCCTATGACCCTGGTCAGACTTCCAGGGCCTGTCTGCTGGGCAGAGTCAGGACATCATTCAAGTCCCAAGGGACGAAGCTACATGTGGTTCTAATCACTGAATTACAAGCTCAGCCTTCCTTCACTTCAGTTTCTGTTCTGTTCAGAGGCTCCCTTGGAGACCTGGTTCACTCATTCAGTTCTTGTATCAAATTTATGTCTGAGTTCACAACACTCCACAAGATAACTCCTGATTAAAATCCAATAAAATGAGATAGAGAGAAGATGGGATAAGAAAGATGACACATTTGAGAAGAGTTCTTCTTAATTCCTGGGTTCTGCATTGTGCATCTGTGAAGATAAACAAGTGCAACTTGTTTTTCCTCCTGTAATCGAGATTTGGTTCTCATCTCTGACCTGTCTGACCTAGACCTGTGGGGACCCATCAGAGTCCTTCAGTACCCACTGACTCAACCCCTTGGGAATTCAAAACCTCTCTCCTTTTCCAGAGTTCTGAACCCCTTGGAAGTCTGGTGGAAAATGGTTTTAAATGCACAGGATAAAATACACAGAGCCATAAATGGTATTTTCACTATGTTGAAATACAGTTACCAGGAGAGTGAATAAACAACTTAGTGGTGAGTAATCTATGGGCTTCTTTATTAGCATGTTTAATCGTAATATCCGGTAGCCAACTGTCATTTTGAATTGCTGAGGAGCATAAAGGCTATTTTGAGCTGTCTGCCACACTGTAGTATGCTGTAAAATACCCAAATGCTATTGGTGATAAAGTCATAGCTATCACTAGTACTCTTGCTATACCTCCGACATTCATACTAGAAGGAAATGCTGCACTATAGTTAGAAGATAGTAAAAAAACAAAACAAACAATAAGCTCTACCAAAACAAAACAATAAAACCAGGATGTGCATTTTGTTCACCCCACAGGACAGACCCCATAAATTTTATTCATGGATATATGAGGGTCTGTACACACGGAGTTAAGAACCTTCAGGGATAAGAAAGAACTCTTCCACCTGATAGGGAGTTCCCAATAAGGTGAATCATCTGTGACTCTTCTCATCTCATTGACAACCTTCTAAATAAAAAAAAAATTGTAACAAAATTTCAGGCATGAAAGCTTATAATGGATAATATAATGAATATTCACATACCCATCAACCACCTAACACATAAACCATTTGCAAATATAGTTTGAAATTCCCTGCAGATTTTTCAGTGCTTCCAGTTACATTCTGTTCCCTGCCTCCCAGGGGCAACCTCCATCTAGAACTGGTTGTTTGTGATTTCTATACTTATGGTTATGCTTTTGCCAAAACAGCACCAAGTATCAGAGTGTGTGTTTTTAAACTTGGAAAAATGGTATGACACTGAGTGCATCCTTCTGCAACACGCATTTGGTCCCTCACTATTATCTTCATAAGATTTATCTGTACCCATGTGTGGGACTCTAGTTCCCTTACTTTCAAGGCTGCCTAGCTTACTATTTTATGACTGTAGCACAGTTAGATTTGCTCTTCTCATGCTGATGGGCATTTGGGTTGTTTCCAGTTTTTCAATGTGATGGCGCTCCACCGACCATTTTTATGGGTGTTTCTGGCTCAGATGAATTTCTCTAGCAAGGAAATGGTTGGGTAATGAGATATACATATCCTTATTTTTCATGAATTCTATCTCATTGCTCTACATAGCTTTATAGATATTTATACTGACCTATTTATACTCTAACCAGCAAGTGATGTGAGTTCCTATTGCTCTACATTGTCATCAGTGCTTTCTAATATCTGTAGTCTGATGATGTGAAATGGCATTTCTATTTGCTTTTAATTTGCATTCCTCTGGTTATTAATATAGTGAAATAAATTATGCTCCCCCACCAAAGATATCAGATTCTAATCCCTGGAACCTGAGAATATTACTTTATATTCTTATGGTGATTTTACATAGTAAATTATTTTGCAGATGTGATCTAGAATTTTGAGATGAAGAGATTATCCTGTATTATCTGGATGCTTAAAATTCCAGTTATATTTAGTATTTGCCTATCAACCATGCAGACTCAGGAAATGACCTCAGCAGACCCTGCCAGAGGGCATTGGTGGGACCTAATTATCATCATTACAGGTGTCTTGTAAGAGAGGCTGAGGGAGACTAGACACATATGTGAAGAGGGTAAGACAAAGACAGGCAGAGATTGGAGTGATGTGACCACAAGCCAAGGAATACTGGCAGCCACTGGACACTGCAAAAGGCAAGGGACGAATTCTTCTTTAGAGACTCTGGAGGACTCATGGCCTTGCTGATACCCTGGTTTTGGACTTCTGGCCTCCAAAAGAGTGATGGGATAGATCCCTGCTGTCTTGAGTTACCCAATTTGTGGTAATTTGTTCCAGCAGCCTAGGAAACTAATACATCCATCAAATTCAGTTACAGTTTACAGATTCATTGGATACTTGCATGGTCCCTTCTGTGGGTGGTTATTCATATACTTTGCCTATTGTTTTCTCTTTAACTGTAGGAGAGCTTTCTGTATTTTGGATATTAATTTTTTGTTACTTTTTTTCTACAGCTTGTCTTTTCTGGTTTGAATGGTGCTTGTTTGATACACATAAATTTTAAAATTTTATGCAGACAAATATGTCCTTTCTTTTCCTTTAGGGTTTGTGCTGAGTCTTGTTTGAAAAGCCCTATACTGCTGGGTGTGGTGATGCACATCTCTAATTCCAACAGCTCCAGAGGCTGAGGCAGGAGGATCGCAAGTTCAAAGCCAGCCTCAGCAAATAAAATAAAACATTTAAAAAGGGGCTGGGGCACACCCCTGGGTTCAATCCTTAGTACCAAAAAAAAAAAAAAAAAAAAAAAAAAAAAAAAAAGTCCTATACAATTCTGAGCTTGGAGATAAATAAATATCCTGCTCTTGTCTTCTGCACTTGTCCTGCTCTCATGCACGTTCAGTCCTTGTCTTTGGGAGAGAGGCCCCAGGAGGGAAGGAGATGCCTCACACTTCAAATGACAGGCAAAGTTGCATGCAGACATTCCAGCAAGCCTGCCAAAGAGTACTGGGCTAGGAGCAAGTCTTGGCTATCCCTTTTAAGCCTTGATTTTGCCAATTGGCCATGTTAATTATTTTGATGTTGAGTTTTGGTAGATAGCAATTCCTGCACTTTTTAATCATCACTTATCACCTATCACTTTCCAGTTCAGTTACCACCATTGTAAGTCCAACTCAGGCAAATTTCCCCTGTAACTCTGGTGTGAGCTGCCAGGGCTATTCTCCTTCCTGCTCCAAATGTGTCATCATTTTCATGGAGCTTATTATTTGCAGTGCTTAAAATTCCAGTGTCACAGTTTTATTTATTGTTTTTCTATCAACAATCCAGATCAGGGGCATCACCTCAAGTGCCTTCAGGGTGAGGCAGGTGATGAAAGAGCAGGGAGGTTGGGTGTGTGACCCTAGGGGTGGCTGCAAAGGGACAGATCCTGCTTGAATTCTGGGATTGACCACATGCCTCCTACCTGCATATGACCCCTGTGCTCTGGAAGACAATGTAGAACCCTCAACATGGAGCCACTGATGAGAAAGTTGGAGTTGAGGGCGACTCCCAGGCTGCAAACTCCTCAGCATTCCTTTCCTTCCTGTATAGAAGCTAAACACTCTCCTGGGGCCAGAGAATATCCTCAGGCACAAAGATGCAAGAAGTTCTAGGCATAGATGGAAACTGCCCTCAGAGACCTCCAAAACAGTATCAACTCTGACTTTTACAGATAAAGGAGTGTGGAAGAATTTGACAGTTATTCCTGAGGAGGAGTCAGTACCTGGGTCTGGCTGAAATCATCTGAGATTTGAAGTCAGATGTATGAATGAGAAGGTCTTAACATGTCAATGTGTAAATGTCTTTACTGATCCTGTCAATGTCTCTACATATCAGTGCAAAATTCTCAATATCAAATCTGAACATTTCAACATCTGAACCTGTGACTATCTCAAAATATCAACATGCAAATGTCAGTGTCTTACCATGTGACTGTCTCATGTTAACATGTAGATGTCACAACATCAACATCTGAACCTGTGAATATGTCAATGCCTCAAAATACAAATGTCTCAGTATCTTAGCATATGGATGTTATTGCATTGGAACCTGGGAATGTCACAACATAGCAACATGCAAATGTGTTGATATCTCAACCTGTAATTGTCAAAAATCTCAAAATGCATTGTGTTGACATCACAGCATATAATGTATTGAGGGAGCCATTATCTTCATCCCCAATTCAGTTTCTATGAATTCTTTTGAAATACTCTTTTAGAAATTCTGTTCTTTTGCATATAAGCACTAGATCTCACTTGCAGAGGGATATCTGGTCAAGCTTTATAACACTTTAGTAGCACTCCATTTATATGGAAATCAAGCTGCTGACTATCTCAGATGATTCCAAGTTCTCCTTAAGGGTAGAAGTCACTCTGGGTTCCTTTCACTTTTCTGAAAGTGGCTTTGGAATTACTCTCATGATCCTATCTGGATTATTGCAGATAAGATGCTATCACAGATTAGAAAATATTCTGACACTTTCAAAGTGACAGTTGACTACAGTGAATGAAGGTAGAAAGTGGGCTCCCTAGGGAATGAGGGTGGGAATGACAAGGAAGGGGGCTCTGGAACTTTCTAGGACATAGTAAGGGCTTGCATCTTGTGTACCCAGGTGTGTTCATTTGTTAAAACTCAGTTAATGTTCACTCCAGATTCATGAAATCCAATGTAAGTTTTAAAATCGTATTGCAACAGAAAAATATTATAAACAGATACTGATATCACAAGTGTATTGAAATATTCAGAGAGAAGTGTGTGCTGATGTCTTGAATATATTTTTAGATGCATTTAAAAAATAGTAGGTTGACGGATGGGTAGATGGATAGATGTATGACAAAACAAGTATTTTACAATGTCATGGTAGAATCTAGAAGGTGGGTAACGTTTTTTCAACTTTTTTGCATGTTTGAAAACTTTCCTAATAAAATATTCCAGAAAATAAAGTAGGCCAGGAAAATGTAAGCAAGTCCTATGGTTCAGGGCTGCTCTCTACCCACATCACAGACTCTGAGAACATCGCCCCATTGTATCTCACTTTCAAGTCTGAAACTCATTAATTTCCTGGGTTAATTTTAGAAATCTTAAATTCTAGTCCATGTGTATTTAAGACAGCAAAAAAAGAACATAATTACTTTTGGAAGCTTTCCATTTAAAAATCTCTGCATTAAAAAAAATTGATTCTTAATTAGGGGTAAGCTTACCTGGAAAATCCCATTTACTGAAACCTTGCATTCCCTGACAACACACAAGCAGCGGATGTCATTTTAATTAGCATTTCCAGTTAGTGGTTGATCATATCACCTTACCTTTCACTGGCTTCATTATTCCAAGGCATTTTTTTGCATGTATCATTTCAGGGGTTTAGAGAAAGATCTTTTGAGTTAGGGTCCTCTGAATTTGAATTCTAGTTGAACCACTTACTGGGTGCATGACCATGAAGATACTTGATTTGTTTGAGCTCAGTGCTTTTCTGCAACAAGTGCAAATGCTGATCCCTAAAATACAGGCTTCTTGTAAGAAATAAAGAAATAATTCAGGGAAAGCACTTTAAAGAGCCTGGCACATGGTAGGTTCTTAATCAGGAGGACTTCTCAGCTTTAGAGCCTTACATCCCATCGCCATGACGGTACTGTCAGGGAGAACTAATACTGTTGCATCATTTTCCAGAGGAGCTGGCCAGTATTTGAAGTTCAATCAAATCTGCCTCAAACACCACCATACTGGATAGCTGTATGCCAAATATTTGAGTTTTCTTTTTCCTTTTTATTTATTTTTTTCAGCACTGGGGATTGAACTCATGGGTGCTCTACTACTGAACTCCATTTCCATTTATTTTTTATTTTGAGACAGGGTCTTGCTCAGTTTCCCAGACTGGCCTCTGATTTGCCATTCTTCTGAGTTACGGTGGACTTGGTATGTCATCCAGCCTGTCCAGATATTTCAGTTTAATTGAAGGCTTATGTGTTTTCTTAGGTTCATCATCCATAATTGGCAACTAGCCTTATTTGCAGCATAAAGGAAGAAAAAAATGTCCACTTGAGAATAATGTCAGCTCTTCGAGTGCTCTGTCCAAGCTGAAAGGGTCAGCCCTGGAGCCCAGCATGTGTCTGACTGGGGATGCCCATTCAGGGTGCTCTATGGCATGATAGAGACCATGGAAGGAACAAAGTACACTAGGACCAACCCCAGGAGGGAAACCATAGCCAAAAAACACACACCCTCATGTGGCTTATTGTTTTTAGAGCATGCTAGAGAACTACAACAGACTGTTTGGAGCCTTAACAATCGCTTGTTTTGTATTGGATGTTTAAAAAAAAAGCAAAGGATTTTTTCTTTGTGTGTTACATGTATGCCAGGAAAAATAGTTCCTGGAGAATGAAAACAACTCGAGGGTCAGTTTGCAACTTGAGAGGAACCATTGGGTCCAGTTGCAAAGATGCCATTTTCTCTTGAGTAAATGAAGCTGTGTCCAGGGCGAGGGCAGATTCTTTGTAAGGTGGTGGACTTGACATTGAATGATTCCTATCTTCAGAGAAGGACCAACCAGGTCTTTTGGTGGGAACTGCAGGTGCAGTAAAGACTCACCTCTGACCAGGAGTGATGTGCAATTTTGAACAACTGGCGGACAAAACCTAACAAGCAGCAGAATTGTGACATTCTGCAGCCTCAGTTGGTATCCATACACAGCTCTAGGCTTCCTCAGGAGCAGTCAACTTTTAAACCACATTTTGCCCCAGAATTTCCAGGACTGGGTTGGAAAATCCACCTAGACCCCAGGTTTTCTTTGGGCAATGTCATCATCTCCAAGGCCAAAAATCTGCTAGGTCAATCACTGCAGGGGTATAGGCATAAAGAAGCAGAAGAAGAAATGAAAAGGAAGTAGGAAGAAGAATCCAACAAGTTCATGCAGAGCTGCATTGGGCAGCCAGGCCTTCCTGGAGACCACAGAGTGTAACTGTCCATCTATTGAAAATGATGTCCTCAACATGACTCCTCCATGAAGCCACACAGCTGGGCTGGGTGCTGAAAGATTCTTTCCCAAGAGACCCTGCACTTGGCACTAAAGACAAACAAGGAGGAGGCTATTTCCCTACTGACCACTTCAGCTTGACTTTCCTTCAAATTTCTCGGAACACTAGATCCTAATTATTAAGGCAGTATTCTCAAAGAATGGACCAGGGTTCAGCAGTATCAACTTCCCTTGGTAGTTTCTAGAAAATACAAATTCTCAGGCTTGCCCCAGACCTACTGAATCAGGAATTCCAGGGATGGACCTGGGAGTCTGAGTTTTTACAGGCTGTCCAGGTGGGCCTGATTAGCCCTCCTAGTGCCAGATGCCTAACTGTAGTGGAATCATAATAGCTTTCCCAGAAAATGGACAAATGACTGAGGATGGGGATTCCATTGTAGGGTGTTTCTTTAGTCTCTTTCACATTTTATAGTTATTCTATTGGCTTTAGTGAGGTTTCTGTATGGAAGGGTATTTAGGAATATTTGAGGCAATGATCTGACTGGTATGGGGCATTTAGGGATTTAAAATTTTTTTTTAAATTGCTGTACAGAAAAGCACATAGTTATTACTTAAATTATATGTTATAGATCAATAAAAATGGTGAAGTTTTTCTAATGATACTTTCGTTCACTTGTTATGTAAGAGTGAGTAAATGTCAATGGTTCAAAGGCTATTATTAGTAACTGTTGTCAATGGAGAGCATTAATAGAGCCACCCTCAGCCCCGTTCCCCACAGTCCCTAATTGAGGCTACTTAATTGACATATCCAATAGCAAACTTATCCTGTTTTCTGGTGCAAGGACACTGTCCTGTGAAAATTATTATTTTTTTCTTTCTGACTTTTCCCTGACAGTGGGTCCAGGTATTATTTATTATCTGGTTTTTCTTCCTGCCTTCAGGCAAGGACCACATTTAAGCCAATTCAAACTTTGCAAGTCTTAAAAATAACTCTCTCTTTGCTAACCTCCTCTAGGCTTGGCAGGAACTTCCTTGGAACAGGAAATCCATCCTTCTACCTGCCCACCCCTCATGATTAACTTGCCCCATAATCTTTTTGTACTTTTTCAGGTTGTTATAATACAATTTGACAAGGTCTTTTTTTTTTTTTTTTTTTTTTAATTTTTGGTGGCGGTGGTGGTAGTGATTACCATGGGAGTGGAATCCTATTTTCCCCCTCCATTGCCAAGTGTCCTGATTTTCAGTGCTGAAGATGATTAACTTCTTTAAAGGCAGAACATTTATCAAGGCTTCTCAGTGAATATATAATTGTCCCTAAAAGTTATCCCAACCTTATGGAGGTGAATGTGATTTTATGACTATTTTAGAGAAGAGTCTTTATATAGTGCCCGCCTATGGCATAGGTAAGCTGATAATAATTATCTCCAATGTGAATTGCTTTTACAACTGAAGGGAGGCCTCTGGAAATTTTTCTTTTCTTGCATTCTTCCATGAGTTTGTTAGTATATTTGTGACTCTCCTTTTCCTTGTCTCCTTTCTATCCTTAATAACTAGAATTTATTCTAAGATTTTTTTTCTGTCCCTAAAAACCATTGTAGTAATCAAAGGCATCATTCTCTGAATGGGTCTCCCCAAACCATGCTTTTCTCTTTATGAGACCCTAAATAAGAATAAGTGTGACTCTTTAGTTACAGAGAGATCTTTGGCAGAATTGAATTTACTTTGTTAAGATTTAAGAAAAACACTGGGACTAGAAATTGGGCTCCATATTGAGGGGAGGGTTTCACCTTGCTGAGAAACAAAGAGTGGAATATATTTGGAAGGGCAATTGCTATACAGCAAAGCATGTAGTTATTACTTAAATTATATGCTATAGATCCATAAAAATGGTAAAATTTTTCTAATGATACTTTTGTTCACATCTTCTGTGAACATTTCTGTTCCCAATTGTACACGTCCTGCATCTCACCACCATCCATGGGCGTATTTGGAGTCAGCATTTTGGGAAGTCCTTGAGTGACACAACCCCAAACTCTCTCTACTTAGAAATAGATGTGACAGTTGGCCAGGCCTATTATCCAGCAGAACTTCTTTCAGTGACACAAATATTCTCTGTCCTGTTTAGTATGATAGCTACTCGCCACTGTGTCTATTACACACTTGACCTGTGTCTATCATGACTGATGAACTACATTTTTAATTTTATTAAATTGGATTTAATTCACACTTAAATTTAAATGGTTGCATGTAACTAGTAGCGACCATGTTGGATGGAACAGAGCTGGGAGAAAGGAAGTGAGGATGCCTAAGCAATATTCTGTCTTCCTCAGCCTCCTGATGGCTCCTTTGAACAGTGGTCACAAGGAGCAGATTGACTCCTTCAAGAGGAATTCTTTCCCAGTCTTAAATCTGGACTCTAAGAGAAAAAAAGGCAATTGTTTTATAAAGAAATAGAGATAGTGGAGGCTTGAAGTTTTCACTGAGGTGAAACAGAGACTTCATTGTTAATGTATGGACTTGGGTTGAAAGCAGAAACTTAAAGAGAAAACCTTGCCTTTTTTTTTTTTTTTTTCATCTCTTTTTTTACTAGGGATAAATGGCAAAAAACTCTATCTGTGTCCAGGGCTTTTCTTGCCTAGGGAAGGGTGGAGTAAACACACTTGTCTAATTAGAAACCCAGGCTGCCTGTCTCCCACTTTCAGTCTTATCATCTTCCTGAGCCACATACAATTTGGGAAGGGAGAAAAAGATAGGAATGATAATCAATTGACCTTGACATAGTTGTCCAGATATTCATGGGAGCACCGATGGGAGACTTTTGAAACATCTCAGACAAAGGTTGGAAGACCATAGGTAGCCCTATGCCTGGTTCTGTTTGGCATTGGTGTTTTGCCATGTTTTTCTGAGGAAAATGGTTCTATTTTGGAATGTGCCTTAGTGGACCAGCTGTCACCTCTGGATGTCTGATGAGTAAAAGCCTCCATGTTTCATGCCATGAAAGTTAAAGAAGCACCAAATCAAAGAACATGGTATAATAAAGGTGGAAAGGTAAAGTATGCACTCTTGTAGAAGTTTTCAAAGTATTAATCTTTAAGAATAGAGATGATACTTTTAGTACAAATGTAAGTATGGAAAATAATAATTGATATCTTTGATATTTGATATGTGCATATAAATAACATTTTCTACATTATTTTAAAAGTTTATGTTTTATTCCAAGTAAGTATGGCGTTTGTTTGTCATGAACTGTGTAGATTTTGCATGCATTTTTAGGTTGGATTGCTGTGTAAACTTGTTGAGCTTAATATACTTCAACTGCTTATTCAATCAGACATATTCCTTTTTGTTGTTATTTATTGTTATAAAACTTTGAACCTGTTCACAAGTATCTACATAAAAGTAGAATTGATGATTTTGCATCTTATCAATTCCTTTAACATATAAATGTTAACAAATTGATCCTTAAAAAAAAAAAAAGGAATAGAGATGTGAGTATATGTGTATGTCCACATTTGGTGGCAGGCAGTAGGACAAAACTTAATGTTAGAGGGGTGTTAAGTTCCTTGAACTTGAGAACTCTATAGCTGGTGTCTCCACTGAGGAGGGTCCAGTAACTGGTAATAATAAATATGGGTACTTTAAGATAGACAAGGTACTGAGGGAGTGAAAATGGGGCAGTCAGAATTCAAAGCGGCAAATCACATACAGCCACAGGAATAGCATCCTAATTAAAATAAGTTATACTCTATGTATAATTTGCCAAAATACATGCTACTGTTGTGTATAACTAAAAGAAAAAAATTTTACAAAGCAGCAAATCGGGGTCAGAAGATTATCCCGGGAATCTGGCAAGCTTTTGCGTATCCCTCCATCAGCTTCATCTCACTTCCCCTGACACTGGCTCCCCTCAGCGCCCTTCTTGGCACATGCCCTTGACTGGGTGTCTCCAGTCTAGCTGTAGCACTCTCCACCCGGCTCTGGCTTCAGAGCCTGCTGTCAGCCCTCTGTCTGCCCTGTTGGCAGGTACCTCCAGCAGTGGCCACTGCATTTGGCTGAGATCCAGGTGTGGGCACTGTACGTGTTTCCTCTTACGATCCCAGGCCCATTGACTTCACCTCTCTTCCTGGGGCAGGCAGTTATGACAACTCTTGATACCAATACCCAGCAGTGTAGTGAAATGATGCTCTATTTAAAGACAAGCATTGAAGAAGAGTTTGATCTAATCAGAACCAAAAATAAATAAATAAATTAAATTAAATAAAAAAGAAAAGAAAAAGAAAAAGAAAAAAAATGCCCATGGTCCCTCAGCATCCAGGAGAAATTGTTTTGAATCTTGACATGTCTAAAAGACACAGGCGCCAGCTAGAAGGCGCCTTTGCTGGCCAAGTCTAAGACAATTTGAACATCAAAATAAGTAATAGGTTATCATCCAGAGAGTAAAATCAGAATCTGTAAGTCCACATTTGAGTGAATGAATGGGGGGATGGGAAGAACTGAGTAGGAAAAATGATGGAATTAGAAAAATTACCATTTGTAACCATTGCATAATGCATGTGCCTCTGTGCTGGTCAGCTTTCAGTCACTTCAACACATACCTCAGATATTTATAAAGAAATCAGTTTATTTTGACTCACAGTGTTGGAGGTTCCAGCCCATGATCAGGCTGACTCCTTGCCTTTCGGTCTCTGGTGGGTATCCCGGTTAATAAAGGACAGGCACATGTGGCAGAGCAAACTGCTCACCTCACAGCCAGAAGCTAAAGAGGGAGATGTCCCACAGTCTCCCTCAAGGGCACAGCCTCAGTGGCATAAGGACCTCCCTCTGGCCCCAACCTCTTAAATATTCCACCACCTCCCAGCCTTTAGCACATGGACCTTTCAGGGACATTCAAGATCTGAGTTATAGCAGCCACATAACATTCCTATCAGTGAGGGGCTAAATTTATGAGAGTGATTTCATAAGATTATAATGGAGCTGGAAAACTTCTCTCACCTGGTGACACTGTCACTGCCATCATGTCACAATGTAATGCTTTATTCCTGTGTTTGTGGCGATGCTGGTGTAAACAAACTTGCTGGGCTGCCAGTCACCCAGAAGTACAGTTATGTATAGTATGTAACACTCAATAGTGATCATGAATGACTGTTATTGATTTATGTATTTACCATACTATACTTTTATTGTTATTTTAGCTTATACTCCTTCTGTTTATTAAAAACATTCACTGTAATAATATGCCATGTTACACCAGCAGTGGCCTCAACCATCTTATGCTTATTGAGTGTCTTGATTGCATATTTTCCCTCTTGTGCTTGATTTAAGCTTATGTTCTTTTGTTCATCAGACCCTAGAAGCAATAGTCTGTCCTGTGTGCGTGTGTGTGTGTGTGTGCAAACATACTGTGTATGTATACACACAGTATACACTGTATAGCCTAAGTGTGTACTGCTACAGTGCTGTACCAACTAGGTTTCCATAAGGATACTCTTTGATGTTTGTGCAACAATACATTGCCTAAGGATGTATTTTTTTTAACATTAAAAGAAATTTTTTTGGTGCTGGTTATCAAATTCATGACCTAGTGCAGGCTTTTTGCCACTGAACTACACCCCCAACCCTTAAGGATGCATTTCTAAGAACATATCCCCATCATAAAGGAATGGTCAACTCTGATTGTTTCAAGCAGGAACTGCAAAAGAATCCTAAACCTAGTGGATAAGTACTCAATAAACAGGATATTTACATAATCTCAAGGTATATCCCACAGGATACTTATTAATTACAAAGGACAAAAATAGTAACTTCACAGGGGAGGTATCTGACTGAGTCTACCTTACTTGCATGCTTGCAGGTAGCATCACCAATCAAGGCACAGATAGCATTATTCCACCTAATGAAGGACAGGCATTGTGCCCTGAGAGAACCATTGTAGCACTTCTGGGCTTGTCCTGTCTAAAATGCAAAACCTGAATATTATTATGAGTAGTTGTCAAGCAAACCCAAATCGAGGCATCCTATGAAATAACTTGCCTGTACTCTTCTAAAATGTCAAGGGCATCAAAGAAAAAGCAAGACTGAGGAACTGTACCAGATTAAAGGAGACAGGACATTTAAGGAGACAGTATAGTTAAGTGCAGCATGTGACTCTTGGTTGACTCTTGGACCAGGATTATTTTTCTTTTCTTTTAAAAAGCATTAGTGCCAGGTGCAGTGGCACACACTTCTAATTCCATTGGCTCCGGAGGCTAAGGGAGGCAGGAGGATAGCGAGTTCAAAGCCAGCCTCAGCAACAGCAAGGCACTAAGCAACTCAGTGAGATCCTTTATCTAAGTAAAATAAAAAATAAGGTTGCAGATGTGGCTCTGTGATCGAGTACCCCTGACTTCAAACCTGGTAATCCCCCCCCTCCAAAAAAAGCATTATACTGAACAAAATGTACAAGGTCTATAGATTAGACAGATATCAATGTTATCCTTATAAATTCCATCTTCTGACAATTCGTGGTGGTCATGTAAAAAATGTCCTTGTTCTTAGCAAATACATGTTTCCTAAGAATGCATGTTCAGGCATGCAGAGGCATAAAACCTGGATTAACCGGAGTGGACCCAAAGGACCTGTCTGTGGTGATGGAAATGCTCACTGGCTTTATGCATCATGGGTTGCCAGGAGATCCACATTTGTCAAAACTTACTGAACTCAATGTTGAAAATCTATGTATTGTTTCATAAAAAGGAGTTTAAAAAGGTAAAGTATGTCTCACTAAAAAGCTAAATTAAAAAGAATACAAACTTAAAAAAATAATTCCAAAATTGCACAGTGTGTAAAGTCATTGTAGTGGATGTAAATCTTTCCAGAGTAGTCCCTAATCTGAGTAATGTTAATGTTTTTTTTATAATTTCCTATTTTATGGTCATATATTATTTCCCTCATAGCATTTAGCATCAAATGGAACATCATGAATGTTTGCCAATTGTTTGATAGCTGATACCATTGACAGTATACATTTCATCTTATTTGAGATCTGGCAGACAGGAAAGCATTTGTGTTTCCTGGGAGGACCAGAAGGTGACCCCAGGTCAGAATTTTCCAGACACTCACAATCTTTGTGGAAACATTTTTCCACCTTGAGAAATGCTCCTACTATCCAGCAGGTCATCTGAAGAGTGGCACACTCCATGGTTCCATGGTGTGGAGTTGGACAATCTGTTGATTGAAGTTTCCTCTTAAGGGCTCCCAGTCAGCTCCCTGACTTGTTTGGCAAAGGTTGGGGAATTTATTTGTTGCTTTTTAAATCACTCTCCTATGCCTCAAAGCATCAGGATACTGTAATCCCTCTACCTCCAAAGCAGTGGGAGTAAAAATTTCCTGCCAGACTAGCCCAGCAGGAAGATTAGGAGGTTGCAAAGAAGTTGTTAGGTCTCTGAACCAAGGACAAGAGTTCAGGTCCAGGAAACAGGGTCAGAATTTCACCATGGCACCATCTTACTACATCATGGCTTCAGTTGCTCACGAAGAGAAACAGCACTCATGTTGGGACAGCACTGGGCTGGTGACAGCCTGGTAGGACACAGTGCTGCTTACCATCCTTCAGCATGTATGTGAGTCAGACAGGCACTATTTTGACCCTTATTTTCTGATGATGAAATGAAGGCTCGGAGATATCAACTCACTAGAAATCTTTTCCAGGGCTCTTGCCTGTCTTAGTGTGGGTTTTCCCAGAAGTAGATTCTGAGCAAGGACTGAATATAGGTCATCCATTAGGGAGGTGAACCAAAGTAGAGAAGGAAGCTTGGGAACAACAGGGCTGAGATTTGTCCTGCTGGGAAAATTTGGAAAATAGTATAGAATATGCCTCAACTTTTTCCTCACCTGTGGGTGTAGGGAGTAAGGATATATACATACCAGCTTTCATTATTTGTTGGTTGAAGACTACTGGGAGGTGGGGAAGGCAGAGATGCTAGTGTTGAGAAATGTCAAGGTCTGAACAGGCAAAGGTTGAGGAGGAAGGGAGGCATACCAACAGTGTTTGACATGCTGCCTTTCCAGCGCAGAACCATGTGGAATTGACTGACAGTGCTGAGCATAATGATGAATAGGATTGCAAACATGACCATGGAGGAGAGACGCACTAATGGAAGAACCAGTAGCTGGGCAGACTGGGAGGGGAAAGGATTGCCTCATTTGTTAGTTCCTGAGAGGATGTAAATTTTGGTACCTACCATTAGTAATAAATCCTACCTTCCATATCTGCCCCAAATATGGGGCAGATCCCTCAGCAACATCCCTTATCCCTTCTATGTGGGTAAAAGCCTTTGGCTGCCCGTGCTTTTTAGTGATATATTTCTCTGCCTTTGTGGCCAGTTCTCTATTCACATCTTAGAATGGGAGCCCTGAGCCTTATGAAGTTGAGCAGAGTCCTTAAACTCCATGTGTCTATCCCTTGTGTGCTGTAGTTGCATTGACCTAGGGTCTGAGAAGGAGGTGTAAAAGTTGAGAGAAGGCAGGAGTGGGATCTGAGGAGACCAGAAAAAGGAAGCATTGCAAACAAGTGAAGTGTTGTGAGGCACAGGAGAAGAGCAGCAATGTCCACAACCCACTGACCCTTATTCAGTGCCATGTCTGATTCGGCCATGTCAGCCCTCTGAGGGTGAGGGATGCTCTCAGAGGACAAAGAGCAAATTGAAAAACAAGAAAAACAAAGGCTCATGGGGAAATGAAGGCTATGACCTTGCCTCATTAGTGATATCTGGGGTTGGGTTCCATGTACCATTCAATTTTTTTTTTTTTTAATAAAAATGGGCGTTATGGCTTAGATGTGAGGTGTCCTCTAAAAGCTCACATGTGAGACAATACTAGAAGGTTCAAAGGAGAAATTATTGGGTTGTGAGAGTCTTAACCCAATCAGTGAATTAATTCCCTGATAGGTGAGGAAATTAATTCACTGAGTGGTGACTGAAGTGGTAGGGTGTGACTGGAGATGATGGGAATTGGGGTGTGGTTTTGGGGTATATTGTATCTGGCAAGTGGAGTCTCTGCTTTCTGATCACCACATGAGCTGCTTCTGCCATGATGTTCTACCTCACCTCAAGCCCTGAGGAATGGAGCTGTCCTTCTATGGACAAAGACCTCTGAAATTGTGAGTCCTCAAATAAACTTTTCCTCCACTAAAGTTGTTCTGGTCATATCTTTTATTCACAGCAGCAAAAAAGCTGACTAAATCAATGGGCAAACAAACAAACAAAACAAGAATACATCAATAAGCAGTCAGATGAACCGAGCCTTAGAGGAGCTTCCTGTCTGTTTACTAAAAATTGAATCCTACTGGAGTGAGAAAATTGGGGTTATTGAGGTAGTCTCCATAAGTGACTACCTCACTTATGGAGAGTGACAAAGCAGGAAGGAAGGATTCTCAGGGAGAAGCTAGAAAACCTCAAGTGAACGTGGGACTTCCCTCTACCTGCTTAACGACACTGAGCAAAGGGCACAGGAACAACCAGCAAATTTTGTCTTTCTCTGTGGAGGACAGAACTAGAGATTTAATCAGATGGCATCAGAGGGCAAATATTTGGACCTATCTATGGAAAGTTCTTCTGATTCACCATTTCCTGTGGTAGCCTGGGGCCGGATGGGACCACAAGGGAAATGAATTACATGGGGAGGACACATGCCTAAGTTGGTTACCAGAAAGAGAGAGAGAGACAGAGAGAGAGAGAGAGAGAGAGAGAGAGAGACACTTTTTCTTTGCTATTTACTTTGTTCCCTTTTTATTCAAGGGAGATCCTGGCAATGGCTTTACTCAGGAGACCCGGAGTTTGGCTTCCTGCCCTTCCCTCATTGTGTCTCTTCACAGAGATGCTTTCAGGTTGAGGTTTGTTGCTGGTGTTTAATTCCTCAGAGGGAATCTGACTTATACAACCTAATTTCTCCTTTGGCAGACCTGCTGGCCAGCATCAGCCCCAGTGCCACCTCCTCTGCAAAGGCAGCACTCTGAGCTCACCCACACTCTTCTGTAACCTGTTTGTAAAGTTGGATGGGGCACTGGTAGTCTGTAAGGAACAAGGTGCCATATTGGTAATGGCATCAAACCTTCAGAAAACCAAAGAGTAATGAGACAGGAAGAGGGATGGAGGAAGACAGGAAGGAAGGCAGACAGGAAGGAAAGTCTGACTTCCATTTTTCAAAGACAAAGGAGCCAGGCACCAGTGGGAAAAGCCCCGACAGGGACTCCTGGTTCTTATTCTCATGTTTAGTTTTCCACATGACTTTGAAGTCATTCCAAATTTCTTGACCTTGTGTCTTCATTGGAAGAACAAGTGCAATATAACCTCTGAAACTGAAAACCAGAAAAGAGGGATGAGTAGAAAAGTCAAGGGCCTAGGCAGAGGACATGGGCTGGATCTGCTACCAGCTTTGAGCAGGTTACTCAGCTGCCTTAAATGCCAATCCGTCATGTTTGCATTTCCCTGGATACCATGAGATCTTTTTCTTTTTCTTTTCTATCCCCACTTACTTTCATTCCCCTTTGTTTAATCTACTGAACTTCTCTTCCCCATGCCTTCATTATTGTGCATTAGCATCCATAAAGCAAAAACATTTCACCTTAGCATGATAGTCTCCAGATTCATCCATTTACTGGCAAATATCATAAAGTCATTCTTCTTCATTTTCTTTATCCATTCATCTGTTGAAGGGCACCTAGGTTGGCTCCATAGTTCAACTATTGTGAATTGTGCTGCTATAAACATTGATGTGACTGTGTCACTGTAGTATGCTGATTTTAAATCCTTTGGATATATACCAAGGAGTGAGATAGATGGGCCAAATGGTGGTTTTATTCCTAGTTTTTGGAATAATCTCCATACTGCTTTCCATGGTGGTTGCATCAATTTGCAGTCCCATCAATGATGTAAGCGTGTACCCTTTTCCCCACATCCTCACCAACATTTTTTGATAATGGCCATTCTGGTTGGAGTGAGATGAAATCCCATGAGAACTTTTCAAATCTCTTGACTCTAGGTTTATCTACCTACCATTCCTTTGGGGCACAAAGCCAGAAAACTCATACTGACTTCTGGGCTATCAGCTTTTACTGGAAAGGTTTGGAGTAGGACGATTACTTCTTATGCTAAAACAAACATGGATATATTACACAGTTAGTATAAAATATGCTTGAATTTTGATGATAGATACTTTTCAAGATAATAATTGTAAATGAAGTTCATACCTATATAAAATAATTTTCAGCCTCTGTCCAGGGACACCTATGAAGAGCAAAAGAGAAGCCGCCTTTTCTCCATGTCTTGTCTCGCTGCTTTCTTTCTCCAGGTCCATGTGCCACCTGAATCCTCCTTAGAACAGATCCTCATGATCTCCATGCCTTTTCCAGCTGTTTTTGTCTGGAATGGTGATTCCTAACACTTGAGGTACTCTGAACCTGTGGAATGTGTGATTATCATGGCTACAAAGTTAGATTTATATTTTCACAGTATTTGAAGACATTCAAGCCCACTTGATATTCCCCAGTCCCTGGATCCTAGTTTAAGAAAACTTTTGTCCAAAGTGATAAGAGTGAGAGGCAAGAGTAGGTAGAGGAAGAACTTAAGCACCTGCTAGTTATCCTTTTTATGGAGTGAGTGGGATTTGGAATTTGGAGGTGTCTGCTGAGATAGTGGCCCATTTTTAAATCAAAACATTATGAAACTGTGCAAGATGGAGGGGTGAGAGCAGTATGTTTATCTATAAATTCTAGATCCCTGCTGGGGTCAATCTCAGCTTCTTTTGGGTTTTTCTTACCCGTGTGGTTGTCACCTAGCCATTGGTGTCAGTTTTTCACACTGTCATTTTGTAAGGTAGCATGGTTGCTTTGATGTCAAACATTTTTGCTTGAGGCCCTGATAAAGAAGGGCTCTCAGATTGGGGAAGTGTAGAGTGATGATCTATCTTGCAGTCTGAGAGCAAAGCAAGGAATTTCAGTCATGCATCAAAACTGGGAAATGTCCCCATGTGTCTCTGCTTACTTGACCCCAAGATATAATTCAAATGTCACCCTAAAGTGGGTAGAGAGAGGGAAAGCGGGCTGGGGCACAGACTTTTGCTCCTTCTGCTGTTCAGGTTGCCTTTTATTTCTGGTCATGCAAGAGTGACCCTAACCCTGTTAAAGTGACACATGTTTTCCCTGAGCTGGGATGCTGATGAAGCAGACCGAATTCATGCCCCTGAAAATTAGCAGAGTACCTGCACCCTACATGCTCAGTCAAGTGGAATCTTGACTGTTGAATGAACCTCCCCTTTGCCCTCAGTTATAAGACATGGGAGACAAAGCTTGCATCTTTCTCATCTGTCCCAGAGCTTATATTCATGGTGGGCTCCCAGCCATCCCTGTCGACTTGGGGCAGTTTATAATCTTACAGTGCTTTATAATTTTCACAGTACATACACAGCATCATCTCACAGACTTAATTCTCACTACAAGAATGTGGAATAAGGCTGGGGAGATAGCTCAGTTGGTAGAGTGCTTGCTTGCAAGGCCCTGGGTTCAATCCCCAGTACCGCCAAAAAAAAAAAAAAAAAAAATGTGGAATAGGTCTGATGGCATCATTTTCTGGATGGGGAGCATAAGTATGGGTCAGAGAAGTTAAAGGGTATGTCTAAATCACACTCTGGACAGTAGTTGGATATGGCAACCAGAAGCTATCATGATCTGGCCCCTTTCCTTTATCTGTAGCCATCAAGGTACCAGTGTTCCTTTGCCTGAGGACTTTCTCTGGCCACCTCAGTGTGCCTTGTTTATCTTTGTGGTAGACCAAAAGTCAGGAATGACTGCTTCCTGGGGTAGCCCATACTAGAACAGATGAGAACTGGTGTATAAATGCCCCAGCTCCCTCACCTGGGGTGAGATAATGCCGAGGCACATGTTCTATGTACTTTTTTCATTTTCCCCAGAGTTTCCACTGGGATTAAGCTCCAGTTTCCCACTGTGGTAAATAACTAGAGGCCACATGCTTTACTGGATGCCTTGCTTTACTGGATGACCTCCTAACCCCTCTGCTGGTGCTCCTTCACCTCACAAATTAATTACTTAACTGAAATCCTTGTCTCAGAGCCTGCTTTTGGAAGGACCTAATCTAGAGCTTAGATTCTTGGGCACCAAATCCTGGCTTTTCCTTTTGGGTATAAAGGCTCACCAGGCTTCTTAGGGAGGAGTTGATCTGTGTTCTGAGGCTAAGCGTAACCTGTCTTAACACTGTGGTACAGTGTGTAGTAAAGCTTGGTAAATTTTCTTTCCTTCTTTCCATTTATTTTAAGCAGAGAGAAAACCGGACAGTCTTGCATACTCTCTTGATGACCTCCCAGATCAGTACTACGTTTCTTAACCATAAAGAGAAGTTGCCTGAAATGGAGACAGCAGGCAGAGGCCCAGGAGAAAACTCTAGTGTCAGAGCCTCTGGCCTGGGAAGACAGATTGGGCCCAGATAGGTTAGAGAGTTCATGAAGTTACTGCATTTATTGTGTACATGGCCTTATGGTATATGAGGGTGCGGAAGCACCATATCAAACTCATGACAGATGTTGTAAATCATGGGAAGTGTGTTGAGGCCACCTCTATGCTGAGGCTTGGAAATGAAATCATCTGTCAAACCAGGAAGCTGGGCTTCCCTGGCTGTCAGTTATCTTGGCTGAGCATCTGGCTAATGGGGCATGTATGGGGCAGTGGGGGCATTATTGAGACATCCATAGGGTGGGACTCCACAACTCCTTTGGACACCCTTGAAAGTCAGAGAAGCTGAGAAAAGCACATCAACATCTCCTGAGCAATTTGTTTTTCACTTCACATAGGTGATCTGGAATTTGCCATGTGAGTACAAGGTGGGACTTTGAAAATGAGGACAGATCTCTAAAATTCCTATACCTGTTTAGAAGACTTTTGTATGTCTGTCTGAGAAGAGATTGAGATAAAGAGACGATGTTAAGGACAGCCAGGCTTTCTTATTTAAAACTGATTATCAAAGTCTAATCATTTTGACTCAATACAAGTGTGTCTCTGTGACTGTAGAACTGTGTGCAGATGAATGCACAAGTTTGCAAGTAGTGTACATCAGTGTAGGTGTTTGCATACATGTGAGTGTACAAGTGTGTGGATGTGTGTTCAAATACACATTAGAAGAAAATAACGAATGAGGGTAAAAGAGCAAAATAAGGATTCCTCTTAGAATGCATTGGTTAGACCAACTAATTTTCCTATAATTTTCTTATTTTGCTTGCAAATGTATTTATTAATAACAGAACTGACAATTTGGGAATAACCTTTTAGGTGCTAGGTGCCATAATCAGCAAGAACCAAAAAGTGAGATGAAAAACGGAGTTCTACCTGCATTCAGGATTGCCATGTGCTGGTCATCCTGGTGAATGATAGCAACAGGAAGGCTGGATAGGAGAATTAATTGGAATGATCCTACAAAATGAGACTCCAGAGTCATCTTCAGATTGCCTTTTGCCCTGCTCTCCCTGTGTGTTCTCAGCATGGATAATTGTGGCAGGCTATCGTTTTAGCCTTGCTAGGAGGCTGATTCCAATTCATTATTTCTCTCTACCATGAGCAAGCCAAGGGAAAAGAATAGTCCCAGAACCAGAGTGTTCCAAGTTTGCTGAAAGGTCATTGCCACTTTTTTTTTGGTAGCTCCCAGCACGGCCGAAATGCTCGGATGTCAACTCTGTTCCTTTAACACTGCTGCGAGCTGACTTCATTTGTTTGAGATAAAACTTCCCTCTTGGTCCAGGAGCGTTCACGGCTGAGTTGGCCACGAGACAGAGGACCCTGTGTTCCTAATTATTTCTGGATGAAAACTCCTGTAGGCAAGTGGAGATTCAGGGCAAGGATGGCCAGGTGGAGCAGTCACCAGTGTGCAGTGAATTGTAGACATGGAGAGATAATTAAATTAAGAGTGCCAGGTGCAGGCATTGAAAAATAACCATGGGTGTTAATTATGCAGTCCAGCCTCACAGTCCAGTGTTAGCAGAGGAAATGCCACAGGCCTGTCCATCACGTGGCAGTTGAAAAGCTTGGGAGAGACACATTCATGGTTTCTAGAGAATTTGCCAGGGCTGCCTACTTGGGATTCTAGTGAAGCCGGGATTATTTATGAGTGGCAATGTGCACATTTCCCCCCATTTTCCTCCCAGCCAAGGTGGCCATTTGGTTTGTATGGGTTTGGTGGGGGGTTAGCTTTGATCCACATGGAAAGTGAGCCAAACTCAAGTGCCAGTGTAGGCACTTCTGGAGGTGTTTCTTCTCTTTCTGATTTGAAACAAATTTGATTCTCTGGGACAGAGGCAGTGGACCCTTGTCAAGAAGACAAAGGGATAAATCATTGCAAATATATGCAATGGCTTAGCACTGTAATGCAAAGGGATGGACACTTGAGAGAATGTAATAATGTGTGGCTAGATTACAAATACAGTAAATTAAGTGAAAGATGCTAGACCTCAAAACCCTCTCTGCATGATTCCATTTTGGTGAAGTTCTAGAAGAATTTAAACCAGGTATGATGACAGATGTCACGTCTGCAGTTGCACAAATGGAACGTCATAGGACAATGGGAATGTTTTTTTCTTTCTTGGACTGAAGATAATTTGGATATAAATGTTTTAAAATTTTTGATGAATGTAAACTCTGTTACCTGTAAGAGAGTTTGCATTTTCTTACCTGTAAGCATACATCAATGAAATAAATATGAAAAGATCTTTCGATGCTGTGTCTTTATGAAGATTTTGAACTCTGGTCAGTCTGTCTCAAAGATTGATAAGGATAAATCTCCTGTTTGTAGTCCAGCCTTCCCCTGAGCACAATAAAGTCTTTCATTATATCAAAAAAGTAAAATAAAATAAAAAAAAAGGATGGCAAACTACAGCCCTTGGGCTGAATGCTGCCATATTTTTATATGTAAAGTTGTATTGGGACACAGCCAAGTCCATTCATTTTTGTGTCTCTGTAACTGCTTTCATGTCAAATGACAACTGAGTAGCTGTTACAGAGACCCAGTGGTCACAAGCTTAAAGAATTTTCTATCTGTCCTTTACCAGAAAAAAATCTCCCAACTGTCAATTTTAAAGAATCATTTCTTTTTGAAACTCTTCACTCCAGATCTGTGTGGGTGGAGGTTTCTGGTGCAGCATGCTGCCTGGGAAGAATCCTCTAGAGCCAGGGACAGCGCTTGAGTGGGGTCACGGTCTGCCTGAGTTTTGCATCCCATGGAGTTTGCTAGGTATGCACAGTGGCGTGCACTGATGATGGAGCACAGCTTGGCCTACATGGAAAATTTTTTTTTTTTTTAGTTTTCTGGGTCACTGTTGTTAAGAGAGGAGAAATAAATCAGGCCTGGAAGCTATCAGTGGCCAAAGCAAGACTCCTGTTTTAAACCCTGAGCTGTTGACTGTAAATTATCCCTGCATGGAAAATAAAACTAAGTTAATTCATTGTGATAAAAGTAAATGTGATCTGGTTAAACTTGGTCAGCGCATTTGGCAACATTTGTTAAGTAAACGAGAGAACAAATTGAGCCAATGTAAAAATTTAGGTTTGAATTTGGGGCTAAATGAGTCATTTAGTTGAAGATACTCTGTATTGTTATTTTCTTTAATAAAATTTAAACTCCCCTTCTGTCCTTGACCTTCCACCCAAAATTAATGCTCATGACCCAGCAGGAATTCTCTGGAGGATTTGGTAATGAGAGACTCAGGCCCAAAGCTTCATCTTTCTTCATTTTGCAAGTATTTATTTTCTTCCAATGCTTTCTCATTCCATAGTTAGTGGAATGGAAGAGTTATATTTTGAAGAAGAGGAATCAATAGCTTTTCTCTTTTTTAATGAGGAACTAAATACAATCAGTACCACCCAAATCTTGAGAAGTAACCTTCTGCTTTCAAAAAAAAAAAAAAAAAAAAAAAAAGGAAAGAAAGAAATTAATTGCAGGGAGCTAATTATAGACCCCAAGAGTCTACCTCACCAGAGACTTTAAAACTCCAGGCAGTGCCTCAGTTTCATATTAGGCTGTTTCTTAATGACCCCATGTTCAACGGCTGTGAGCAGTTGAGGAATAATTGTTAGAAATGGAAATTTACTGCCTAACCAAGAGGATTTGAGAAACAAGTTGATGAATCATGAGTGGTGGGAGTGTGTTCCCCAGAGCATGAGTATTACTGAATGAATCCTTTGTCCTGTGGCTCCTGGGTGGGCATTGGCCCATTTAGTCAATTGCTTGTGTTCAGAACCCCCTGCAAACCTGTATTGTGCTAGGATCTGGTGCTGCCCCCTGACACACCACCATGGGTTTCTGCCTTCATGGAGTTTCTCTCTAGATGTGGAGTGGGTCATCCTATTTGGGGTGGAAGATGCAGGTGGGAAAATATTTGGTGATAAGGCAGTTGTGATCCTGCTGGGTTAGGTAATTGATTCCCCCAACAGTAGGGTGTCGTGTTTTATTTCTTTGGAAATTAGAGGGTGGTCATCAGATTGGTGGTGAATCTGAATTGTGATGTGTTGATATTTGTGTTGGGGAAGACCTGTGGGTGGGCCATGGGGTGTAGGAGCAGGGGACTCACACAAAAACACCCTGCTACATTAGTTAGCTGAAAGTTTGTCAGCAACTGTTGAACAAATTATTTTGCTTGACAAAATAAAGCTACTTGCTGCTTCTACTGTGTCACAGTATCAACAGAATGTAAATATCTATGAAGGCCTCCCCTCTTTACTTCAGGCCTCTGATTCTCACAATATCAGCAACATGGACACACATCCTAATGTGACTTTTTCCTTACAGTTTCAGTGATAGATTTGGGATTGAGGGAGAATATGATTTTTCATAGTTGTATAAAATATTTACAAAGTATTTATTTTGTAAATATCCTTACAAAACTACTACTAATAAACCTGAGACACAGATTCAGGCTGGGGAGTGTTCTTTATGGTTGGTGCATTTATTCATTCATCCATTGGGTCCTTAACCCGTCTTCATGGAGCACATTGCTGTATGCCAAGTACTTACTTGGTGGTGGGGAGTCAACAATGTGTGAAACAAACCCAATTCTTGCCCACAGAGAACTTTCAGCTTAGTAGGGGAAGCAGATGAGCATGAAATAATGTTAAAATATATGCTTACAAACTTAGAAAAGTGTTGTAAAAGATTTAGTATTACAAGATACACAGTGGGTCTGGGGAACATGAAAGGTTTTATAAAGAAGAAAATGACTCTGGGGCTGGAATATACGGGAAGACTATTGACCAGGTGAAGGTTGAAGGAACCTGTCCAAAAAGGCAAGGTACTTTAGAGAAATTAAAAGAAGACTGTAGGGGCAGGGGCAGCTAGTGATATAGCTTAGTGATAGGGCATATGCTCAGCATGCGGGAGGCCCTGGATTTGATCCCCAGTACCACATTAAACAAAAACAACAAAAAGGAAAACTGCAGAGTAGGAGAAAGGGAACTGTCTTTTTCTTTAGCAAGGTAAGGATAGAGATATTGGTAAAGACCTCATAATGCATGTCCCATGGGTTGTATTAAGCAGGCTGGCCTTGGTTCTAAGAACAGCAGGAAGCTATGCTATGGAGCTTCAATCAGGATGGATTTGCATCCTGGAAAGATCTTTTGGTGTGAACCTGAAGGGGTAAATCTTACCCTCCAGTGATGAGTTTCTTCTGCTTTCTTTTTCTTTTCTTTTATTTAATTAAAAAAATTTAGTTATAAATGAACATAATACCTTTATTTTATTTATTTTATTTATTTATGTGGTGCTGGGGATGGAACCCAGTGCCTCACACGTGCTAGGCAAATACTACCACTGAACTACAACCACGGCCCTTTTTCTTCTGAGTTTTGGGGCTCTGAGCTGATTTTGTCTCTGGTAGGATCTAAGCAGGACTGTACAAAGGGTATTTTTTTTTAAATGAAGTATGATGGCATGTTCTGGAAGGGTGTTCCTGGGATTCTAGTATCAGAGGGAATACCATATTCCAGCAGTAGCAGACAAAACAGGGTAGGATGAACAAACTGATGTCTGAAATGATTCTACCCACTGAACTTTGGCCATGAAGTTTAAGTTCCTATTTTAAACTTGTTTTTTCTTTTGAAATCAGAATAAAATGTGAAAGGTTTTCCTGGGTTATTTACTTTAAATAATGGGACATTGGAGAATGATGTCTGTTTCCTCATGATAATCAGCCAGGCTAACATAAATGGACACCTGATGATCAAAAGACTAGGGCAGAGGTATGGCAAAAAAGAAGTATCAAACTGCTTAACCAAAGTGTTTTGCATAGATGTTGGCTCTTATTACAATGACTAGAATTAAGCAAAATATCCCTATCACCAACAGGAATTCCTGCATTGTTCTCTGGCCTTTTTCAAAAGACATTCATTCATTCATTCCATTCTTTCGACAAATGTTTATTGAACACCTTCTGTATCATGCATTGCTGCAAGTGCTGAGGATATAATAGTAAGCAAAACTCAGTCATCATGGAGTTTACCTTCTGGTTGGAGAAGGTAAGTAAATAAACACTAAAAAAGCAGGTGCATTGTCTGGAAAATGATGATAGGAGCTGAAAAGAAAAACAAAGCAGGATGAAGGAATGGAAAATGATGGAGAAAATGATCTGGAAAGCCTCTCTGAGGAGGTACTATAGAGCCAAGACCTGACTAGAGAGAGTGAACCATGCAGATGCCTGCAAAGATGGAATAGCAGGTGTGAAGGCCATTGGGTAGGAGATGCTTTCAGACTTTGACAAGGAGTGTTCTACACTGTGTGCCCACAACCTCTTGTTCTTCTAGCCACTAACCCTTCATAGCAGGAGTGGGCCCCTCTTCCAGATGGAGGAGGTGAACAGCTCTGATAGATTGATTGGCATCACTTTCAGTTTTCTTTCTTTGCCCTAAAGCCTCCGATTCCCCCTCCTTCTCCCCTCACTGCTCCAGCACAGGTTAGGGCTACAGCCATTCATATTCTAGGCAAAGGTCCCCAGATGTAATGTCTTGAGAGTATTAGTAAATCCTGGTATTATTGTGTCTCCTTTCCAACAATTTTCAAGGTTGACAAAATCTGCATTCGTCTAGTCACCTGGTGACTGGAGAGGCAGGTGGCCTGTTAAACATGGAACATAGAAATAAGCAATGGAGGTTGACATGCTGAAGTAGAAATTGAATGAAATACATCTTTGGATGAAAGTGAGCCCCTGTAGTAGCATTTGAAATGTCTGCATTGCATTCAATAGATGGTGTTCTCTGACACCAACATCCATTCAGACATTTATGTGGATGTCTCCCATGCATCAGTTCTCAGCTAAGAACTCGGAAGCATTCATTAGCGTGCCAGCATCTTGGTAAACATGTCAGCAATTTGCGTGATTCACTACATGTGAATAAATGCTATGAATCTGGCTGATCAAATAGCATCCCAGGGCCTGAAGGCATGAGAGAAAATGCCACTTCTTACCTGTGGGTGGAAGTGCAAAATCCAGAGGCCTCCCCAGGACAGTGTTGCACAAGGCATGACCTGAATGTGTGGAAAGTTCTTGAGACTTGATTAATGTTGCTTCTAATAATATGATCCATTGAAGTCATATAGGAATTATATTAGGAGGAAGAAGGAAGTTGTCTTAAAAGGACTTTTATTTTTTTAATTTTAAGAGTCATGGTGATTAAAATTAAGCAACTCTCTTATCTTTTTAGAAAACAACCTAGCAAGACTATTTTCTTTGTTTTGGAGACCTGGCAACTGGAAAGACTTGCAATGTGAATCCACATGTTCTTCCTAATTTGGGAGCTGCTCAATTCCTAGGTGTTACAAGCATCTCTCTTTCTCTCTCTCTCCCCGCTCTTCTTAGCTCCTCTCTGTATTTACCAGGCAACACAGAGACCTCCAGAGCACATTAACTCTGCATACATGGGAAAGGGGAGAATGGAGTTTTAATTACAGCTTCTCTCCTCTGTCTGCTTGTCTTCTCCCACCTAGAAATTGATTTGTGAAACAAACATGGCATATCAGGGCCTGAGGAGGATTCAAGCAGGAGGCTGTCTGTAGCCAAGCTAAGTGATGGAGCTGCCGTCTGCTTAAATGCTCCAATGTATTCACTGGAGTCTGGCTGCCCCACGTCTCTATGGCAAAGCCTGCAAAATTACGAGCATTCAACTCCGTACAATTGCCACCGACTCAGCTGCCAAAACATATTTTCCGTCCGTTTCTGACAGAGGCTTCTGTTTAAATAGAGAGGAGAAGAGAGATGATCTCTTTTCAAAGTGATTCCAGCCTGATTCTCGAAGTGCAAGTGGTAAAGTCACCAAGTCTAATTGGAATGAATTGATTTATCCTCTTCAGCAGCCCTGATCAACACCCTCCCAAGGGGCTAGGCTATAAATGGGAGGTAATCATGATGATGTACATATTTCTCTGGATGCTGCCTGGCTAATCCAGTTCATTTTCCATAGATATCACTTCAGACAGCTGCCATTCTATCACAGGGCTTGAATTCTTTTATTTAACCCTCTATTTCAAGAAGAGAAATCTGATGGCTTTTTGAAAGTAGTAGTTGCCTGGAAAAAAAAAAAATAGAGCCACATGCTCTCCCGTAACATTTTTATATACATTTTTTTCCCTATTCTTTTGAGCAAGTGGCTCCTCTCTATGCATACTGTGCACACATATCTGTTCATGTGTATGTGCTGGTGCTCAGTTCATGCTTCATGGAGCTTCAATTTTTCATGTGTCTGTTTTGCTTGACCCACTGGTTTAGGGGCTTTATTAGAGTGAAACTTGGGATATTTGCATGACTTTCCTGCACCCCTGTTGAGTCTTCAAGACTCAACCTGAACTGTTGGCATTTTGACCCATTTCATCCAGCACCTTCTTGCACCTCTCAGAGCTGAAAACTCTTTACAGGTGTTACTTATTGATTTCTTATGAACTTAGCTCTTCATGTAGTGCTTTATCTTCACCTTCCTTCCTTAGTGGTCTTTCTAAAGGCTTCCCTGGACTAATCCATCTCTGGAGTTCCTTCACTTCCAACAGCATGCTTAAGGCACAAGGATTTTTGGATCATGTGGCACTTCTATTTTTAACTTTTTTAGGGACCTCCATACTGTTTCTCTAACGACTATACTAATATGCATTTCCACCAACATCATACAGAGATTCCCTTTGCTCTCCATCCTTGCCAACACTTATCTTTCTTTCTGACGTTAGTCATTCCCTCAGGTGTAAGATGATATCTCATTGTAATTATAATTTGGATTTCTTTGATGATTGAGCATTTTTTATATGCCTACTAGTCATTTGTCTTCTTTAGAGAAATGTAGGTGCAGGACCCTTATGCATTTTTAAATCAGTTTTAAAAATGAATAAGGGCACTATTGGTTTTATTGCTATTGAGTTGTTTGAGTTCATTCTATATTTTAGGTATTAACTTCTTACTAGATATATGATTTGCAAATATTTCTTCTTTCTGTGAGTTGCTTCTTCACTGCATTTATTTATTTTTCCTTTTGTTCCTGGGATTCTAGGGCCATATTAAAAAAAAAAAAAAGAAATCAATTCCCAGACCAATACCAAGAATCATTTATTTTCCAGTTTTCTTCTAGTAGTTTTACAGTTTCACAAAATGTATTTGAGACTTTATTCCACTGTTAGTTGATTTTTACAAAGGGTATGAGAAACAGGTCCAATTCCATGTGCACATCTGGTTTTTCCAGCACCCTTTATTGAAGAGACTCTTCTTTCTTCATAGTGTATTCTTGATAGCTTTGTTGAAGATCAACTAACTGTAAATGTGTGGATTTATTTGGACTCTCTATGCTGTTCTAATGGTCTATATGTCTGTTTTTATGCTAATGCCACATTGTATTCATTACTAGCTAGTGGAGTACATTCTAAAATCTGAGACTGTGATGCCTCCAGCTTTGTTATTATTGTTCAATATTAGTTGGGGGGAGTGGTCTTTCATGGTTTTATATAAATTTTAGGACATGTTTCTTATTTCTCTGAAAAATGTCTTTCACATTCTGATAGGAATTTCTTGGTCTCCTTGATTGTGTTGATTAGTGTGGACATTTCAACAAAATTAATTATATAATTCATGAACGTGGGATCTTACCATCTACTTGTATCTTATTCAATTTCATCAATTTTTCCAGTATACAAATTTCCCCCTCTTACTTAAATTTATTCCTGAGTATTTCTTTGGATATTATTATAAATTAATTATTTTCCTGACATTTTTCCAGATTGTTTGTGTGTTGATTATGTATCCTGTAACTTTATTGAATTTATTTATTACTTCTAATAATTTTTGGTGTTGTTAGGGTTTGACATATAAAATCATGTCATCTATAAACAGAGGTAATTTATTTTTTTCTTTTTAATTTGGAAGTCTTTCATCTGTATTTCTTGCCTAATTGCTCTGGCTAGGATTTCTAGTGCTATGTGAATAAAAGTGGTGAGAGTTTCTTGTACAAGAAGAAAAGCTTTCAAAAATTTCCCCCATTGATTAATATGTGTGGGTTTCCCTTAAGTGGCCCTTATTATGTTGAGGAAATTTCCTTCTATTCTTTTATCATGAAAGGATTTTTACTTTGTTAAATGCTTTTTCTGCATCTATGGAGATGATCCCATGAGTTTTATCATGTTATATATCACATTAATTGAGTTGCATGTTAATACAAATTTCCATCCTAAGCATAAATTCCACTTGATCATAATGTATAGTCTTTTTGATGTGTTGTTGAATTTAGTTTGCTAGTATTTTATTGATTATTACATCTATATTCATCAGAGATATTAACCTCGTTTTCTTTTCCTGCAATCCCTTTGTCTGTCTTTGGTATCAAGGTGATACTGAACTAATGAAAAAATTTTTGAACTATTCTCTTTAGTTCTATTTTTTCAGAGTTTAAGGGGTTGGCGTGGTAGTCATTCTTTGCATGTTTGTTAGCATTCAGGCATGAAACCATCTGGTTCTGGGTTTTTCTTTCTTTCTTTCTTGGGAGTTTTTTTTTTTTCTTTTACTGACTCAGTCTCCTTACTTATTATTGTCCTGTGGAGATTTTCTATTTGTTCATGGTTTAGTCTTTATAAGTTGTATGTTTCTAGGAATTTATCCATTTCTCCTATGTTATCCAATGTATCTGTGTCTGATTGTTTGTAGTAATCCCTTATCTTTACTATTTGTGTAGTATCAGTTGCAATGTCTCCTATTTCATTTATAATTTTGTTAATTCTCTTTTCTTAGTCTATCTTAGATCTGTCAATTTTGTTTATCTTTTCTGAAAGTCAACTCTTCTTTTCATCCATCCTTTCTAATTCATTTCATTCTTTCTGTTGAGATCTTTATTATTTCTTTCTTTTGCTGGAGTTTGTTCTTCTTTTCATAGTTCCTTGAGGTGTAAAGTTAGGTTGTTTATGTTAGAACTTTCTTTTTCCTTATGTAGGCATTCATCACAGTAAACTTCTCTCATAGAACTGCTTTTGCTGCATGCCATATAATTTTTGGTATGTTATGTTTCCATTTTAATTTGTCTCAAGATATTTTTGGATTTCCCTTTTGATTTCTTCTTTGACCCATTGGTTGTTCAGAAGTGTGTTGTTTAATTTCCACATATTTGTGTATTTTCCAATTTTTTCTTGTTTTGCATTTCTCATTTCATTGTGGTTGGAAAAGATACTTGATATGATTTCAGTCTTCTTGAATTTGTTAAGACTTGTTTTGTGGCCTAACATATGATCTGTCCTTGAGAACATTCTGTATGTGCTTGAAAAGAATGTGTATTCTGCTTCTGTTGGTGGAATGTTCTGTATATGTCAGGTCCATTTGATCTATAGTGTTGTTCAAGTCTGCTGTTTCCTTATTGATTTTCTGTCTTGATGATCTATCCATGGTTGGAAGTGGAATATTGAGGCCCTGTGCTATTACTGTATCTGTCTCCTTAGTTTTATCAATATTTGCTTCATATGTTTAGGTGTTTCAATGTTGGGTATACATATTTTTATAATAGTTGATGATTCTGTTGATGAGTTGAAAATTATCATTATATAAACACCATTTTTGTCTTTTGTGAGAGTTTTGACTTAATGTCTATTTAACTTGATGTTAAGGATGGACACCTCAGCTCACTTTTTACTACTATTTGCATGAGATTCTTTTTTCACCCCTTCACATTCAGCTTATGTCTATCCTTAAAACCAAAATTAGTCTCCTATAAACAGCACATTTTAAAAAACCTATTCATTCTCTTTATGCCACTTGATTGGATAATTCAATGCATTTGCAGTTAAAGTATGATAGACTAGAATTTGCTACTACCATTTTATTAGTAGATTTCTGTTTTGTAGTGCCTTTGATCTATTTTTTACTATCTTGCTGTCTTCATTTGTGATTCACTGAATTTGTAGTGATATGCTCTGATTCCTTTTTCTTTCTCTTTTTTTTCGTATATCTACTGCAGGTTTTTCTTTATGGTTTCTATGAGGCATGCATAAAGCATTTTATAATAAACTCAGTCTGTTTGAATCTGATAACTTACCATTAACCACATACAAAAACCACACACTATGTTTTAACTTCTTCTCTCACTACGTTTTATTTTACTGATTTTGCAGTTTACATCTAACATAGACATTACAGATTAGTGTAGCTATTGTTATATTAATACTTTATCTTTTAACTTTTCTACTGGAGTTAAAACTGATTTTGGCACCATCATTACAATGTGAGGGAATTCTGAATTTAACTATAAACTTGTTTTAAATTGGATTTTAACTTTGCCTTTAAATGGGTTTTAACTTTCATATGTTTTCAAGTTGTACCCTCTGTTCCCACTAAAGGTTTCCCTTTAGCATGTCCTGTAAGGCAGGTCTAGTAGTGATGAATTCCTACTCCTTTTGCTTGCCTGGGGGAAAAAAAAGTCCTTAGGCCTTTCATTTCTGAGGGAAGACTTAACAGATACAATATTCATGGTTGACATTTCTTTTTTCTTTAGGTACTTTACATGACACAGACATATCCTAGGATATGCAGACATATCCTCCTCTGTTTACCTGGCCTGCAAGGTTCTTGCTGAGAAATTTGCTGGCAGTCTTTCAGAGGCTTCCTTGTATGTGGCAATTTTTACTTTTCTCCTACTTTCAAAATTCCCTTTTTTATCCTTATCTTTTACGAGTCTGGTTATAATGTGCTTTGGTAATCTCTCTATATTTAATCTATTTGGGGTTCTTGTGATTCATGGATCTAGGTGATCATTTTTCTTTCCAGATTTTGGAAGTTTCCTGTTGTTGTTTCTTTAAATAATTTTTCTGCCTATTTATATTTCTCTGCTCTCTGGAACTTATATTATGAATATATTGGTTTACTTGATAATGTCTCATAATTCCCATAGGCTTTCTGTACTCATTTTCTTTCTATTTTCTGGGTATTTCAAATTATCTTTCTTCAAGTTCACTGATTTTTTTTCTCTTGCTTGCTTAAGTGTACTATTGAAGTGTATATGCCTATCCCTATCTTTACAGACTGATTTTGGGAGGGAAAACTCTTCACCAGTCAGCTGGTTTAGAGATTCTGGGCAGGTCATCTAGTAGCTTCTATGGACAGGCTTACTATTAAGTCCTGGTGCTTGAACTCACAGGGGCCAGCTTGGTTCCTGGACTAGCTAGGAATTTGGGGCTATGAGAAATGACCTCACATTGGGGAAGGCCTAGAGGCTGGGTCTGTAAGGGTTTCCTTAGTGACTAGGATATGATTTCATTCTGTGTTCACTGGATCATGGATCTTTGGAGGTCAGCCTGGATATTGGAGTTATATCCAGGTGCTGGGTAGACCTGGATTCCTTAGCTCTTGTGAAAATGTTTTCTTACATGGATTATTGTTCAAACTGAAATTTCTGCAAGAGGATAGGGATGGGAATTCTTATCCCACTGTCTTTTTAATGTCATGCCCCTCCTTTATCTCAGGTACTTACTTGTTAACTTTTCTGTATTCTCTGCTGCAAGCTCTATGACAAATCAAGGAATTTATTTTGTTTATTGCTAAATTTCCATCCAAGGACAGTGTCTGAAATATAGCATATACTCAATAATTCTTTTAATAAAATTGCAATTAATGGAAAATACTAATTTTAATTTTGATTTGTCATAGATATTCTTTTCTGTCTGAGATCTTATTGGTGGTCCTGTCCCCAAGTTCTTCTCTCACTATTCCTAAACTACAGCATTCCTTTTCCCCTCACTATTTTGTTGAGAATTTTCACTCTTATTGA